>NC_137681.1:31074692-31247192 GCF_963989245.1 Nansenia antarctica | reverse complement strand
CGGTAGAAGGCCACCAGTATCTCCTGCTTGTTGTGGTCCTTCCTGAGGACTCTCAGGAAGAAGAGCCGCTGTTGTGCCTTCTTGATGATGGCTGCTGTGTTGTTCTTCCAGGACAGGTCATCCTGTATGTGCACCCCCAGGAATCGGAGGGTTGAGACTCTCTCCACGCTCTCTCCGTCGATGAGCAGGGGCTGGACCTCAGATTTTTTCCTCCTGAAGTCCACGATGATTTCCTGGGTCTTTGACTGGTTCAGCAGCAGGTTGTTAACCTTGCACAGCTTGCTCAGCTGCTCTACCTCATCCCTGTACGCCGCCTCGCCCCCCCCCCGAGATGCAGCCCACCACGGTGGTGTCGTCTGCAAACTTTACGATGGAGTTGCTGGGGTGGACGGGGGTGAAGTCGTAGGTGTAGAGGTTGTAGAGGATGGGGCTTAGCACGCAGCCCTGGGGGAACCCAGTGCTGAGTCTGAGGGCTGTGGAGGTGTGGGAGCCCACCCGGCGGTCGGACAGGAAGTCCTTGATCCATGCACATATATAGTGTGATAGTCCCAGGTCTAGTAGTTTGGTCACTAGCCTGTCTGGAAGGATGGTGTTGAAGGCAGAGCTGAAGTCCACAAAGAGCAGTCTCGCGTAGCTGTTTCCCCTCTCCAGGTGGGATAGAGAGGAGTGGAGAGTCGTCGCGATGGCGTCCTCTGTGGACCTGTGGGCTCTGTAGGCGAACTGGTATGGATCCAGGTTGGGCGGGAGGCGTGTGACTATGTGGGCCCGGACTAGTTTCTCGAAGCACTTCATGATGATTGGTGTGAGTGCCACCGGGCGGTAGTCGTTTAGGCAGCTCACTGTGCTTTTCTTTGGGACTGGGATGATAGTTGAGGTTTTCAGGCAGGGTGGGATGGTGGCCTGGGACAGGGACTGGTTGAAGATGTTGGTGAAAACCCCGGCCAGCTGGTCGGCGCAGTCCCTCAGCACCCGTCCCAGGACGCCATCCGGCCCTGAGGCTTTCCTGGGGTCCACCGCCTTCAGCACGCGTCTCACTTCATGCTCTGTGAGGGTGAGGCTGCTGAGAGCTGGAGAGAGTGGTGTTTGTGTTGTGGTTACCTCCGTTCGCCCCTCGTCGAACCGGGCGTAGAAGGAGTTCAGCTTTTCCGCCAGCAGGGGGTCGTCCTCTGCGGCTGTGAGCCTGTTGGCTCTGAAGTTTGTCATGTGCTGAACCCCCTGCCACACCCGCCTGGAGTCGTTGCTCAGGAAGCATTCCTCAATCTTCTCTCTGTGGTCTGCCTTGGCCTCCCGGATGCCGCGCTTTAGGTTAGCCCTGGTGGTGCTGTACAGCAGTGTGCCCTTCCCTGCGAAGGCGTTGTCCCTCTCATTGATCAGTTTTTGGACCTTCCCAGTCATCCATGGCTTCGTGTTGGGGTAGACCCGGACCCGTTTGTCCACGGTGACTGAGTTGGTGCAGTTCACTATGTGGTTCAGAACCGACGACGTGAACTGTTCCAGGTCCTCATGCTCATATGTGACTGGAATGAGAGAGTTGAACCCAGAATGACACCCAGGTTGCGGACTTCAGGGGATGGGGAGATGGCGCAGCCATCCACCAAACAACACTAACACAAAACACTAACACTCACAAACAACCCGGTCTCACACACAGAGCATCAATGAGGTTAAGAGATGGCCCTAAGCGTCAGACGTGGCCTGGTTTATACTGCACATTCATCTACAGTAGCGCGTCCCCAACCATGTCAAAACAAAGCAGTACATCTTGTGTTTTCATTGTCATACTGGCATGTAGACACACCTGCCCTTCCCTCCCAGATATGAGAGGACGTGAGTCAGCAGAAGAGAAGAGCTGGCTGCCGGACACACAGAGCCTGGCTCACTGGACCAACAGTACTGTGGTCAGAGTAGAATAGAGTGGAAGAGCCAGGGGTAAAAAAAAACATGAAATCAAAGTTGATCAACGTTCTTGTTGTTCAGATACTCAGTTACTATGTTCTCAGTCATTTTAAGCAACTCTTCCTTTCCAAATGAAATTAAACTAGTCGCTGTTTTCAAACATTTAAAAAATTGCAGATATAGCTTTTAAAAAGTAAAGTAGTGTCTTTGACAAACTCACCCGGACAGCGCTGTAGAGTTGTCTTACAATCCAGAGAGCATTTAGGAGCTCTTACATTAGAACAGCCATCCTTATTTCACCTATTACAGCCTCTTTACAATGGGAAGCTGCTACTTACACACAAAGACGACTAGTCGGCGCGTCTTCCTACACAGGAAAAGCTGCAAAATAGCTTTATACTAGCTTATCCTGATGTGATTTAGAAAATGTAAGGATACTGGGTGGCAGAACACACATACTGTATCTAGGAAAAGTCATGAAAGGAGGGTCCTGAAATTTGATCAAGTGCAAAGATATAACCAAAAAATCCCAAAAGCGATTCGTGACTCTGTCAGTCATATCTCTGACTTTGTAAATGTACGCTGAAACGTAACCGCTCCAGTGTGTGAGCCTGCTAATCTAGACAGGATGAGAACAGAGAAGCTGTATTGTTCCTTCTAACCAATAACAGTTTAATTTCTCCTGTATACTTTAGAATAGCCTCAACTTGGTTGAGAACATATAAAACCTATATATTTGGAATGTAGCAACTTTAAAGAAGTTCACTGGCCTTTAGCTAAGCCTCCAGGCTTATCAGTAGCCAGCAGTAGCTAATTGGGCCATTTGAGGGCATGGTAAAATATACAGTACAGTACCACTTTAGCTAGTGGCTAAACACATTCCTCTTCCTATTTCCTGCCCGTGAGATTGTCCTATGGCTACTTCCTGCTCAGGAAATGTTATGACTACGTTGTGATGCTATCTGTGTGAGCTACCAGGCCCTACCAGCCAGCATGCAAAACTTTTAAAGTGAGTAATGTAACACATATGAGTTATACACTACATCACATTGTATATGAGTTATACACCACATCATTGTATATGAGTTATACACTACATCATATTGTATATGAGTTATACACTACATCATATTGTATATGAGTTATACACTACATCATATTGTATATGAGTTATACACTACATCATATTGTATATGAGTTATACACTACATTGTAGACTCTGTTCATGTCACATGGAGTGTAGACGCTTATTCCTGTAGTGGCTGTGCTGTGTCCCTGAGACGTGTTGAAGTCCTCCTCTGTCCCTAGTTGTTCATAAACATTTACGGAATAGAGACGTTTATCACTGTTGCGTCTATGTTGACACTATACAAGAGATGTTGTGTGTGTAACCCCTGCCATATGGGCGGGGCCTGAGTTCTATTTTAAATAAGTGGCGGTATTACCTGTTTATGACACAACACAGTGGCTTTAAAATCAAATACCAAAGGGTATACATTTATTTACTAAATGCTCAAATTAAAGTGTTGGTAGTCAATTATAATGTTAGACATATTCAATAGACAATATTCACAATGCAATGTCAACAGACAATATCACAATATCCCATAACAAAATATAGGCTCAAAGCCTATTCCAATTCCTTTCAAAGAAATAAATGTAATGTTTCCAATAAACTCAAAGTCAACTCAAAGGATTCACAATTGTACAATATATCATTCAGTAAAATAAAAAGGTGGGCCCACACTCACACACACACGCACTCTGTAACTCAGTCCATTAACTAGTGTTACCGTTGCAGCTGACGGTGCTTGTGAGCGGGGGGCCTTGAAACTGTTATGGCCACTTCACTCGTCCACACGAGGTCCAAACAAAAGCTCGTGCGTGGTTCAGTACTCACGTAACCTCATGGGGAACTCGTAGGTAAACGAGGGGTTTGAAAGATGGTGTAAAAAGAAGGCAGAGATGAGGGGGGATGAGGTCCAGCGCTCTCCCACGAGCGCAGGAGAACGATTGAAGGACACTGACGCGAAGATTCAATGGACGGTCTCGAGTTACCCCAGGCGTTTGGAAACGGTCTCCGTTGTCCAACGGAGAGCTTTCCTTTGGCTTGGTCTCTCGACTTCCAATTCTGAATTAACAGAATACACTGAGCTACAAAATCCAATAGCTATTTCGTTTTGATAAAGCTAGAAACAATTTATCACTCAGCAAAGGCTAGCAACATACTAACGTAATTATGCTAAGCTAACCGCTAGCCGCGATTAGCTCTACAGTAAAATATAACATACTACAACGAGTAGATGTAGCTTATAAACAAACACCAGACATATGTATTTACCTCTGGTAGCTTCAATGTGCACCAACATCCAAAAGAATAACTGTTCGTTGATTCCCGAATTGTTAATACACACAGCATACACAAGTCTTACTTCCTCGACGAGGTCCTCAAACATTCTGACACGTTACTTAGTGCAACCTAACGCTATTAGTACAAAGTCCCGCCCCCTCTCTCTCAGCATACATTTCATTGGCTAGCTCTTCCCGATGGACCAATGAAATAAAGAAATGAATGAATGACATATAACCAATGAGCGAACTCACATTAGAGTTTGTAAACAAGTACACATTATAAACTTATAACAATGTTAATAACCGTGTACATAACCATGAAATGATGCTTATTTATTAAATGGACTTATTTATTGAAATGCTCATAGCTCACGTTAGTAGCTGGGCTACATGTGTTTGAGTTGGCACTTCGATCTTGGGAACTTTTCCTATTGTGTGAAGTTCAGAGATCGGGGGCCCAACTTGCAAGTTGACAAAGAGCATTCTTTTAATAAATACTATACTTAGATTTAAAGTGACTATCTTGAGTCTCATTAAATCCACAATAGGGTGCACATTATGATATGGTATCATATTTAAAATACGTATTATGAGGGTGGGTCTTACGAGCTCAACTGAGAGAAGACCGTACAATTCATTAAAATGTAAAAAACAAGGATGTTAAAATGTACCAAAATGTTGGTTAGCTCCATAACAAATGTTGGTTCAGTGAACTCTATGCAACTGTGTGGAATTTAAATGAAATTCCCTCTCATAGTGATCTAACGGAGCCCACTGTGAAAATGAATAAACGTCAACGTCAAATAAACGTCAACACTGGAATGGGATCATACTAGAAAGCATTACTAATAGAGAGTACAGAGTGACCTGATTACCTGAAATCTTTTGTAGATATGAAGGGTAGTTAGTTAACCCTAACCCTAACCCTAACTACCCTTCATAATTACAACAGATAATAATTACATGAACAAAAACCAGTCCATCCATTACTTATGTATTCGCATAATTTATTTCAGGGAAACACAGCAACAATCTTTAACCATCATTGAGGGGAAAAAAAGAAAGTGGTCAGAAATATAGACTGCGTTTACATGCACAACATATTCCGATTAAGGTCAATGTTCAGGTTATTGGAATATTCCGAATAAGGTGTTTACATGCGCTGTAGCAACTGGAATATTCCGTTTACATGTTAATTAGCATATTCCCGCGGTTCGGCGGGACAATAGTTGTTACTATAGTAACGTTAGTGTTGGTAGCTTGGCTGTGGTGGTTGAGCAGCGTTAACCCACAGCTAAGACATAATGCTTGTTTTCAACATAGTCCTGTTATTGTGTTCTCCTTGTGCTTTTGAACCACAATGTAACTACAACTCTCCTGCTGATCCACTTTGTCCTAAACATTGGAAGACAAGAGTGAGAAAAAAATGGCGAACAAGTGTATCTAGCTGTCCCTAGCAACAACACAACCCAGGATTGCATAGCTGTCCCTAGCAACAACACAACCCAGGATTGCATAGCTGTCCCTAGCAACAACACAACCCAGGATTGCATAGCTGTCCCTAGCAACAACACAACCCAGGATTGCATGCTCGATTCTCCTGCATGTGCAGACGTAACTGAATATTCTGAAATGGGTCATATGCCGTTTAAGGTGTTTACATGTCACAATATTCCGATTCAAACAGGCTTATGCCAGGGCTCTTAATCAGAATATTGCCGAATCAGAATTTGGCCTTAAGCAGGTTCGGGACGTGTTTACATGACTCTTGCCCAATTCGGAATATTGAGCATATGCCACTTAATACAGGAATATGGTGTGCATGTAAACGCAGTAATAGATAGTTCTATAGTTCTATAGTTCTATTCTATAAACACGGTGATGGTTCTACAGTGTCTAAGCTATATCAGATGATTTCCATGAGTAGGTTAGCCCAGTGTCCTCATAGTTGTTTTCCTATGAGAGGTTTAATAAAAGCAGAAGGCTGTTTCCTGGCCTGACGGCCTATATATCACACTACTGTCTTACAGGTACTTCACTTCGTTTTATATCCCCACTGTGCCCGAGTGCATGAAACACAACTCTCATCATTATGAAATTAAACCCAACTCTCATCATTATCATTTGTTTTCCTCAAGCTGTACAACTAATGCCCGGATTATCCTTGTAGTGTTTTTCCAACTCTATAATATGAAACTCTGGGAACTTTTTTCCGATGGATTTAACAGCCATTTTAATGACAAGGATCATGGTCGTTGATAGATGATTCCAGCCATGTTAATGACCTCCTGAATGATGGGGGTGGTTAATAACATCCTCAGTGGGATCTCAATGGTGACTTATCTTCCTTATCTGGTCACATCACAGCTCATTATCTCAGACAATACAAACTTGCCACATATAATTGGCAAATACACAGATACACACACACACGCACGCACACACACGCACACACACGCACGTGCACACACACACACACACACACACACAATTGCCACATACACATTATTTCAGCTGTGCGATGCTTAGGAAGCTCTCATTTCATGCTGTATTTAAACACAACCAGGCTTCCACACGTGGCCATGCATGCACAGTACATACACAATGTGTGTGTGTGTGTGTGTGTGTATCTGTGTGTGTGCTGGCTGACTCCTGCAGACACTTTCCCTTGAATACTGTAGTAATATTGTACAGAGCAGACTGCTGTTTATATGACTGACTTCAATCTGACAAAGTGCAGTGTGTCAGCTAGAGCTTCCCTCTTAGTGGATCACACACACACACACACGCACACACACACACACACACACACACACTGCACGGTAATCAATGGTCAGCTATAGCTTCCTCCGACCTTTCCTTTTAGCAGGGGCTACTAACTCTCCAGACGTGTGTGTGTGTGTGTGTGTGTGTGTGTGTGTGTGTGTGTGTGGTCACACAGGTCACAATGCTGTACATTACAAGTGTCCCTCAGAGAGTTGTAATCTAGGGCAGGGAGCAGACACACACACACACACACACACACTATCACACACACTCTCTCTCACACACACACATACTGCACAGTAAGCATACCATACAACCATATACGTTGTAATACATATTTTATGAGTTAGTTGAGAAGTATTGAATTCCATCTCCTGTGAATGTATTCCTGCTAGAGAACACAGCTATGGAGGCTGTGGCTGGTAGGGGGGGGGGTGTGTGTGTAGGGGAGGTGTGTGTGTAGGTGTGTAGGAGGTGTGTGTGTAGTTTCTGTTACATGTGTTAAGCTTGAAACTAGCATGACAAAGAATGGAAACCCTTGACTTATTTAATTTGTCTAATTTGCAGTAACAATCTTGGTGTGTGTGTGTGTGTGTGGTAGGACTGTTGCACAGCGCTCAGTGGTGTCATTTTGTCAGTGTGTGTGTCCTGCCTCCCCCTCCCCTCGCTCCTTCCCCCCCCCTCGCCTTGCCCTACTCTCTCCCCTTGCCCTAGCCCCCCCCCCCCCCCCCCGTCCTGGTGCCCTACTCCCCCCTCCCCCTTCCCTCCTCCCCCCCTCCCCATCTCCTCACCCTCTGCTTCGCTGCAAACAGCTTTTCTGAACTTAATCCTCCAGCTTCCTCCAAGACACATTGAAGGCCAAGGGTGGCCACCATTCCAACACACACACACACACACACACACACAAGCACACGCACACACACGCACACGCACGCACACACAATTGCCACATACACATGATTTCAGTGGGCGGTGTGATGGTTAGGAAGCTCTCATATCTCCTCTCAACATCTCAAGCAGCCAGAGAGCAGAAGGATCCACAGATTTAAACCAGAGACACTGAGGGAGAGAAAACAGACAAGGGAGAGACACAACAAAAGACACTGACACACGTGAACATTAACCAGGAACAGCCTGGACCCTGCAAATCCAAACAGCAGACAGGAGATTCCACCCGCAGGGCAGACAGGTGTGCAGACATGTAGACAGACAGACAGACAGAAGGACAGACAGATAGACAGACAGGTAGACATGTCCACAGGTAGACTGACAGGTAGACAGACAGGTAGACAGACAGGTAGACAGACAGACATGTAGACAGTAGCCCATTGTGTGTAAGTAGCAGCTTCCCATTGTAAAGACAATGGTCATTTGACCCCCGAGGCGGCTCTTATAGTAGGTAACATAGGCACAGCTGTTCTAGTGTTAAGAGTTAAGAGTAGAGGTAGCTATGGATGGAGGGAGTTAATAGTTAAGAGTTAAGAGTCGGGGGAAATGTAACACAGCTGTTCTTCAAGGTCTGAATATTGAATGAGTGATGTTTATTGTCCTTCAAGGAGGGATTGTTTCCACAGCTCACCACAGTGGCATACATTAACAAGAGGAGCCCCCCCCACCTCCCCCCACCGCCAGGGGCACTAGTAACAGTAAATCGGTTCTCTGAGCTGACAGACATGTGGACAGAGTAGTAGTAGTGGAACCCCTGATATCTGAAACCATTTACAAGGCCCTATAAGGACATAAATATTTGAGCACTGAGTATGCAGCACGGAAACCGCAAAACCTGCTATCAGAAGCCGAGGTATCTATGGATGGAGGGAGTTAAGAGGGGTTAAGAGTTAAACCGCATAACCTGCAATCAGGAGCCTCCTATACTACAAAAAAATGGCTTTTTAAAATCGAACCTTCCACTCACAGTCAACAGTCAACGCTCTCAACTGACACATGGTAAATGGACTGACCTATATAGAGCCTTATTGCAAAGTGCTGTACAATGGCCTCTCATTCACCCATTCACACACACATTCACACACCAATGGCGGCAAGCTACCATGCAAGGCGCCAGCCAGCTCATTGGGAGCAATTTTGGTGTGAAATTTGGTGTCTTCAGTGTCTTGCGCAAGGACACCTCGACATGTGGCCAGCCGGGGATCGAACCGCAAATCTGCCAACCTTGCGATCATTAGACGCCTACCTCCTGAGCCACAACCTCTACCTCCACCAGCCTCTACCTCCTGAGCCACAACCTCTACCTCCACCAGCCTCTACCTCCACCAGCCTCTACCTCCACAAGCCTCTACCTCCTGAGCCATAGCCTCTACCTCCACCAGCCTCTACCTTGACCAGCCTCTACCTCCTGCGCCACAGCCTCTACCTCCAACAGCCTCTACCTCCAACAGCCTCTACCTCCACCAGCCTCTCCCTCTGCCAGCCTCTACCTCCACCAGCCTCTACCTCCTGCACCACAGCCACCACCCCATGTTGGTGTCAACACTCTCAACAGACACTCTCATCTGACACGGCTCGGTCGGTCAGTTTGTCGGCCTACCTTACCTCACTGACTGCTGTTGTTGTTTGCGCGCTGGGACGGGGTGTGCGTGAGTGCGAAGCTCTCGGTGCACTGCTGGCTGCTGGAGGACAGAGACCTGCGCGGCGAACGCTGGAAGAGGTTCCTCCTGTTGAAGTAGCTGCTGGCGCTGCAGGTGCGCTGCCTCTTCCTCAGGTACTCCTTATAGTTCTTGGTGAGCAGCGTGTAGAGGAAAGGGTTGATGCAACTGTTGGAGTAGGTGAGGCAGGTGGTCAGGTAGTTGATGTTGCGCTTGGCCTTGGTGGACAGGGCCAGGGAGGGCCGGAACTGACCCAGGAGCTGCCAGATCCAGAAGGGCAGGAAACAGGCCCAGAACAGGAGGACGATGGTGAAGATCAGGTACAACACCTGTGGTCAGAACCAGACAGGTGAGGCGGTCATTACAGATAGATAGATAGATAGATAGATAGATTGATTGATTGATTGATTTGAGAGAGAGAGAGAGAGAGAGAGAGAGAGAGAGAGAGAGAGAGAGAGAGAGAGAGAGAGAGAGAGAGAGAGAGAGAGAGAGACAGGAGGTGTGATAAAAATACACTTTGGCGGACAGGCGGCGGACAGGCAGACAGGCGGACAGACGGACAGACCGACCGACCGACAGACACACAGACAGACATACAGACACACAGACAGACAATCAGACAGTCAGACAGCCAGACAGTCAGACCGACACTCAGACAGTCAGTTAGACAGACCAACCTACCGACCGACCGACCGACCGACCGACCGACCGACAGATTAATTATTTTTCTACCGACCTTCTGGTTGGGCAGTTTCTTGGTCTGTTTGAAGGTCTCAGTCTGGGAGATCCAGTAGGTGCGCGCCAGCTGGATGTACAGGTAACCTATGATCATCCCGGGGGCCACGATGCTGGTGCAGAACAGGAAGGAGATGTACACCTTGTAGGCCAGCTGGGAGAGTGTGGGCTGACACATGGCCTTGCTCCCCGCCTCCCTCATCAGCTTGATGCTGAGGATCATGGGTAAGGTGAGGATGAGGGAGGCCACCCACACCAGCAACGCGATGGCCTTGCGGTAACTCTTCGACCGCTTGACGGTGTCCAGCGGCTTCAGCACGGCGAAGTACCTCTCGGTGCTCATGATGGTCAGCGTGAAGATGCTGGCGTGCATGGTCAGGAAGTCCATGCTGATCAGGATGCGACACCCGGCATCCCCGAAGTACCACCCTTTCAGGAAGTGGGTGCAGACCACGAAGGGGATGGTCAGCAGGTACAGCAGGTCGGCCAGCGCCAGGTTGATGATGTAGATGTACATGGAGGCCGCGGAGCGCATGGAGTGGCACATGACCACCAGGGTGTAGATGTTCCCGGACACGCCCACCAGGCACATGAGGGACAGGATGGTGCCGATGGTGAAGGTGGCGGCCGTGTCCTCTGGGGAGGGGGAGGAGTCAAAGAAGGGGGGGGCGTCGGTGGCGTTGGGGATGCGCTCCACTGGAACCACCATGGGCTCCATGGAGACTGACGTCATCGCTGAGAGGGTTGGAGGGATGGGAGGGAGGGATGGATGGGAGGGAGGGAGGGAGGGAGGGAGGGAGGGAAGGATGGGAGGGAGGGAGGGAGGGAGGGATGGATGGGAGGGAGGGAGGGATGGGAGGGAGGGAGGGAGGGAGGGAGGGAGGGATGGATGGGAGGGAGGGAGGGAGGGAGGGAAGGATGGGAGGGAGGGAGGGAGGGAGGGATGGGTGGGAGGGAAGAAGGGAAGGATGGGAGGGAGGGAAGGAGGTAGGGAGGGAGGGAAGGACGGGAGGGAAGGAGGGAGAGAGGGAATGAGGGATGGGAGGAGGGAGGGAGGGATGGGAGGAGGGAGGGAGGGAGGGAAGGATGGGAGAGAGGGATGGGAGGAGGGAGGGAGGGAGTGAGGGAGGGATGGATGGGAGGGAGGGAAGAAGGGAAGGATGGGAGGGAGGGAGGGAGGGAGGGAAGGATGGGAGGGAGAGAGGGAGGGATGGATCGGAGGGAGGGAAGAAGGGAAGGATGGGAGGGAGGGAGGGAGGGAGGGAAGGATGGGAGGGAGAGAGGGAGGGAAGGATGGGAGGGAGGGATGAAGGGAGGGAAGGATGGGAGGGAGAGAGGGAGGGAAGGATGGGAGGGAGGGATGGAGGGAGGGAAGGATGGGAGGGAGAGAGGGAGGGAAAAACAAGGTCTTTTAAACCGGTAATCTGGAATTGAATCAACAAGGCAAGTCATTTTTTTTCAGTAAACACCAGAGGGAGGGGCTGGAGGAGCGTGTTCACTCTCACAGGGAGAAACTCAGAGACAGAGTGACAGGTGCAGGGACTGATTTGACTGATGGTCTTAACCTGTTCTGAAGGGCAACAAGGGGCAAGAAGACAGTGAATAAACTCTTCAGTTCATGTAGCATTCATATGAGAATGATATGTGATCTGTCATCTGTGTAACCATGGTAATGGCATACTGTAACAATGGTACCATAACCATGGTACTGTAACTATGGTACCGTCACCATGGTACTGTAACCATGGTACCCGTTCAATGTATGGATTAGCCCATTATGTGACACGTTTTAGTGTTTTGGTCCGCATGTCGTCAACCAATCAAAATGTTCGGACACGGAAATTAATTTAGACGTTGTTGAAAATCACAACACAAACTTGGGTGAGTAATCCCCACTACTACCTAGTTAACTAGAACACTACTTTACATTGTTAGCAGGCTCACAAAACTAGCTGTATTAGTTGACTAGCGATGTGTCATTGATTTTCAACAACACTTTAGAAAGAAAAGTCTGAACATTAAATCGGATGCTTACATGCGGACCAAAACACTAGAACGTATCACATAGATGATATCACACTATTATTGTTTTCCCCTCTGGCTAGTGATGAAGCTAACTCTAACCCTAACACTGAACTCTAACACTGAACTCTCACACTAACACTGAACCCTAACACTGAACTCTAACACTAACACTGAACTCTAACACTGAACTCTAACACTAACACTGAACACTAACACTGAACCCTAACACTGAACCCTAACACTGAACTCTAACACTGACACTGAACCCTAACACTAACACTGAACCCTAACACTGAACTCTAACACTAACACTGAACTCTAACACTGAACTCTAACACTAACACTGAACTCTAACACTGAACCCTAACACTGAACTCTAACACTGAACTCTAACACTAACTCTAACCCTAACACTGAACTCTAACACTGAACTCTAACTCTAACATTGAACCCTAACACTAACACTGAACACTAACACTGAACCCTAACCCTAACACTGAACTCTAACCCTAACACTGAACTCTAACTCTAACACTGAACCCTAACCCTAACACTGAACTCTAACACTAACACTGAACTCTAACACTGAACTCTAACACTGAACTCTAACACTAACACTGAACTCTAACTCTAACACTGAACCCTAACACTGAACCCTAACACTAACACTGAACCCTAACACTAACACTGAACCCTAACACTGAACTCTAACACTAACACTGAACCCTAACACTAACACTGAACCCTAACATTGAACTCTAACACTAACACTGAACTCTAACACTGAACTCTAACACTAACACTGAACCCTAACACTAACACTGAACTCTAACACTAACACTGAACTCTAATACTAACACTGAACCCTAACACTGAACTCTAACACTAACACTGAACTCTAACACTAACACTGAACTCTAACACTAACACTGAACTCTAACACTAACACTGAACCCTAACTCTAACACTGAACTCTAACACTGAACTCTAACACTGAACTCTAACACTAACACTAACACTGAACACTAACACTGAACTCTAACACTAACACTAACACTGAACACTAACACTGAACCCTAACACTAACACTGAACCCTAACACTGAACTCTAACACTAACACTGAACCCTAACACTAACACTGAACCCTAACACTGAACCCTAACACTAACACTGAACCCTAACACTAACACTGAACCCTAACACTGAACTCTAACACTAACACTGAACCCTAACACTAACACTGAACCCTAACACTGAACTCTAACACTAACACTGAACTCTAACACTGAACTCTAACACTAACACTGAACCCTAACACTAACACTGAACTCTAACACTAACACTGAACTCTAACACTAACACTGAACCCTAACACTGAACTCTAACACTAACACTGAACTCTAACACTAACACTGAACTCTAACACTAACACTGAACTCTAACACTAACACTGAACTCTAACCCTAACACTGAACCCTAACACTGAACCCTAACACTGAACTCTAACCCTAACACTGAACTCTAACACTAACACTGAACCCTAACACTAACACTGAACCCTAACACTGAACTCTAACACTAACATTGAACTCTAACACTAACACTGAACACTAACACTGAACTCTAACACTAACACTGAACTCTAACTCTAACACTGAACTCTAACACTAACACTGAACTCTAACTCTAACACTGAACTCTAACACTAACACTGAACCCTAACACTGAACCCTAACACTGAACCCTAACACTAACATTGAACCCTAACACTAACACTGAACACTAACACTGAACCCTAACACTGAACTCTAACCCTAACACTGAACTCTAACTCTAACACTGAACCCTAACCCTAACACTGAACTCTAACACTAACACTGAACTCTAACACTGAACTCTAACACTAACACTGAACTCTAACCCTAACACTGAACCCTAACACTGAACTCTAGAATCTACAATGAGGCTAGTTATGTGCAGTTGTTGATTAGGGGTTCCAGTAACACTTTGAACATCTGCATCTTATAAACATGAATGTGATTGTTACATATTGTACTAGCATCGATGTGTTTTTCTTATGATGACTGATGGATAGATGATTGACTTACTTAGACAAATATACAGTACCAGGTACTGTACTTCTAGAGTATATTTTTACTATACCTCATAATTCGTTTGGATAAAGGCGTCTGCTAAATGTCTACAATTTAAAAGTAATGCGAATAAGCCTTACATTACATTACAGTTCCTTATAAACATTGTCTAAGTGAATGACTAACAATTGGACTGTTTTCTACTTGGTAACAAATGCCCTTTAAATCAGAAATAACTTGTTATTGACTTTCATATTCAGAAGCACTGTTTCAGGAGAGAACATGTTGACACGTTGGAGCGTGGGTAGTGTTATACAGGGGTTAGGTTGTACACGTGGTACCTCAACATCCTTATTTCACTGCCAGATGTATACAGATTCACCTCAGGACTCACAGGTAAATGGTTGGATCTGAATACCTTACGTCAGGGTCTATTTACACTGACTGAAGACTTTATTGGGAACACATGTTCACCTGTCAACAGTCCAAGCTGGTGGAGGTGGTGTGATGGTGGAGGTGGTGTAATGGTGGAGGTGGTGTAGTGGTGGAGGTGGTGTATGTGAGTGTGAGTATTGTTTCTGACCATGTGCATCCCTTCATGGCCCCAATGTCCCCATCTTCTAATGGCTACTCCCAGCATGATAACGCACCCTGTCACAAAGCAAAAGTCTTCTCAAACAGGTTTCATGAACATGACAATGAGTTGTTCTTCAGTAGTGTGAAAGTGCACCTGAGAAAGCTGCAGTAAAATCTGCAGTAATTACTTGATGCAATCATGTCATCATGGACCAGAGTCTCAAAGGAATGTTTCCAACATTTTGTGGAATCACTGTCACAAAGAATTGAGGTTGTATTGAGAGCAAAGGGAAGCCCTTCCCAGTATTAGTACAGCATGTCTAATGAAGTGCTCAGTGAGTGTACACACTGCCCTGGCCACTCACATATCTAGATAGTGAAATCTGGCCACATGATATGACGCCACAATCAGGCGATGACGAAAGCAGCTTTTAATCTAAATGTTATTTGATTATGTTTTGTATATATGTTACGGTACATGTGGGAATACGGTACATGTGGGAAAACTAGGGTTAGGGTTAGGTGCTACGTCGACTTGGTACATGCTGGCATGTCTAACCCTAACCGTAATCCTAAGCCTAACCCTACCCCTACCCCTAACCCTAACCTTAACCCTAGCACCGTAGCACCTAACCCTAACCCTAGTTTTCCCACATGTACCGTATTCCCACATGTACCGTAACATATTATATAATGTTATATATAAACCCCTCAAAAAACATTCGGAAACACTTTTTTTGTTGATTATTCCTCCATTAATAATACCAATTCGTATTGTATTTTATATCGTTGGAAAGCCTGATTAGTCACCTTTACAACGAGGTACAACTTGTAAGGATCAGGCATTCGTGGAATGAGCAACACAGCTAAACGTGTGGGTAGCGGCCCAAAAATATTTGCCAAAATCCCCTATATTCTTCTGTTGGTATTCACTCTCGTTTTGAGTTGCTTGGTGGATTGGACATTTTACATTGTCAGGGACCTCAGTAGTGTGTGGAAGATCCATACATAGTCACAACAGCGTGGCACCTCCTGCTCATGCTGGTCACCAGCCTGGTCACACACTGCTGTGGGACAGCATCCCATTCCTCAACTAGGATTTGCCGCAAGTCAGCCAACATGGTTGCGTTGGTCACTCTGGCACGTACAGCACGCCCAAGCTGATCCCATAAGTGTTCAATTGGGTTGAGGTCTGGACTCACGGCAGGCCATTCCACCATCTTCACTCCCAAATTCTGGAGGTGCTCTGTGATGATCCTGGCTCTGTGGGGTCGAGCGTTGTCATCATGGAGGATGGAGTTAGTGTTATGTATGTGGGACTGCGCCTTTAAGAGGCACGGGAAGTTAGTGGGGTAACCCCGTTGAAACGTGTTGTTGGAGTGCAAGGAGAGCGATGTGTGAAGAGAATAAAGTGTTGACTGTTATCCAAGGTGCGGACAGTTATTGATCATAACATTGGCGACGAGGATTATGGATTCTCTACTCTCACCTCTTTCCCCGTTCCTCGCGCTGCCTGGCGATCCACCGGTCCCGTGGATTCGCTGGTGTGAGTCCTTCGAGACATTCATAGTAGCCGCCGGGTTGGCCGGTGCTAGTGACCAACGAAGAAAAGCCCTGCTGATTCACTCACTGGGCAGCGAGGGACAGCGGATTTTTCGGACTCTCGGACCCGCTCCGAGATACGCGGACTATGTGACACTGCTCAATGGACATTTTGCTGCTCCACAGAATGTAATGCTCCGGCGGATAATGTTTCGCCAACGTCGGCAGCAGACGAGTGAGTCTATCCACCATTACGTGGCTGATCTGTAATCATGTAAATTCGGGGTGCTGGAAGACGAACTGATACGGGATCAGCTGGCTGAACACACTAATAACTCAAAGCTCAGAGACAAGTTGTTAATGATGCCAGACGACCTAACTTTAGCTAAAGCTGTGGATTTAGCATTCCAGCTCGAGTCAGCAGCAGCCTTGAAGTCACAGCTAGCGCCCACCTCCAGCTCTTTTCCCCCCAGACCCATGCTACTAACTCAAATGGTGGCACCGCCCACGGAGCCTTCCGAGTCCGGTTTCCCAGAGGACGGCCTCGATGTGAACTTTGCTGCACGCCAGGGTACGACAACACGCCGGGCCTGTGGTAATTGTGGCTCATCATCACACCAAAGCCGAGCCCCAAACTGCCCTGCCAAGGGGCAGCAGTGTCAGCGCTGTGGCAGGCAGAACCATTTTGCCCGGGTCTGCCGCTCTACCCCCACAACAGACAGTCCACGGCCACAAGGTACACCGGGACGGCCCACACAGACGACCAGCCATTCAGTGACTGCCACCCCCCGACCGGCTAAGTGGTGCACTGTTGAGCTGGATGGGGTTCGCCTCCCACTGCTGGTGGATACGGGGGCCTCCAGGTCGCTCATGAACGCTGCCACGGTACGGCGGCTCTTTCCACTCCGAACGCTCACTGCCAACGCCGAGGACCTATATGGCTATGGGCACTCCAAAATAGACATGGTGGGCACAATCGCCTTCACTGTGCGTTACGGGACTAAGGCCCTCCCCTCATTCACCTTTCAGGTGTCTCACCAGGGCTCTAACCTCATGGGTTTTGATTTGTTTTGCGAGCTGGGTTTCACCCTCATGGACAATGTTGGATCCGCCATCTTGTCTGTTGGCTCGCCGTGGGAACAACGCTGGCCTGCTCTATTCAGCGGTTTGGGCTGCCTCACCGCCTTCAACCACCAGCCCCTCCTCAAGCCCGAGGTGCATCCGGTGATACAGCCCATACGCCGCCTGCCCCTCGCCCTACGCGACGACGTCACCGCCGCGCTCCAGAAACTCTCGGATGCGGGCATCATCGAGCGTGTCGATGCCTCCCCCTGGATTTCGAACCTGGTGGTAGTAAAGAAAAAGTCAGGGGGCCTGCGTCCGTGCATCGATCTCAGGTCAGTCAACAAGGCAGTGATCCCGGACAGGTACCCGCTGCCCACGGTGGAGGAGCTGGCTGCACATTTCTACGGCTCCTCTGTGTTCTCGAAACTCGACCTTCGCCAAGGCTACCTACAGGTTCCGCTGCACCCCGACAGCCGCAACCTGACAGCTTTCGTGACGCATGGCGGGGTGTTCCGCTACACCCGCATGCCCTTCGGTCTCAGCTCAGCCCCCAGCTGTTTCCAGAAGATCATGACCACCATCTTCGCCGGCATCCCGGGCGTGGTCGTCTTCCTGGACGACATAGTGGTCCATGGTGCGACACCGGACGTCCATGACGAGCGCCTGGCGAGGGTGTTGGACGTCCTCGCCAGCCACAACCTCACGCTAAATGGGGAAAAGTGCACCTTCGCCACTCCGGTCATCGAGTTCGTGGGGTTCCGCCTGACCGCCGACGGACTCAGCCCGCTACACTCTAACGTAGAGGCTGTGCTGCGCCTGCCGGAGCCGTCCTGCCCAGCTCAGCTGGCTTCGTTTCTTGGGATGACAGCCTACTACCTGCGTTTCCTTCCCCGATACTCCATGACCACCTCCCCACTGCGTGAACTATTGAAACAGGACGCGGTCTGGGAGTGGACCCCGGCCTGCTCTGCTGCTATTCACCAACTGAAGAAGCAGCTGACCTCGCCGCCGGTGCTGGCATTCTTTGACCTGGCGAGCCCCACACTCGTGACGTGTGATGCATCCAACACGGCGATCGGGGCGGTGCTGTCCCAGATCCAGGGGGGCACGGAACACCCGGTGGCATTCGCCTCTCGGTCCCTCAACACAGCTGAACAAAAGTACTCGGTGGGGGAGCGGGAGGCGCTAGCCTGCGTCTGGGCGTGCGAGCGGTGGCATATGTATGTGTACGGGCGACACTTTACATTGCAAACTGACCACCAGGCTCTCACGGCCCGGCTCGCTACTTCAGGTTCGGGCCACAAGCCGCTGAGGATCTACCGCTGGTCGGAGAGGCTTCAACCATATGACTTCACCACACTGTTTACCCCCGGCAGGGAAAATGTAGTGGCTGACCTGCTCTCCCGAGCCACCCCCGTCCCAGCACTCGGCGGCCCCAACCCCGGCCCGTTGCCCAACAAGGGCCCAGACGAGATGGAGTCAGAGCTCGTGCTCATGCTTCACGCCCCACTCCAGGCCACGGTTTCCCTGGAGGACCTTCAGCGCGCGTCGACAGAGGACCCCACGCTCTCCCATCTCCGCACTTACATCCGGGAGGGTTGGCCCACAAAAGTGCCGGAGGAGCTGGCGCCTTTTCATCGGGTCAGGAATGAACTGACCTGCTGGAACGGTGTCTGTGTGGCCCGGGGGCTCCGCACGTTCATCCCCAGCGACCTCAGGGCGCGCGTCCTCGCCATGGCGCACGAGGGCCACCTGGGCATTGTAAAGGTGAAGCAGCGCTGCAGGGATTTGGTGTGGTGGCTGGGCATAGACCGTGATATCGAGATGATGGTGAAGGAGTGCACGGCCTGCCTGGTCAGTGGGAAGATGGGCCCGCCACCCTCACCACCCCTACAGCCCTTGCAGTGGCCACCCACGCCTTGGGAGCACATCCAGCTGGACATATGTGGCGAACTTCATGGCGTCCCACACCACCAACGTTTCCTCCTAGTGGCCTACGACCTCCACTCAAAGTGGCCAGAGGTGGTCGCCACGGGGTCCGTAACAGCTCGGGTGGTCACTGACTTCCTCTCCTCTCTGTTTGCTTGGTGGGGCAATCCAAACGCCATCACAACTGATAATGGCCCGCAGTTTGTCTCAGCGGAGTTTGCCGTCTTCGTGGAGGAAAGGGGGATCAAACACATACGTACGGCGTTCTACCACCCGGAGGCAAATGGGGGGGTCGAGTGTTTTAACCAGACTCTGAAGAATGGGGTCAGAGCACACCTGGCAGATGGCCTGCCGTTCTCAGCCGCGCTGCTCCGCACCCTGCTTCACTACAGAGCAACGCCGCACTCAACTACCGGCAGCTCCCCAGCCCTCCTGATGATGGGCCGTGAGCTGCAGCTTCCTCTGAATCGGCTGCGGGCCCCAGCGGTCGCCATGCCAGCAGCAGCACCCTGCCAGAGCGCCAGGGTCGCAGACGCACAGTGGCGGATGAAGCAGCGGTTCGATAGGAGACGGAGGGTGAGAACACCTCCCTTCACAGAGGGGGACTGGGTCAGGATTCGCCGCCCTAACCGGGACCACAAGCTGCTCTCGTTCTGGTCTGTGCCGATGAAGGTCACCGCTCAGCTGGGGCCAGCCTCGTTTTGCCTGGACAACGGATCATGGTGGCACGCAAGCCGGCTTCGGAAGGTGGCATCGCCTCCCATCATAGACCCAGAACAACCGCAGGGTCCAGCTGAGTTCCCACCTGAACTGGTGGAGGCCGGGGTTCGCCCAGAAGCTCGTCCGGCCCGTGCCCGGGTCAGACCAGCACACCTGAGAGACTATACCGTGGACTGGTGAACCCAAGGGTAAGGTTTAATGCATAGCCTGTTCAGTGGCAGAATAACCCACATGGCTATGCTGGTGACTGGCAGTCTACCCAGTTCATCAAGGTTAAAACAAAAGAAAAAAAGTTTAATAATTATAATGTTGTGTTATTCATTGTGTTCTTCTGGTTCCTGTGGGGGGGGGGGTAAATGTTATGTATGTGGGACTGCGCCTTTAAGAGGCACGGGAAGTTAGTGGGGTAACCCCGTTGAAACGTGTTGTTGGAGTGCAAGGAGAGCGATGTGTGAAGAGAATAAAGTGTTGACTGTTATCCAAGGTGCGGACAGTTATTGATCATAACAGTTAGGTCCCAGATTCTGGAGATATGGGATCGCCACTAGCCCCAGAATATCATTCCTGTCAATTAGGTGCCATTCAGGTGCCAGTCACACACCTGTGACTGACATACACCTGCCAGCACTTGAAGCTCAAAACGAGAGTGAATACCGACAGAAGAATATTGCAATATGGCACATTTTCATGGGCCGCTACCCACACGTTTAGCTGTGTTACTCATTCCATGAATGTATGATCCTTACAAGTTGTACCTCATTGTAAAGGTGACCAATCAGGCTTTCCAACGATATAAAATACAATACCAATTGGTATTATTAAAGGGGAGGAATAATCAACCAAAAAAGTGTTTCCGAACTTTTTTTGAGGGGTTTATATATATATATATATATATATATATATATATATATATATATATATATAACATTTATTGACATGAAACAACAGAACAATTCCAGGACCAGTTAATCAGTGGCAGATGTGATGTAATCCTGTGATACAGAGAGTGCTTTGCCTCAGTCAGATATCTCCTCTACATCAATACTCATTACTCTAATTACCTACTAATAAATACCTGTCAGGACATTTATGATAAATCAATCCAGAAGTCCTCATCCCTGGTCTGTGGGCGACAGACAGGGAAACAGCCTCAGTATCTGACTTACAATCTCCCATCGTTCACTGAGACCCAGAATCTAACAGCCTGTAGGAGTGCCAGGTGTGTGTGTGTGTGTGTGTGTGTGTACGTGCGTGCGTGGGTGGTGTGTGTGTGTGTGTGTGTGTGTGTGCACGTGTGTGTGTGTGTGTGTGTGCGTAGCAATTCCTATTTAAATATCATTAACGTTAGAGGAGCAGTGACTTACCTTGAATAACTGCCGCAGACAGACTGGCTCCCTCAACAGAAAGGTTTAGCATTTAGCTCCAGTTCCTGGTTTGAACCATGGCTAAACTCACTCTTGTCCTCCAAACGTTACACATACTTGAGAGGGATTTCACTTTTCCATAAAAGTCACAATAGCTCTTCTGAATCTGGCGATTCCTGATGATGTGAATTAGAAGGAAAAAAATGAAAAAAGTCCTGAATCTTCAATTGATGCAAGAAAAATGTATTATATCAATGTTGCCTTCATTGTTGAACTGACACAAGCCACAAGGGTGATCAGATCAGAGGAAAGGTGCTTTTGCAGCGTGCCTCAAAACTTCCAGTCCTCTTAGCTCCTCTCTTCCCAGAACACCTTGAGGGGACATCAGGTCTGGGTGAGAGCTCCTTAGAACACAGCTGAGGAATAACATTAAGTAAAACCCCCCAAAAAAGAGAATGAAATGATGAAGAAGAGAAGAAGGATGTTTTCCTCTCGGGGAGAGAGAGGAAGGTGACGACCACTCTAAAGCTACGGCAGGAGAATCCCTTTCACTGAGAGAGAGCGTGGCTGCAGGAGAGAGAGAGGGAGGGAGGGAGGGAGGGGGAGAGGGAGGGAGGGTGGGAGGGAGAGGCAGGGAGGGAGAGAGGGAGGAGGAAAGGGAGGGGCAGGGAGAGGCAGGGAGGGAGAGAGGCACACAGATAGAGGCGCTTTCACACACAAGCAAGAAGTGGGAGGAGAGATGACTGGGAGAGAGAGAGAGAGAGAGAGAGAGAGAGAGAGAGAGAGAGAGAGAGAGAGAGAGAGAGAGAGAGAGAGAGAGAGAGAGAGAGAGGGAGAGAGAGAGAGGGAAGGGGCATGATTGTGCGCAGGCATGCAGAAAATGTGTCATGCTCTCTCTCTCTCTCTTGCCCCATTGCTGTCTATTTCTGTGCAACAGCAGAGTGTCCATGAGCGGATACACAGTCCAGCTGGACACACACACACACACACACACACACACACACACACACACACACACACACACATGGTTCCAAGCTGAATGCAATGTATTTACATTAACACTCATTAAAACAATAATAATATTAATAATAATAATTAATAATTAACAATAGTTATTAATTGTTAATAATATTGATCTTCTACACCCCTACAGTCCAGAAGGGGCTGGTGAACAGTATGAGAAACAAAGTCAACTGTCTCCTCAGATGACCTGCTGTGTCCTGACTGTTGTCATTACAGTATAGCTGATGAACTGATTAACTGTACAGTACAGAGACAGACTCTCCCCAGACCACAGACCCCCAGACCACAGACCCCCCAGACCACAGACCCCCCAGACCACAGACCCCCCAGACCACAGACCCCCCAGACTCCCCAGACCACAGACTCCCCAGACCACAGACCTCCAGACCACAGACCCCCCAGACCACAGACCCCCCAGACCACAGACCCCCCAGACCACAGACCCCCCAGACCACAGACCCCCCAGACCACAGACCCCCCAGACCACAGACCCCCCAGACAACAGACCCCCCAGACAACAGACCCCCCAGATCACAGACCCCCCAGACCACAGACCCCCCCAGACCACAGACCCCACAGACCACAGACTCCCTTTAGAGACAATAACCTTTAGAGACAGACAGTAACCTTTAGAGACAGTAACCTTTAGAAACAGACAGTAACCTTTAGAGACAGTAACCATTTAGAGACAGTAACCTTTAGAGACAGACAGTAACCTTTAGAGGCAGTAACCTTTAGAAACAGACAGTAACATTTAGAGACAGACAGTAACCTTTAGAGACAGTAACCTTTAGAGACAGTAACCATTAGAGACAGTAACCTTTAGAGACAGTAACCTTTAGAGACAGACAGTAACCTTTAGAGACAGACAGTAACCTTTAGAGACAGTAACCTTTAGAGACAGTAACCTTTAGAGACAGTAACCTTTAAAGACAGTAACCTTTAGAGACAGACAGTAACCTTTAGAGACAGCAACCTTTAGAGACAGTCACCTTTAGAGACAGTAACCTTTAGAGACAGACAGTAACCTTTAGAGACAGACAGTAACCTTTAGAGACAGACAGTAAACTTTAGAGGCAGTAACCTTTAGAGACAGACAGTAACCTTTAGAGACAGACAGTAACATTTAGAGACAGTAACCTTTAGAGACAGTAACCTTTAGATACAGTAACCTTTAGAGACAGACAGTAACCTTTAGAGACAGACAGTAACCTTTAGAGACAGACAGTAACCTTTAGAGATAGACAGTAACCTTTAGAGACAGTAACCTTTAGAGACAGACAGTAACCTTTAGGTGCAGTGACCTTTAGAGACAGTAACCTTTAGAGACAGACAGTAACCTTTAGAGACAGTAACCTTTAGGGGCAGTGACCTTTAGAGACAGTAACCTTTAGAGACAGACAGTAACCTTTAGGGGCAGTGACCTTTAGAGCAGAGGTTCCCAAACTTTTTTTAACCAAGGCACCCCTGAAGCTTTCCCCCTTCTCCAAGGCACCCCAACTCTACGAAGATTTTAAAAAATGCCTCGGAGCTTAAACTAAAAACAATACACGATGAATTGGTTTGAAAATGTGTGTTTATATATAATACATAAGTATTGCCCCAATTAATTTTAACAAGATAATAAAAGTCATAAATGAACTGTAATGGATGGGCAAGAATGCATAGGTCAGTCAAACTATCGCTAAATTAAATAAAATGGTGGCCCTCAAGGATTGTACAATATGGGAGGAGACTCAGAGGGAATTCTTCACACAAATAAAATATCAAAGGCCTGTATAATCAATCAATGGAACAATGCTTTTTTGGGGGGCTTAAAATAATGCCTTAAAATGTAATTCTCATTTCAATGCTCATTCTGAGATTATTATTTCACATCTGAACCAAACGGGTAACTCACAACTATAATAATTTAACAATAATAATCATGGCAGAATTGTACAAATTGAGAGAAATACAAAACAAAGAAATATGTTGTGCGCATTAGTGGGACACATGCGCCTGCTTTTGGGAGCAGAGTCTCTTTATGCGGGGAGAGATAGTGGACAGCGCGACACGCAGGTCCTGTTCCACTGACAGTCGCGTGCGTGTCTTGTTCTTGACGTATGCTAGAGAAGAAAAAGCCAGCTCGCACAAGTAGGAGGTTGGGAAGGGTAAAAGCACCTTGATGGCGCTCTCTGAGAGAGATGGATATTCATGTCCCACAAGCAGTCAAAACCTATCCAAACCTAGCTCACCATGTTTGAGCTTCAGTGTGCGGTCCATAATGAGCTCTGCCAGTTCATCTTGAGCTTTGCTGCTCAAACTAGCGGCTGATGCTGATGAGAGGGTGTTGAACGGATCCCGGAGCCAGTCGAAGTCTTCGTTCATTGGAGGGAAATAGGACTCAAATCTCTCCTCCAGCATACGTAGGTGCGCAGCGATCAGATTCAAGAAAGACGCTGACTTGCTGTGTGCTGCGTCATTGGCCGTCAACGTAAACATTTGAATGTTTTTCTTCGTGCTCACTGACAAAAGTTATCAGTTCATCTCGGAGCTCATAGACACGGGATAACACCTTGCCCCGCGACAGCCAGCGGACCTCTGTGTGTAATAAGAGCCCCTCATGCTCGGACCCCATCTCATTGCACAATGTGCTGAACAGCCGTGACTTTAGCGGGCGTGATTTTACATAATTAACCATTTTCACCGCTTGGTCCAAGACTTCAGTGAGGAGTAGTTAGTTAGTAACTAGTAGGCCTAGTTAGTAAATTAATATCTTTCAAATCTGAGAAATATATCTTTTATTTGCTTATGAACTCCATTGCACATGTAATAAACAAACGTTTATTAATGTATTATTATTATAATTTTATATATATATATATATTATTATTTATTTTTTACGAGCAGATTTGGCGGCACCCACTTTGGGAACCTCTGCTTTAGAGACAGTAACCTTTAGAGACAGACAGTAACCTTTAGGGGCAGTGACCTTTAGAGACAGTAACCTTTAGAGACAGACAGTAACCTTTAGGGGCAGTGACCTTTAGAGACAGTAACCTTTAGAGACAGACAGTAACCTTTAGGGGCAGTGACCTTTAGAGACAGTAACCTTTAGAGACAGACAGTAACCTTTAGGGGCAGTGACCTTTAGAGACAGTAACCTTTAGAGACAGTAACCTTTAGGGACGTTCCAAACTAAACACATCAGAGGAGGAGGAGGAGGAGAGAGTATGGTGTGTAAATGACGTTGTATTTAGGTAGGGAGGTCTACATGGGATTTATTAAAATCTCCAATTTAACGTTTATATCATGATTTACTAAAGGCAAGGCAAAACAAGTTCATTTGTATAGCACATGTCATCCAACAGGGGCAATTCAAAGTGCTTTACATATAGAATAAAAAATAAAAATAAAAACATCAAGAGGAAAATAGTAAATAAATTAAAAAATTGTAGTACAATTAGTAAAATGATAAGAATAGATTTCCAGGCCTTGCTGGAAAATAGGGTGGGAGGAGATCTGATATGTTTTTTGGTCCGAGACCATAGGTGTGACTGTGTTCAGTATTCCTGCAGTAAACATGTATTATCCGTGAGCTGAACATTAAATATCAATATTACCATACAGAGCAGCCAGCCCGGCTCACATGTCATGAGCACAATCTAATCTGTCATATTTGAATTGTGATATTATCATATGGTATTTACATAGAGCACACATGTATTCTCTGTCCTTCCGTCAGAAACTCTGACTAATCTGATCCTTGTTGCTTTTGAAGCTACAGAACATTATACTATTATTATACTAGCAATCCTCTCTGTGTATAGTACATTATACTATTATTATACTAGCAATCCTCTCTGTGTATAGTATATTATACTATTATTATACTAGCAATCCTCTCTGTGTATAGTATATTATACTATTATTATACTAGCAATCCTCTCTGTGTATAGTATATTATACTATTATTATACTAGCAATCCTCTCTGTGTATAGTACATTATACTATTATTATACTAGCTATTCTGTATGTATAGTACATTATACTAGCTATTCTGCCTCTATAGTACATTATACTAGCTACTCTCTCTATAGTACATTATACTAGCTACTCTCTCTCTATAGTACATTATACTAGCTATTCTCTCCCTATAGTACATTATACTAGCTATTCTCTCCCTATAGTACATTATACTAGCTATTCTCTCTCTATAGTACATTATACTAGCTATTCTCTCCCTATAGTACATTATACTAGCTATTCTCTCTCTATAGTACATTATACTAGCTATTCTCTCTCTATAGTACATTATACTAGCTATTCTCTCCCTATAGTACATTATACTAGCTATTCTGCCCCTATAGTACATTATACTAGCTACTCTCTCTATAGTACATTATACTAGCTATTCTCTCTCTATAGCACATTATACTATCTGTTCTCTCTCTATATTACATGATACTAGCTATTCTCTCCCTATAGTACATTATACTAGCTATTCTCTCCCTATAGTACATTATACTAGCTATTATCTCTCTATAGTACATTATACTAGCTATTCTCTCTCTATATGAATGAATTAATGAATGGTCTTTAATGTCATTGCTATAGTACAGGTACCAAACAACGAAATTTGGGAGGGGTGGCTCCCCTGGTGTTAGGAAAAAAAAGACAAGAAGGGAAACGAGCTGGTTTACATAAATAAAGGCTATGTACACTATCCACTATACTATACTGTACAGATAAAACACTGTGCTGTACTCTATGCTATGCTATACCTATTCTAACATTTCCTATTTCTCTGCAACCTTATGTACCCTAGGGTTGTCATATTGCACATAGTGTTATTGCACATTCATTTAAAGTGTCGCAGTTTGCAGGCTTGAAATGTACACATTTGTGCCTCAGCACTACACCTGATTTTTCAATCCAGCAGCTGCCATCAATCCGTCCAGACTGTCCAGGCCCCAGAACCTAGGTCTTTGCTGTGTTCAGGGCCTGGGTGGCCCTGGGGTAGAAGCTGAGCTTCAGTCTGTTTGTCCTTGCGAACATGGTCCTGAACCGCCTGTTCGAGGGCAGCCGAGCAAAGTGTTCGTTCCCAGGGTGGGATGGGTCTCTGGAGATCTTGGAGGCCTTCCTGAGGCAGCGTGTGTTGTACAGCTCTTCCAGAGAGGGGAGGGGGGCGCCGGTGATCTTCTGGGCCGTTCTCACGACTCTCTGTAGCGCATTCCTCTCTGCGGCTGTGCAGCTGGAGAACCAGTTGCAGATGCAGTAGGTGAGGATGCTCTCCACTGCGCAGCGGTAGAAGGCCACCAGTATCTCCTGTCTGGTGTGGTCCTTCCTGAGGACTCTCAGGAAGAAGAGTCGCTGTTGTGCCTTCTTGATGATGGCTGCTGTGTTGTTCTTCCAGGACAGGTCATCCTGTATGTGCACCCCCAGGAATCGGAGGGTTGAGACTCTCTCCACGCTCCCTCCGTCGATGAGCAGGGGCTGGACCTCCGATTTTTTCCTCCTGAAGTCCACGATGATTTCCTGGGTCTTTGACTGGTTCAGCAGCAGGTTGTTAACCTTGCACAGCTTGCTCAGCTGCTCTACCTCATCCCTGTATGCCGCCTCGTCCCCCCCCGAGATGCAGCCCACCACGGTGGTGTCGTCTGCAAACTTTACGATGGAGTTGCTGGGGTGGACGGGGTGAAGTCGTAGGTGTAGAGGTTGTAGAGGATGGGGCTTAGCACGCAGCCCTGGGGGGACCCAGTGCTGAGTCTGAGGGCTGTGGAGGTGTGGGAGCCCACCCGCACCCTCTGGGGGCGGTCGGACAGGAAGTCCTTGATCCATGCACATATAGAGTGTGATAGTCCCAGGTCTAGTAGTTTGGTCACTAGCCTGTCTGGAAGGATGGTGTTGAAGGCAGAGCTGAAGTCCACAAAGAGCAGTCTCGCGTAGCTGATTCCCCTCTCCAGTACATTATACTAGCTACTCTCTCTCTATAGTACATTATACTAGCTATTCTCTCTCTATAGTACATTATACAAACTATTCTCTCTATAGTACATTATACTAGCTATTCTCTCTCTATAGTACATTATACAAACTATTCTCTCTATAGCACATTATACTAGCTACTCTCTCTCTATAGCACATTATACTAGCTATTCTCTCTCTATATTACATTATACAAACTATTCTCTCTATAGTACATTATACAAACTATTCTCTCTATAGCACATTATACTAGCTATTCTCTCTCTATATTACATTATACAAACTATTCTCTCTATAGTACATTATACAAACTATTCTCTCTATAGCACATTATACTAGCTATTCTCTCTCTATATTACATTATACAAACTATTCTCTCTATATTACATTATACAAACTATTCTCTCTATAGCACATTATACTAGCTATTCTCTCTCTATATTACATTATACAAACTATTCTCTCTATAGTACATTATACAAACTATTCTCTCTATAGCACATTATACTAGCTATTCTCTCTATAGCATATTATACTAGATTTTCTCTCTATAGTACATTATACTAGCTATTCTCTCTCTATAGCACATTATACTAGCTGTTCTCTCTCTATATTACATTATACTAGCTATTCTCTCTCTATAGTACATTATACTAACTATTCTCTCCCTATAGTACATTATACTAGCTATTCTCTCTATAGTACATTATACTAGCTATTCTCTCCCTATAGTACATTATACTAACTATTCTCTCCCTATAGTACATTCTACTAGCTATTCTCTCTTTAGTACATAATACTATCTATTCCCTCTCTATAGTACATTATAATATCTAATATCTCATGGTATCTCAGGTATGCTGGTTGCCTTTGGTGTGTGGCCTCTGTTTGCTGCCCTCTACAGGCTGGAGGAGGATCATCTGGTTTCATTAGGCCTGACCAGCCACACCTGCTGATGGCTCCAGTTGCTGCAGACAAAAACCCTGCTTCTCCAGTCCTGCGGCCCTTCTTGCTCTCCACGCTCACCCTCCTAGGTTTACACTGACAACACGGCTTTCACTACATATTCCACTCATCCATACACACCACTGATATACTGATTGACACACTCCATTTAATTTACGTTGATCATATGTTAAGAAATAAATATTTTTGTTAAATCTTTTTCCCCACTCCGTTCTCGGTCTCCCTCATTGTGCTCCACCTTTAGAGCCTAAGGTGTGACATGGGGGCTCGTAGTTTTTGAGCTTGGATGTTTGGTTTGGTGGGTTTTTTTCCCCCTTGTTTTGGTCCCTTGGGGGAGCGCTTTTTCCGCTACTTTTGTGGGGGGGCGGCCTTGTCGGAGTTTGTAGTAGCATGGGCTCTTTTGTTTAGGGGATTTTGGCGTTGGAGAGTGGGGCGATTGTATTTTCAGTTTCCGCCTAACTGTGTTTGGTTTTGTTTTGTAGTAACAACAGTTTTGACCATCAGCCGTGGGAGTTGCGTGCTTCCTGGGTGCAGCAGTGGGGGAGTTATGGTCTATGGTGGTCACTTTGGCTGCCGGGTGCTAGTTTTGTCGTTTTGCCCCTGTTAGGCTGTAGCGGCGTGTCCCTCGGGGCACGTAAAGTACTGTTTGTTATTTTAGTTGGCAACAGCGGTCAGGGCGATCATTTGTGGTCTTGCCCCAGGGACATCCGTGGCTCGGCGGGTTGCCAATTGCTGGTCGCCTTTCCCGTCCCATCGGATATTGTGCCTTAATACGCCAACCGCCGCTGACAGAAGACTAGGGTTTGAGATTAGGTAGGTTGGGGCGGAACCTGGTTATTCCTAACCTCCCTTCTGTTGCACTTCTGGGAGTCACATTGACTTTGTTGCGGTTGATGTAGGCCAGGCCTATTTATAGCGGCCCGGGGGCCGCATGCGGCCCAGCCATAAAAACAGAGAAAAACGTATTTTGCGAGTGTTCAGAAATTCATGCAGAAATGTATACAATCGTAGCCTACAGAACGTGAACATAACACTCTACGTAGCCTAGCAACAGTCAACCCAATCAGAGCATTGTTTGTTAAAGTGTGTCTAGCAACGTTATTAGTGGTAGGCTAGCTAGAAGTCCGATATCAACTCCAGACATGTCTTCGACTTTCTCCACCCTGAAACGTAAAATTTACGATGAAAACCGTCGGTTTAACTCTGCCTGGACTGAAAAAGACTTGTTTATTTTACCACAAAATCCATATGCCAAACCGATGTGTTTAATATGCAATGAGTGCGTTGCGGTACTTAACGATTACAATATTCGGAGGCATCACATCGAGAAACACCAGACTTTCCTAGCCAACTTTCCAGAGGGATCTCAGGAGAGGGCTGCAAAAGTGCAGAGTTTGATTGCATCCTACAATCGGAGCTGTACAACGATGGTACGGACATGCACAGCCCATGAGAGAGGTACAGCAGCATCCCTTCGTGTTTCCTGGATCCTAGCAAAGAAGAAAAGGCCATTCACTGATTCTGAAACCATGAAAGACTGTATGCTGGCCGTCAGAGATGAAGTGATAATTGACAGCAAAATTAAAACAAGTGTGGCATCTGCTATTAAAAATGTTCCCCTGTCAGACACTTCAAACATTCGCAGGGTTGAAATTCTTGCTACAGATGTGTTTGAAACGCTGTTAAAAGAACTGCAGAAAGCTGATGTCATGTCTATAGCAGTAGACGAGTCCACAGACATAACTGATATTGCACAATTGTGCTTATACAGTATGTCAGTGTTTTTGACGGCAAATGCTTCCGAGAGGACTTGCTCGGTTTACTGCCGTTAGAAGGACACACAACTGGCAAGATAGTGTTTAAGAAAATGTCAGCATTTTTCAAAGACAATGGTCTAGATATGAAGCGTGTGGGAATGCTTGTGATGGATGGGGCTCCATCCATGACAGGGAGAGTAAATGGTTTGACAGCATGCTGGTCCGCTGTTGCACCTCAGATCCTTACACTGCATTGTGCATCAGATGGTGTTGTGCGCAAAACTAAGCGGGGAGCCCCCCATATTTGGGGGAAAAGTCGGATCTATGTTTAATATAACAGATATAAAGAGCTTACCTTTATCAATAATGTTCATTGATATCGCAAACGATTCATTAGATTCCATTCTAAACGACCGCATAGTTTCTTTCCGTGCCAGGTAAATAGAGTGCGAGTCACATGCCCTTGTTTACAGCCACGTCACATAAGAAAACCAAGCATGCTTGGTTTCAACCCCCGAATTTCCATATCATTGGTCCTCGGAAGTCATTTTTGCGTAATCCGAGCTGGTGTGAAAACGAGGCGGGCGCGCAAAAAAACGCCCAGGAGACCCCTGCTGGACGCAAACAGAGCCTAAACAGTTGGATTTGGATGCAATTTATACCTATAGTGATATGTCAATGAAATATAATCAATTTTACAGTCTTGATACATGAGAAAGTCTGATACACTGATGGTGCCAAAATGTCTCCAAATGGCACAATTTGGTTATCCGCCTAAACATACCTGTACTAAAACAGGTACAAAGTTGCATTGGCTCACATTACTAGCATCTAATTTAGCACAAATACTCATCAGACCCTGGAGTACTGATTCCTAGATGATTTGGGCTATAAGGTCAGGTTTCCAAGCTGATATTCACTCTAAGAGCTGTTTTTTTTTTAGGCGGAGAGTGAATTTTAGATTTTTTTACAATGTTCTAGCTCTATTTACTCTGACACAGTAACATATATTTTGATTCTGACACTTCTACAGTCACCCCAGGTGTTAGCTTTCATTTGATAGCAAGATCATTATGAAGGCCCTTGTGATTGTGGAGATATTTTATATTCACTGTGGGCATGTAATTTCGAGCAGAAAACCTGAAAATTGGACCGATAAGAACAAGTTAAAACAACAATGGACGATGGCTACAATTAATTTTATTCGCTCCACTTCGAGCCTCCAACATCGCTTATTCCGCAAGCTGCTGTCAGAAATGTCTGCTGAGCACCACAATCTGCTTTTGCATAACGACGTCAGATGGCTGTCCAAAGGCAAAGTGAAGAAGACTCCTCAATGTCGGTTTATAATATTTATTCAGACAAAGATGTCAACACCCTGTGGGTGGGAATACAGCGTATGAGTAAATACAATTACCAAAACAAGACATACATAACAAGATATAAACAAACATGAACGATTACTGTTAACCACAATCTCATAATAAGATACATATAACTAATAACAGACTTACGTAAAACAGGCAAACACGTCCTAAAGAGAGAGGAGAAACAGCGTGTATCCTCGGACCACCTGGCATCCACAATGGCCACCACAACTTCTCCTAACTCTAACCTCTTAACAGAGAGTACTAAACACATAAACCAATACTATCGCCCCCTAGCGGTCGGGAGTACACTCCACCCTGCATCCCCCCCAGACCGGGGAGCCACGAATCCACGTGGGTCCACGGGCTCAAATCCATTGGCCAGACTCAGCTTCATATCGCTTAGGTGGCCTCCTAGCACGGGCCGGCCGGGCGGGCCGCAGTGGCGACGGCGCAGGAAGAGGTGTAGCGGGAGCCACACCAGCGGGAACTAGGGGCGCGGGGAGAGACGACGCCCCGCCTGAAGGCCCTAGCAGAGAGGGGCCCAGAACAGCAACACGGGGCCCATCCGTCCCCAGCCGGGCGTCACCCTGGGGCACCACTGGACCAGAGGGGGTAGCTAGGGGCAGAGAGTCCAGGGAGGGAGGAGGCAGGGGAGGCGGCGACGGCAGCCGCTGGGTACATGGGGCGACTGGCGTGTAGCCACGGAGGAACCGCCGGTTGCGCAACGTCAGGCGTCCTGAGCCATCAACTCTCACCCGATACTGATCGTGGCCAAGCGACTCCACCACCACCCCAGACCTGTCCCACTTATTGGGGCTCGGGCCCTGCTGATTCTGGATGAACACCCTCTCACCGAGTGCCAGAGGGCGAAGTGGTCTTGAATGAACCCCCAGAGACTCGGTGGTACGGGACATCCGCGTACGAAGGGCATCCTCCTTCACAGCCCATGCCTGACGCCAGAGAGGACGGATATGCGGGTTCGAAAACTTCTCCAGCCTGTTAACGAAGGAGAGCGAGCCTCGAAGGGGGTGACCGAAAATGATCTGTGCTGGTGAGAGGTTGCAGTCTGGGTCGGGTGTGTTACGCAACTGTATCATCGCGCGCAAGAAGCGATCCTGGTCGAGACTGCCCGCCGGGCCACTGTTGGACATCAGAAGCCGCTTCGCAGTCTTAACAGCGACCTCCGCTCTCCCGTTAGACTGTGGGAAACTGACGGAGGACACACGATGCCTGATCTGCCATAGGCGGAAGAAGTCCTGAGTGTGGCTTGCCATAAATTCTGGGCCGCCATCGCTTGAAAGCTCCTCAGGCACCCCAAAGGTCCGGAAGAATGAGCGGAGGTGGCGAACAAGGCCAGCTGCGCCTCCAGCATCAGTCCCGGCCGCAGCGCCCAGGACCTCCACCCAGCCTGAGAGCCGATCCCCGACGACCAGGTAGTGGCGGCCCCCGTAATCAAAGAAGTCAGCAAACACTGCCTCGAACGGGGTGGACGGTGGCGGAGATGACAGAGGGGGCGTAGCTGCCTGTGATGGAGCATTGCGGTTGCAGTCCGCGCACCCGGTCCTGACAGTGCGGATATCCCCAGACATCCCAGGCCAGTAGACTATGGCCCGGGCGTGCTGCTCCATCGCCGAAACCCCCTGGTGGGCAGCATGAAGGTGTCGAAGGACTCTCCCGCGGAGGGATAGGGGAATCACGACGCGATCCTGATACAGCAAGACCCCGTCCTGCGCATAGATGGAGTCACAGACCGGCGACAAACTCACCACGGCAGGGTCATGCGCGTCCACTCCGTCCCCGTGCTCAATCATGTCCAGCAGGCGGCCGAGGCATGCGTCAGCCGCTGTCTCTTGCGCGAGGAGGGGCCAGGAGACGGCGCCGAGCTCCTGAGCATCGACGCAGATGGAAGCCATGAGTGCCAACTCAACAGTGTCAGGCACGCCTGGCGGTTCCAGGGAGAGGCCGCTAGCCGAGCCCGAGGGGGAAGGGTGCCTTGAGGCAGCGTCAGCGGCATGGTTGCTCACGCCAGGGAGGTAAACAATCTCGAAACGCCATGGGAGGGTACGCTGTTTGAGCCTGAACAAGCGTGAGTTTGTGATCTCGTCGAGTGTGCGGTCCCCGAAGATCTTCACCAGGGGCTTGTGGTCGGTGACCACGACGAGATCGTCGCATCCCTGCGTGAAGTATCGTGCCTGCTCCAGACCCCAGGCCACGGCCAGGGCCTCCCCTTCGATAGCCGCATAACGCTGCTCCGCGGAGGACAGGAAGCGAGACCCAGCGAGTGTGATTCTCCAACCTCCCGGGCAGCAGTCCGGCACGCCCGAGGCACAGCTGCAATGCTGTTGGAGAAGGAAGTAGCCAATGCCTCGCCTGGACCAGTCGGGGCGGAGGCAGGTGCGCTTCTGCATGTCATAGATCTCTACACCTTCGCGAATGGCCCCAATTATGGCATGCTTAGACGCCTGGAAGGCCTCCTCCAGCTCGGTTGACCATGCGAACTTGCAGCGTGGGCTGAGGAAGGGCTTGAAAGGAGCCATAGTATCGCGCAACTGGGCGTAGTTAGTCACTTGATTTACAAGGCCGAACCAGCTTCTGATATCTGTCGTGGAGACCGGGCTGGGGAAGTCCCGGATGGCGTCCAGGTATTTGGGAAGTGGCTCGATGGTAGCGTCCGACACCCTGAAGCCAGCGAAGTCCACGCTCCTCTGCGCAAACTGAAACTTGCCCGGGTTCAACACGACGCCTGACCGCCCGACACGTGTCAGGAAATCGATGGTCCTCCACCAGTGCTGCTCCAAGTCGGTGTCGTAGTGGACCGTGTCATCCACACACCGTTCCTTGCGTTCAAAGTCTGAGAGGATAGCGTCAAAACGGCGGTTGTAGCCATCACCCGACGAGAGGAAACCCTGTGGTGCCCTGGTGTAACGCCACCGGCCAAAGGGAGTGATGAACGTTGTCAGATGACGGTCAGACTCGCGCAGTGGCACACTGTGATAACCATTCCAAGCGTCCGTGACTGTCTTCCAGGTGCCCTTCGGGACACGACGTGCGAGGTGGAATGGGGACTCAGTGGCGAACGTCTCACGCTGGCAGAACTTATTGAGAGGGGAAAGGTCCACGGTCCTGCGGGGGGACCCGTCGTGCTTCCGGGTAACCACCATCCGGTGGCACCATGTAACCGGTTCGCCGTACGGCACACGCTCGATGACACCAAGGGCCTCGTCCCGGAGAAGGTCGTCGTGGACCTTCTGCTGCCAGTGGAGAGGCACACCGGCTGCGGTGTGGCACGCTTTCGGCGCGGCAGCAGGGTCCACATGCATCTCGACGGGCGGCCCCTCCATGCACGGCAATGCCCGATGGGGGCACGTGTTAAATGTAGATGAGGCATACCTCTCAATCAACCACCCCTTCATCCGGCTATTGTTCTCAGGCTCGCAAGAGAATGGCAGCGCCGCGGGGCGTGACGGAGGGACTGCACGCTGTGGACACGAGCACCCGGCGTCATGGGGGTCGCTCGGGCCGTCGCAGCCGCCGTTGGCGGACCTCAATGCATTCACAGACAAGGGCCGACCCGGCGAAGAAGGGGGGGCAGGATCGTGCGTGTCCCTGGGTCGCCCCTCACCACCTGTTGGGAAGTCCTTAGGCAGGAGGCTGAGGTTGAGCAGCGACTCATAGGAGAGGTACATTCCCCGGACCGAGCTGCTCACATACACCATTGAGCGGCAGGACGACACCTCGCCGCCGTTGGAGACCGCCGAGAGTGTAGCAAAGAATGCGCCATCAATGGCTATGGGGGAGCGATTTGCAGCCGAGAGGCTGAGGCTAACAGGGCGCAGGTCGTCACGCGAGAATCCGCAGGACAGGTACTCCTCTAACGACCAAATGTCCGACTGCGCACCTGTGTCTGCGATGGCGGACACCTCCACCATGTTCCCCGAGGGCCGACAGCCGGCGCCGCCCCCCTGACCCACCGGATTGTCAATCGAGACGGAGATCAGTGCCCGGGGGTGTTCCCTCAGCCTGGCCCGCCTCCATTCGCCCTTGGAGAAGATATGGTGCTCGAGTCTGAGAGGTGCCGTTGTGCGGCGCCGACGATGGTTCCCGTAGTGTCGATCTGGGCGCGCCTCAGACTGAATGACCGAGAGCTGGGAGATTGGCTCCGACTCCAGGGCGGCCTGCTGACCGTTAGACGGCGTCCGCAGCCACACCTCGGATCCCATGGTAGCCTGCTGACCGTCAAATGGTGGCAGCCGCCGCTTGCGTCGACGGGCCTTGAAGCAGTCGACACAGAGCTGGTGAGGCCTGATGTTCCATCCGCGAGACCCCTCTGTAAAGACATGGAACGTGTTCTGACACCCTGGGCACACGGCTCGTTTTGCCACATCAGCTGGACTCGGGGCCAAGGAGGGGCTCCGCTGTGGGCTTGGCTGTGGGTCCTTCCTCAAGCGCTGGAATGAGGAGACAGCCGACAGGGCGGATGATGGAAGGGCGTTACGAGCCATCTCCTTGCCCTCGACGAGCGCGACCACATCATTAACGGGCTTCAGAAGAATGTCAGGCGTCCCTAACGCCTCGCGGCGTATGTCCGGGTCGTAGATCCCATTAACAAGGACATCGCGGATGATGTGATCAGTGTAGCTCACACTCTTGCCACACTCGCAGACAGCCACGTAAGAGCACGTCTCCGCCTTCCCACGCACTCTGGCAGTAAAGGCGCGGAATGTCTCATCGCGTTCCTGGCGCAGCTGAAGCAGCTCTGTGCGCAGGACGCATGTGGCGACCGGGACAACGGCCAGCAAGCGCATAGCAGCAAGTAGTTCCTCTAGAGCCCCAGAGGCGACGTCCGGGTCCGCTTTCAACAGGCTGTCTCCAAGTTCGATCCCCGCGCACTGAAACAGCTGGAACGGGGCCTGGGCGGCTCCAATGCCCGACCCCGCCCGGAAGACCTCCCACCGCCGGACGAACACGTTCCACTCCTCCGTTGAGATGCCGGTGTCAACCCTAGGCCGCTCCATCCTCGGGCCTCGGGGAGCTGGGGTCTGAACCGCCGCACCTCGATGGAAATGTCCATGGTTTGTCAGCAAGACGATGGCGAGTGCTTCGGACACGTCTCTGGTCTCGAAGTCGCAGCCGGGGAAGGGGCATTCCACCTTCATGGTGTTGACATGAAGAAGACTCCTCAATGTCGGTTTATAATATTTATTCAGACAAAGATGTCAACACCCTGTGGGTGGGAATACAGCGTATGAGTAAATACAATTACCAAAACAAGACATACATAACAAGATATAAACAAACATGAACGATTACTGTTAACCACAATCTCATAATAAGATACATATAACTAATAACAGACTTACGTATAACAGGCAAACACGTCCTAAAGAGAGAGGAGAAACAGCGTGTATCCTCGGACCACCTGGCATCCACAATGGCCACCACAACTTCTCCTAACTCTAACCTCTTAACAGAGAGTACTAAACACATAAACCAATACTATCGCCCCCTAGCGGTCGGGAGTACACTCCACCCTGCACAAAGCACTGGAGCGTTTCTGTGATCTCAGAGAGGAGATTACAACTTTCCTCCTCCTCCTCTTCCTCCGCAGCAAGCAAACAATGGCAGAAACACACTTGAATCGCATACTGGACAACTTCATGGCTGATGTCTGCTTTCTGAGCGACATATTCAAACACCTGAATGACCTGTAAAAAATAAATGTGGGGCTACGAGGCAGAGACAAAACTGTGATTGATCTTGTGGAACAGACGCGCGCGTTCCAAGTCGCTGGATCTTTTCGCGGCCGACTTGTGCACCGGCAGAATGCTGCATTTTCCGACGCTCCGCAAATGCGTCTCATCCAAACAAATCACAGATGTGATGACTGTTTTCATTGCGAGGTTCAAAGAGAACTTTGCTGGTCGACTGGATGGACTTGCTCTGCCCGCAGAGGTGATGGGCTTTGCCAGAGACCCGTTCACTGCTGCAATAGAAGGGGACTTATTTTTTATTTATTTACCAGGGACAGTGCACATTAATCAACAAATCAGTTTCCACATCAATGTAAATGCGCCAGAGTTAGCTCATGAGCTAATTTCCATCTGTAGTCCCTGAGCAGGCAATTACAAAATGAATGGTGTAGTGTCATTAAAAACATCAGCAAGCACAACAAAGCGACACAACAGGCAATACACTACATGACAATACAAGACAAAGCAAGACAATACAAGATAAGCAGGCACAGCAAAATGCATTACATTGCAATACAGTACAAAAAGAGATAATACACAGATACATGACAAAGTGACGAATATAATTAAAAACAGTGTTTACGAGGAGTGCCTGAAATGAGTATGATTACTCATGATCACAAATTTGGTTTAGTTTAAGCCACCCCTTAAGTTTAAGTTTAAGGGGTGGCTCTCTCTCCCCTCTGTCGTGGGCGGTCGCATTCCGTTTCGCTCTCCCTCTCGCCTGCTTTTTTTGTTTGCTCTACACTGCACTGACTCTTCAGAAGCTAAATGGATTTGTTAAGCTGGTCCCTGAATGCAATTGATAACCTATGTTCCACGAGGAAAGCTGGTTCGGGGGAACCTGCCTGCCCAGACGGAACTTTTGCCGCAGGTTACATCAGAGATGCCTGGGACAACTGGCGTTTAACTTTAACGATGAATTGAGAATCAAGGACCCCAATTGAAATAAGCCAGTGGCTTTCTTGGGTTTTTATCCTGTTAGTTGACCTTGTATGTAATATGTACTTTCATGTACCTACTTCTGCAAATCTTCTAATAAAGTTTTCAATCAATCAATCGTTTGCTTGGCAGTCATGTCGATTGAGGACGTGGAAGATGTTTTCATTTTCGGATTTATGATAGTTGGACACATTGGACTGGGTTTGAGTGCTGCCATGATCTATCGGCAAATTAAAAAGATGGGAGCAGTGATTAGCGATCTGCGCGAACTGCCCCTCTTGATCAAAGAACTGGGGAGGGTGGCTGGAATGCACGGCGCTGCGCTTACGGATCTGAACCGTAGGGTTCTGGATCTGGATCGCAAGGTGGGCAATCTTGCTGCTCCCCGAATTGGCGAATGACAGGAGACCCCAAATTTTCGAGAGGTTTGATTCTATGGAATGCTGTTTTTCCTCGCAGTGAACCCATTCACCTGATTATGGCTCAAAAGCTCCCCCATGCCCTGAAGCCTCCATGCAGCGTGCCAACCCCCCCCCCCCCCCCCCTCTGGTGAACTTTGTGCCGCCTTCTGGGGCAGTGCTCATGGCCGTTGTCCATGGCGACACTGATTGCTGCTCTACGAAGACGGGTCGGACTGACCCAGAACATCCTCCCTCCCCCCACCCATACCTACCCCCCCCACTCCTCCTTCCCCCCGCTCCTCCCTCCCCCCACCCATGCCACCCCGCCACCCCCCCCCCCCCCCTTCTCTACAGTATTCTGTGGACATATATGGCGCCGCACATGGCAGCTATGGTTTTACAGTTTGTTGTGTTCTCTCTGCACTGCTGTCTGTCCTGTGTTGTTTTGTTTGCATTGCATTTAGAAATGCTCTTACTGTAACGCCAAATCAAATTCCTATATGTGTATGCTTAATGTGTATGCATAAATGGCAATACACGTTATCTCTCATCTCATCATCATCTCATCATCTCAAAAGTTAGAAAGCTTTAGATCAGTAGGAAGGGTATTCCAGACAGTAATGGATGGCTCTGACTGAGAAGACTGTTTGTCCAAACTGGCTACGTCTAAATGGTACATCACAGTCTCCCCTAGTAGTTGCCCTTGTTGCCCTGCTATTACTATCCTTCTGAGTTATAAACTGACTCAGTGGAGGAGGTGCAAGGCCATGTAGAACCTTACAAATTAGGCAAGCATCTGCAAAACGTTTAAAACTAACAACATTAAATACATTTTACTTTTGTACTAAACTCCTCAAAAAAAGTTTGGAAACGTTATTTCAGTCGATTCTTCCTCCCCTTTAATAATAACAATTGTTATTGTATTTTATATCGTTGGAAAGCCTGATTAGTCACCTTTACAACAAGGTACAACTTGTAAGGATCATGCATTCGTGGAATGAGCAACACAGCTAAATGTGTGGGTAGCGGCCCAAAAACATTTGCCAAAATCCCCTGCAATATTCTTCTGTTGGTATTCACTCTCGTTTTGAGCTTCAAGTGCTGGCAGGTGTATGTCAGTCACAGGTTTGTGACTGGCACCTGAATGGCACCTAATTGACAGGAATTATATTCTGGGGCCAGTGGCGTTCCCATATCTCCAGAATCTGGGACCTAACTCCATCCTCCAGGATGACAACGCTCGCCCCCACAGAGCCAGGATCATCTCCAGAATTTGGGATTGGAGAGGGTGGAATGGCCTGCCGTGAGTCCAGACCTCAACCCAACTGAACACTTGTGGGATCAGCTTGGGTGTGCTGTACGTGCCAGAGTGACCAACGGACCATGTTGGCTGACTTGCGGCAAATCCTAGTTGAAGAATGGGATGCTGTCCCACAGCAGTGTGACCAGGCTGGTGACCAGCATGAGGAAGAGGTGCCAAGCTGTTGTGACAGCGTACGGATCTTCCACACGCTGCTGAGGTCCCTGACAGTGTAAAATTAATAAAGTGTAAAAATGGCCAACATGTGTTGTTTTTTCCTTATTACTGTGGGAGAGTGCAATCATCCAATCCACCAAGCAACTCAAAACGAGAGTGAATACCAACAGAAGAATATAGGGGATTTTGGCAAATATTTTTGGGCCGCTACCCACACGTTTAGCTGTGTTGCTCATTCCACGAATGCATGATCCTTACAAATTGTACCTCGTTGTAAAGGTGACTAATCAGGCTTTCCAATGATATATGGTTGATTATTCCTCCCCTTTAATAATACCAATTGGTATTATTAAAGGGGAGGAATAATCAACCAAAATAACGTTTCCGAAGGGGTTTATATGGCAATGGTGGTAGCTATTGGCCTTTCGGTCAAGTGTCTTTAAAGTTTTTTTGTAAAGGGACTCAAGTGGCCTCAGAGTTATTGCATTCGCTTGTGACCAGCTTGTAAAATAGTATGATATATGGGAGAAGATCATGGCATGCATGAAGAGCTTGGCTGCCTCTATTGTTAAATATGGTCGTATGTGTCTGAAATTAACCAGGTTAAATTTGACAGTATTTATCACTTTTTTAACATGCTTTTTGAATGTTAGGTTGGAATCTAGAATGATTCCGAGGTATTTGAACTCTGAGACCACATTGAGCTTTACTCCCTAAACAAAAACATCGGGTTGGTGAGTCACTATAGGTTAACATGATAAAAACAGTTTTACTTGTATTGAGGCGTAGGCATGAATTTTCTAACCAGTCGGATACATGGACCATGGCTGCAGTTAATTTGTGTGCAGCTTGTTGTTTGTTTTTAGCATGTATATAAAGGACTGTGTATGCTGACCGATGGACAGATCGAGGGTAGGTCATTGATATACAGGCAAAAAAATAAATAGGGTCCAGTATTGATCCTTGAGGGACACCGATGTTACAGGCAAGGTAAGATGACTGAGTGTTTCCAATGCGCACACATTGCTGCCTGTTTGTTAAATAGGAATTTATCCATTTAATAGCATTAGTAGAAGACTGCACCTACCACACCACCTCCATCAAGTATTGCTTTTACACTTTCAAGAAAATAGCAGTTGGCTGTTTCGGTAGAGTGGTTATTCCGAAAGCCAAACTGCATTGGGTGCAGAGGGAAATGGCCCATGTTTAGGTGTTCAGTCAGCTGCTTTGCCACCCATTTCTCGGCCACCTTTGAAACCACCGGTAAAATACTGATGGGTCTGTAGTTTCCCACAGTTGATGAATGAATGATGAATGAATGGACTTTATTGTCATTGCTACAGTACAGGTACCAAACAACGACATTTAGGAGGGGTGGCTCCCCTGGTGTTAGGAAAGGGAAAAAAAAACACTTTTAGAAAAAAAATCACAAGAAGGGAAGGAGCTGGTTTACATAAATAAAGGCTATGTACACTATCCACTGTACTATACTGTACAGACAGACGACTAGGGTTGTCATATTGCACAATAGTATTATTCCACATTTTTTTTAAAGTGTCGCAGTTTGCAGGCTTGAAATGTACATGTTTGTGCCTCAGCACTACACCTGATTTCTTCAGTCCAGCAGCTGCCATCAATCCGTCCAGACTGTCCAGGGCCCTGAACCTAGGTCTTTGCTGTGTTCAGGGCCTGGACGGCCCTGTGGTAGAAGCTGTTCTTCAGTCTGTTTGTCCTTGCGCCCAAGGTCCTGAACCGCCTTTTCGAGGGCAGCCTGGTAAAGTGTTCGTACCCAGGGTGGGTCGGGTCCCTGGAGATCTTGGAGGCCTTCCTGAGACAGCGTGTGTTGTACAGCTCTTCCAGAGAGGGGAGGGGGGCGCCGGTGATCTTCTGTGCTGTTCTCACGACTCTCTGTAGCGCATTTCTCTCCACTGTTGTGCAGCTGTTGCAGATGCCGTAGGTAACCAGTTGCAGATGCCGTAGTTTGGATGCAGTTGTTTGGTCGCCAGACTTAAAAATGGGTGTCATAGAAGCTGACTTCCAGGAGCTTGGGAAAATCCCTTGTTGAATTGATAAATGAATTAAGTGGGTGATGGGGCAGACAAAGGCCTCCTTATAACGCTGCTGCCCGTATTCTCACCAGAACCCCTGTCATCAGTCACATCACCCCCATTCTACGCCAACTCCACTGGCTCCCCATCAAACACTGCATCGATTACAAAATCCTTCTCCATACTTTCAAGGCCATCCATAACCTCGCCCCTCCATACCTGTCCGACCTCTTCCACATCAACATTCCCACCCGGTCCCTCAGGTCTGCCTCCTCCATCAACCTGACCGTCCCCCCAGCGTCCTAACGATTCCCACCCGAGTTGGGGTAGACCACGCCAACTTCTTGAATATGTAGGCGTGGGACCCGAATCCCTTGCTCTCTGTATCTTGTTCTTCCGCCCCGCAGGCTGCATCCCTATGGAAACGGCATACATTTTCGCTGACTGCGTGGCTATTTTAAACATTACCGTTTCAATCAACCACGTAATATGTCACTGTAGCGTACTCCTAATGTCCCCCATGTACTTGAAACACAAATCAGATATTTATTCTCTCGTTAGCCTATGCTAACGCGTTAGCGTGCTAGCTAAGCATAACTGACCATGTTAAACTCCATTGACAACGTGAGCCTTAGCTAGTCTAGCTAACGTTAGTTCAAGCGTCTTCTTTAACCTAAAATCGTTCAAAGCCCTCCAACGAGTGCATAGCATAATAGGCTACTAGACTAGGCCTACTGACATTTTTAACCTTGCATGAACATTATCAATACTACCAAAAGCAAAATATTATCTTAAGCATTGTAAGCATGTGCCATCTCTAAAGGACCGTAGGCAGGAAGCTGCAGTTTCTTTACTAAAAGAGATCAATCAATCAATCTAAGCTTTATTTGTATAGCACATTTCATACCCAGAGGCAACACAATGCGCTTTACAGAGAACAAGGGATGCGGGTCCCACCCCTACATATTCCAGAAGTTGGCGTGGTCTACCCCAACTCGGGTGGGAATCGTTAGGACGCGTCCCCCCAGCCCGTCTGTCCACCATGGGGTTTAGAGCCTTCCGCCCCTCGCCTCTGGAACTCCCTCCCCCCCGACATCAGGAACATTGATTCAATCTCCTCATTCAAAACCCACCTCAAAACCCACCTGTTTACGCAGGCGTATCCCTGTTGATTTACTGTTCCCGTGCTGCTCTGCTGCTAGCTATGTTTTATACTGTATATTTCTATGTATTTTGTATTTTGAATTTTGTAACTGTTTTTAAATTTGTTGTTGTACGGCGACCTTGAGTGCCATGAAAGGCGCCTTATAAAATAAATGTATTATTATTATTATTATTATAAGACTTCAAAAAGGTAGTATCTAAATCATAAATATCCTTGGCTTTTGAGTTTCTTAGTGAACTAATGATGTCTACCACTACTGACTCAGAGATTTCTCTTATTCTAAAAATGGGTTTGTCATGATTGATGGGGTTGCAGTTGCACACTATGGTTCTGGAGGAGAAGCTTTGGGCCAGCTCCTTGACTGAGTTTATAAAAAAATTGTTAAAGGTGCTTGCTATCACATCATGATCTTGGATTAAAATTCAATTCACTTTAAATTCAGCTTCCTTGGTTCTCTGATTGGTATTTTTTCCAGCTAATTTATTAAGATTTTCCCATATCAGTTTCCCGTTTCCCTTTGCATCATTAATTACTTCAATAAAAAATTCTGCTTTAGCCTTCCTTATAACCTTATTTTGAAGGGATGTGAAAGTGTCTCTATCACTGCTGTGACCAGATTTGAGTGCTCTTTTGAGCGCAAAATCTCGCTCTTTCATTTGTCGCCAAAGGGCGTCATCGAGCCATGGTAAGGTGTTCTTCTGTCTAGGTTTGTTTAGCACCTTCCTTGTGAAGGAGGATATGTGACAACTCCCAATGAAAAGGGCTACCTGTAGGCAAAATCATTTTTCTGTTTTTTACATGTGCTTAAACTACAGATTGTAAGCTTTCAAATGATGCATCATACATTGAAATCGGAAACAAATTGAAGACGACATGAGTATTTGAAAGTTATTGTATTGATAGTTGTCAAGAAGGTTTTGCAGCTATTCTCAATGGCATCACTAGACAGGAGATTAGTCCAATCGATTTGTTTTAAAGCAGTTTCAAGGTTATTTGTTTAATTTTTAGGAATTCTCTCGTGGTAAAGTTTTGTTTTTATTGCATTTTTAAAACGCTTTCTGGTGAGTTTCCGTACCAATAGAGTAACATTATGGTCGGACAAGCCAGTTAGCAGGTTATAGGACTTAGTTAATCTCTCAGGTCTGTTTGTAAACATCAAATCAATTTGCGTCTGAGAGGATTTCGTTATTCTTGTTGGTCCTTGTATTAGTTGAATGAGATTAAACTGGTCAGTTATTTCCTTAAGTTTTTTCGTATCAGATTTTTTATCCCAATTTATATTTAAGTCACCCATAAGTATTAGTTCTTTTTTGCCATCACATTCTTTAAGAACGCTATGTTCATAGAACAAACTACTTGACCATAAGATGTAAAGGAGGTGATCACGTGACGACGCCGTGGAAAATGGCCGCTTGAACTTGAGGCTCTGCACCGTCGCCATTATACTACTTTAATTTATTGCCACAAGTGATATTATTATATTATTATATTATTATTACGAACCACCAGACCTAATATTAACTAGACCTATAAGCAAAATGCCAAACACACGCAAGACTCAACAACAATCAGGGTCTAAGGCTGATGCTAACATGCGAACCGAACAGTCCTCTCCAACCACCACGGACCCCGCAGCAACAGAGCTTATATCTAATGCTGCGATTTTCGAGCTCATCCAAAAACTGTCTGAGGACCAAACAAAGCATTTCAAGGATATTCGTAAAGAGCTGTCGGAGACACGAAGTGCCGTGGCTGCAGTTGAGGAGAAGCTAGCCAACATACTTACCCGGGTGACCAGTGCTGAGGCTCGGCTGGATGTGCTGGAGGAAGCAGAGACAGAGCGCCGTAACAGCCCGCTGGCTCCGGCGTCGGACATCGAGAGGCTGCACGCAAAATTGGTGGAATTCGAAGACAGGGACAGACGGGTAAACCTACGCATCTATGGCTTTCCTGAGGGTTCCGAGGAGAATGACGCCATATCTTTCCTGAAGGCTACACTGCCGGAGATCCTCCATGCTGACTTCGCGGGAGGCCTGGATTTGGAGCGAGCCCACAGGTCGCTAGCCCGGGAGCATGCCTATGTTCCCCGGGTCCTATGTTCCCCGGGTCCTATGTTCCCCTGTTCCGCACTTCCGAAAAAGGGTTCTATGTTCCCCGCTTCCGAAAAAGGGTTCTATGTTCCCCGCTTCCGAAAAAGGGTCCTATGTTCCCCGCCTGCCGTTGTGTCAAGCGACCTCATGTGTCGTTATGTGGTACTGCATGAGAGTTTGATTTTTTTATTTTTTTATTTTTTTGGGGGGGGGGGTCTTAAGATGACTTGGAAATAATGAAGAACACAATGAATGTCATAGTATTGTCTCAGCATTTTATATAACTCCCTAGATAGATCATTTTCGAGATGGAATTGAAAATCTTATATTCCTAAAAGAACACCAGTGATATATATATATACACATTATTAAATATTTTTTCTATATTTTTGTCAAACGAAATCAAATAAATACAGTAGAGATATCAATCCAAAATATAGGCTTTTATTGCAACCAACAACAACAACAAAAAAACTATGTTTGTGCAAACATGGTGTTTGTTTCCAAGACCAAGCATCAAAATGCCAACCTATGGGACAATACTGTACATCCCATTGGCAGGACGTCACGTAACAGCGCAGTGTGTCTCTAGGTTACAGTGTCACATATCCCATAATATAATCCCTAAGTAACTAGCCAGTTTTCGTAGCACAGTGAGTGACGTCTTCGAAATCGAAAACACAGGCTATAGTGAGACGCGCGTCAAAAAAGGCTCACAGGCGGAAACTACATCCCGAACGATAGTTCCTCCCTAGGAAATATTAGTTCCCACTTCACACGAGATAGATAGATTAGATAGTTTGACTGTGTGATAGATAGATAATTTGATATTTTGAAAGTGTGATCGATCGATAGATAGTTTGATTGTGTGATAGATAACTTGATATTTTGAAAGTGTGATAGATAAATCGATATATCAATAAAGAAAAGAGTGTAAAAAGAAACAACTTGCATTGCTGTCATGCTAGCGTAGTGGTTAAGGCTGCGGACTGGAGTTCCAAAGGTTGCGAGTTCGAGACTTGACTAAGTCATTCATTTTTTTTTTTTTTTACATTTAACCGAAGATTTCATGCAAAGGTTTCAAACACCATTGTAATCGTGTCAGTTCTTGTAAATTAGCCTGCACCATAATTTTATAGCCTACAATACTTTTTTAGATGAGATTTTAGATTAGATTCAGACAACGAAATGCAGTAAAAAGTGCGCCTGAAGAGGGATTCGAACCACTGATATAAAATGACGATTAAATCCTATGGCAGCAGTCAATACCACTAGGCCATTGTGGCGATATGACGGTTTGTAGCCTGCTGCGGATATCACCACAGTAGTAATATTCATTTATTAAAATATGAACATATAACAATAACTGGGGCTAGTATGACCTACGCATTTAATCGGTCAGCAATTTCTTGCCAAACCATTTCCCTCGCCTTGTTAATTGCGGCAGTATTGCACTATTTTACATCTTATTTTTCCGTCTTCATAAAAATCAATAATTCGGAATGCTGCGCAAATGTAGTACCCCTGCAGAGTGGAGTATCTTCATTTCGACAGATCGACACTTCAGGGCTTTTTATGTCTGCGTGCACGCGCCCATATCGAAGATTTGTAAGCCTGTCTTCTGTGAACACTGATGACACAAGGCTGATCCTCGTTCGAGGAATCACCTGAGGCTTGATTTCCAATCTCGAGTTCCCTGAGCGCCGCTATACTGATCCACCTTTAGTGGAATGACCCGCTGATTAGTCACTTTTACAACGAGGTATGACTTGTAAGGATCATGCATTTGTGGAATGAGCAACACAGCTAAACGTGTGGGTAGCGGCCCAACATTTGCAATTGTATGCATGGATTAAAGAAATATTTTTTCTATATTTTGGTCAAACGGAATCAAATAAATACAGTAGAGATATCAATCCAAAATATAGGCTTTTATTGCAACCAACAACAACAACAACAAAAAAACAATGTTTGTGCAAACATGGTGTTTGTTTCCAAGACCAAGCATCAAAATGCCAACCTGAGACAATACTGTACATCCCATTGGCAGGACGTCACGTAACAGCGCAGTGTGTCTCTAGGTTACAGTGTCACATATCCCATAATATAATCCCTAAGTAACTAGCCAGTATCCGTAGCACATAGAGTGTGACACATCCTCTTGCACACATCAAATCCTCGGGGGATCCTGGCATACAGAGATGTAGTCTCTTTCACTCTAGTGTTTTAGTAGTCAGGCACTAATAAGGAGAGGCCTACTGTTTCACTGCTGAAACCTGGTAATCCTGACACATGAGCTCTAGTGCAATTATCAGTCCTAACTCTGGCATCACATATATTGTAATAATAACTATATGGCTTACTAAGTAAACAGGTCCATATAAACTGGAAAGGTACAGACATCTTTCAATAACAAAACTATGGTACAGCAATAACTTGGCAAAAACAAATGAAAGAGCTAAATAACATGTAAACAATGGCATACATGATGGCGTAAACAATGGCGTACAGCTTATTCTAACTAATAATAACAATAATAATAATAACAATAACACAATTAGGCCAATAACAATAATAATAACAACAACATAGGCCAAAGTGCTATCAAAATAAATGTGGAAATCTAGCCCATACGGACGCTACGGCTGACAGCCCTCCAGTACGAAGCCAGATCTCTGTGGCCCTGCATGTACTGTCCTTTCAGCCTCAGTAGACGGGCCTCCAACTCCCTCCACTTCCGTCTCCTTGTTGGGGGAGCGTGGCCTCTGTCTGCCATCCCCAGTTTACCCTCTGCAAGCGTTTGCTGATCCTTCAGGTGCCGAAGGAATTTCCAAAGTGAAGGATGGCGCACTTGGACAGCATCGTTCAGAGTACGATGATAAGCTAGAACAAAAATACAGAATTATAACTTATTAGCCTATTAATGGCCTATTAATGTGCAAACTGGTTCTACATCTGCAGGCTGATCTACTAACGGTGTGCAGTGAGGATTGTTGATCTTTCCAATGTAGAAGATAGCGGGCCTTATTTGAAGTATATCTCAACTTCCCCTGTGTGTGAACTTCAATTAGTATTCGTTATTTGGGATCTTAGTAAATCAGGCCCTAAATGTTATTAGTTTGGCATGAACATTTTGACATTGAACATTTTCCCCTCTGTGTCTCCTCCTTTCACAATTTTAAATCCTTTCTTAATCCTTTCTCAATCACGGTGCCCGCCCATGATTGGACTGATGTTATGTCCATCATCATTAGCGCGCCTGTACGTGGCAACTCGTCCACCTGTTTAAAGAGCCCTCCTGTCCTCTGCTGTGTTTGATGTTTCGTTAATTTTAGTTTCGGCTCATAGTTAAACCTCGATATACGCACAGGCCCAGAGGTGATAGGATAAGAATGAATTAACCCATAATTAGCAGACAATATTATATTAACAATATAAAATAATTAACTTAATACTTCAGATTTAGTTATTAGATGAAATTATATATTTTTTGTTCAGATCTGTCATTGTTACACTTACATTCAACATGATTATTGGTCCTTTGCTCCATGTTTCTTTCGAACACATTCCACATCGCTGGTGGGAAGGCCGCTCCAGGATGGACATATGTGTTACGAACATACGCAAGGAAGTCTTGTAACTCAGGGTGGTTCATCAGGGCACGCCTGGTGTTTCTGTGGTTGAGGAGAAGATCAAAATTGATCTGGACCAGAGGCAGAGGCAGGTGTCCTAAGGCCATCACCTTGAGATGAGATGAGATGAGATGAGATGAGAGATGAGATAACGTTTATTGCCATTTATGCATACACATTAAGCATACACATATAGGAATTTGATTTGGCGTTACAGTAAGAGCATTTCTAAATGCAATGCAAACAAAACAACACAGGACAGACAGCAGTGCAGACAGAACACAACAAACCTTGCGGATGACTGCTGCCAGTGGATGGTCATGACGGAATGGACCAGCCAATCCAAGTGCCTGTACCCTCTTCCACAAGGCTTGGTTGAAATGGAAGTAGCATCCTCCGATTCTGGCTTGTGGCAACTCCGTTTCAAGAGCAGTTTTCAGCGCTTGCTCAAAGTCACAGATGACTTTACGCGGACGCCAAAGGTGGTGGGTGATTCTCCTGAGTGACGTTTTGACACACTGGAACACTTGTCGGTAGTGTCCAATTGTACGTTGCTCCATGAGGACATGTACAAGGGGGACAACGAAGCCATGAATGTCCCCGAGTATAGTAAATACTTGGTTGTATGGGCGTGGGCACGACTTGAATGTAGCATCCATGTATAATGTCCTGCAGTGTCGCAGCTGTCTCAGGTTGTCCTCTGTGGAAAACACTGCTATGCCCCACTCACTGTCTTGGTGCAGGAGGAAATGGTCTCTGCCCCATGTCTCAGCCCATTGACCGTCGATCCTTACATCATCAACGGTAGCTGGGACGGGAGGGATTACTGCAGCTCTGGCTCTGGCCATAACAGACCTAACTGAGGAGAATCTTTGAGGAGGTCGCCCGCGACCTCCACGCTGGATGGGACGGCCCCGCTGTAGACCTACGCACTCAGCATCGTAAATGCGTTTGATTGGTACTGTGGGTTCTCTCACCACCTCTCCAGTAATCACTTGGCGAAATTGCGCATTGTTCACCATTTGTGTATCGGGGGCATGCACATGTTCGCGGACCTCCCGAACTTCTATGTTGGGATTGACCCCCTCTACATCAAAGATGTTTGTAACAAGAACTGTCCGGCAGTCTTCTCTCCAACACCGCCACCGAATATTCTGTAAATTTGTGCGGTGTTTCTGGTACCTAAAGTTATCCAGAACTAATATTTTCCCCCCTCGGTCTCCAGTAATTATTTGAGCCATTGTCACTACGCATGTGTTACGAACATACCGGTATGTGAGGAAGTCTTGTAACTCAAGCTCAATTACGATTGACCTTAAAACAATTGATAGGGGGTGTTACGCCCTCTGGTGACTCGGAGTAGAAGGGCGCAACAGAGACACACTAAATATCAGAGTGCAACATTGTCCCCTGACACATACAAGTATATTATATCAATGTGTTTCTATGCAGTATCAATAGCATCTAATTTAGATTTTTTATTTTAGTTGTTTATCTAAAGAAAATAATATTTTAAAATAATGAATTATCTAAAACAATACATTAAAAACAATCTAAATGATATGCTACATTTAGCATATCATGCTACAATGATATGTACATTTCAAGCCTGCAAACTGCGACACTTTAAATGAATGTGCAATAACACTATGTGCAATATGACAACCCTAGGGTACATAAGGTTGCCGAGAATAGGAAATGTTAGAATAGGTATAGCATAGCATAGAGTACAGCACAGTGTTTTATTTGTACAGTATAGTATAGTGGATAGTGTACATAGCCTTTATTTATGTAAACCAGTACTATATCAATGACAATAAAGACCATTCATTCATTCATTCATTCATATTATCAATAGCATACCCCTTTTATAATTAGCATACTGAATTTCATTCTCAGATTTGATATAAAGACTATCAGAGTTGGGTCATTTGTGAAGACAACCCCAACCCAACTCAACTCAACCCAACCCTACTTGGTGAAGACAGGAACCACAGGCAACCGGTGAAAATCACAGGCATATGGGCTACCATGTCAGGTAAAATAGTCTTACTGAAAGACCTTGTATAAAAAATATTGATGGGAATCTATAGCCTACCTTAATACTTGATGTCTTTTATTTTCAGAGAATCCACAGCTCCTGTTTGAAGGGACCGTGTTCCTGCCACTCCACAGAGAAGATCCCCTGACAGGCTGTGAAGAGTACAAGGAGGGAGCAAAGCTTCTCTTGCACCCTCAGCCATCACTGACACCCTCCTGTTCCTACATCATAAATGTGTTTGGGAACCACGAATAGAGCAGATTAATGTATGAATAGAGCAGATTAATGTCTGAATAGAGCAGATTAATGTCTGAATAGAGCAGATTAATGTATGAATAGAGCAGATTAATGTGTGAATAGAGCAGATTAATGTGTGAATAGAGCAGATTAATGTCTGAATAGAGCAGATTAATGTCTGAATAGAGCAGATTAATGTCTGAATAGAGCAGATTAATGTATGAATAGAGCAGATTAATGTCTGAATAGAGCAGATTAATGTATGAATAGAGCAGATTAATGTCTGAATAGAGCAGATTAATGTATGAATAGAGCAGATTAATGTTTGTCCATCAACGTCGAATTCTGACGTCTGCCGTGTGAGACCAGGCTGATTAGAGTTAGTAGATTTGTGACAGCCCCCCAGTGTGTCTGAATTGGAGTCCTAGTATACTGTACTTCCAAATGGTTTAGCATGGGGGGTTCAGTACTAGATTTGGGCCGAGGTCCAATAGTGTCCTACCTACAAAAGGTTTTGTACATATAATCATTTTGTTCATATAATAATGTTGTACACATAGTAATCCACAGTATGATTATGTATTTGTGTATGTTGTTTAAAAAAAAAACAATAAAAAAAAAACTAACAGTATAATTATGTATTTGTGTATGTTGTTTAAAAAAAAAAAAAAAAAAAAAAAAAAAAAAAACTCATGCAGTACTACATAACGACACCTGGGGTCGCTTGACACAACGGCAGGCGGGGAATATACGGAAGCGGGGAACATAGAACCCTTTTTCGGAAGCGGGGAACATAGAACCCTTTTTCGGAAGTTTTCGGAAGAGGGGAACATAGAACCCTTTTTTTTTTTTTTGCTAAGAAACCGGGGAACATAGGACCCGGGGAACATAGGACCCGGGGAACATAGGGATGACCCCGCTAGCCCCACTAAAACCTGGGGCTCCGCCGAGACCTCTGGTGGTCCGCTTCCTGAGGTTCCAACAGAAAGAGCGCGTGAGACACCTCGCCAGGGGAATCGGAGATGTCCGCTGGCAGGACCACAAGATTACAAGATTAGTTTCTACCAGGACTTCTCCAAGGCTACGCAGGATCTCTTTCCTAGACTGCAAACGTTTGCTTCACTCGGCAAAGATTCCATTCGGCATCGGCTACCCTGCAGTGCTGTCTTTCACCGCACCTGGAGGGGCTAAACACCGTTTCAATGACCCGAAGAAGGCCATGCAGTGCATTACACACTTTTAAAAGGACACCATGGATAACATGCTATCTGTATGGCCAGTGAGCTTTTGTATTTGTTTTACTCCTCCCCCGGCTGAGTACTGAACTTATTTTGGTAAGTCAATATGTATACTGCTGCTATTTCTTTATTGTATAAGTCTAGTCAATGTTTTGTATACGGTTAAACTGGGGAGGAGGTGGCTGTGGATGTCTTTCTACCCAGACAGCATCCCAGGACTCGCTCTAAGTATATTACCTCTGTACTGTCTGGACTGGGTCACATTTCATGAGTCTATCAGTTTAATTTAACCTAACTTTGTTGCGCCGTTACCACAATATCTGTCGCTTGATATCATTGTTTATTTGATTCGTATTCCTTTGCCTCTAGGCGCCTTCAGTTATCTACCGTAGTGTATGGACATGCTGAAAGCATGGGTGTATAGGTGTGATGAGTGGGGATATGATGTGCGTGGACGTGTATGTGCGAGTGTATCAGTGCAGGTCGGTATATGGATGTGCCAGTGTATGGATGCACAGACGACTGAACGAAACATTACTATCTGCTGTTCTACTATTACTGTCTGTCTGATTTGGCCTAATGTTACTCTCAGTTGTGTTGTGCTGTATTGTGTTGGAGGACGCATAAAGACAAGTGTTGATTACACAAAATTAGGCTACTTAAGGGGGACTACGGGAGTGCCTGGATGGGTGCACATTGTGTGCATGCACATCCATGGATGAAATATATATTATTTAATTTTAATTTTATTTATTTTCGTTTTTCGTTTCTTGTTATTTTCATCCAAATATCCTTGTATCCTCACTATCCTCCTCATAACTAAAATCTGATAGACCTATTGACTGTGTTTTGTTGGTTCATAATGTGATTGCAAATGTCTAGTAGGAAACTGTTGTAGATATTAGATATCACCTGCTCTTAATGGCTGGTGATGGTGCTGCCTCTTTTGGGCGGCCAATTTCCTGATTCTAAGTTAACTGTCCGAATGTGGACTTATCAGGAACGTCGAGGAGCAATTTTTCTCCTCACTTTTCTCTTTTTGTTTTGTTTTTTGCTTGTTCTTTTTGTTGAGTTAGGGTTTTTCTGTTTTGGGGAATGCCTTCCTAGGGATCCAGGCTACCTTATCCTATTTGCTGAGGTGATTATGATTTATATTTTTACACTAACTAACCTATGACCAGTCTCAATCTAATTTCCATCAATGCTAGAGGTCTCAATATCCCACACAAAAGGACTACTGTTTTAGAATTTTTGCACAAGAAAAACATTGATTTCGCTATGGTTCAGGAATCACACCTTCTCCGCAAAGATGTTGGCCGTTTTGCAAATAAGTTCTATCACCCCATTACTTTTTCTTCTTCACTTACCAAAACCAAAGGTGTGATTGTAGTCTGTAAGCGCAAACTAAAACTTGACATTATTGGCTCTTGGGCGGACAAGGAGGGACGGTTGGCAATTGCTAAGATACGGATAGATGGGCAGAATATTGCATTGATCTCGGCTTACGCCCCGAACAACTTTGACCCTGGTTTTTATGACCTTTTAACCAAAACCATCTTAGACCTGGCGGGCTTTCGCCTGGTCCTGGGGGCGGATTTCAATGTGGTTTGGGATAACAACATTGATAGAACAGGCGAAACTCAGAGCAGGGACCAACGTCTCGCCTCTGATGCTTTACGCCAGTGGGCAGCCCACACTGGCATGGTTGATATCTGGCGCCTGGTGAACCCTTCCATAAAAGATTATTCTTTTTTCTCGGGCAGACATAGATCCTTCTCAAGGATAGATTTTCTATTCGCGTCTAAAGACTTATTCCAAAATGTTCAAAACGCTTTTTATATACCAGTTACATGGTCCGATCACAAACCTATATGCTGTTCGGTTTTCATAAGGGTTCAACCCCCCAGAGCCCCCAGATGGCGATTCAATTCCTCGCTCTTGCGTGATAACGATGAATTGAGAATCAAGGACCCCAATTGAAATAAGCCAGTGGCTTTCTTGGGTTTTTATCCTGTTAGTTGACCTTGTATGTATTATGTACTTTCATGTACCTACTTCTGCAAATCTTCTAATAAAGTTTTCAATCAATCAAATGAAACATACAAATCTCAATTTGAGAACAACTTAAATGAGTTTTTAGGGTTCAATAAGAACTCGGTATCTGACCCGAGAATTTTGTGGGAGGCAGTGAAGGGCTTTATTAGAAGTAATACCACCCTATATGCATCAACCCAAAAAAAAGGAACGTACAGCTAAACTAGAAGCGCTTGAAATGAAATATGCTGCTCTGGATGCGACTCTACAATCCTGCTATAGCGATGCTGCTGCTTTAGAGAAAGTATTATTTAAAAAAGAAATTAACTCCCCTTTAAGACGCCGCTCTGAATTTCTCATGCACAAGACAAGGCAGAATTACTACTTTCACTCTGCCAGACCCAGCCACCTGCTAGCTATGGAGACTTCGAGCTAATGAACATTTTGCTGACATTTTCAGCGTTAAATCCATAGATGGCACTGTTCTGACCGATCCCAAGAGCGTAAATGCAGCTTTTGTCTCTTTTTACAAGCAGCTGTACAGCTCAGAGATTGGCTTTGATAAAGCTGCATGTGAAAGCTTTCTGTCTAATGTCCATATGAAGCACATCACTGACAGTGAAACTGAAAGTTTAAATGCATCTATTACACAAGATGAATTGATGGAAGCAGCATCAGATATGTGCAAGGGCAAATCGCCAGGTCCAGATGGCATTCCACCAGAGTTCTACCTTACTTTTTGGTCCTTGCTTAGCCCTCTGCTCACTGAGATGATATTGCATTCAGTTAAAGAAGGCTCTTTCTCAAGAGATGTTAACACTGCTCTAATATCCTTGCTGCTTAAAAAAGACAAAGACCCAGCAGAATGTGCCAATTACAGGCCCTTGTCCCTCCTGAATGCGGATCTTAAACTTTAAGCCAAGGTGCTGGCGCGGCGCCTTCAGGGTCACATGATGAAACTAGTCCATTGCGATCAGACGGGTTTTATTAAATCCAGATTAGCCTCAGATAATGTAAGAAGGCTCCTACATATCATAGATGGTGCCCAAAATGTACTTACTCCAGCTGCAGTCCTTTCGCTGGATGCAATGAAGGCCTTCGATCGCTTAGAATGGCCCTTTTTATGGACAGTCCTAGGAGCAATGGGCTTCGGTACCCCTTTTATTGATATGATTAAGGTGTTATACACTAATCCATCAGCTATGGTAATTACAGGCAAGAACTGCTCCCCCCTCTTCCCTATATCTAGAGGCTCCAGGCAGGGCTGCCCATTGAGCCCACTGCTCTTTGTGCTCTCTCTTGAGCCGTTGGCGAACACCATCCGTCAGTCACCCATTCTATCTCCGATCTCTATCAATGGAACACATCATCACATCTCTTTATATGCCGATGATATATTAGTCTATACGGATAATGCCATACAATGCATCCCACAAATTCTATCTATTCTCGAGCAATACGGTAAACTATCTGGCCTCAAAAGAAACTGGCAGAAATCTGCTCTGCTACCTTTGAATCAAGCAATAACCAATGCCCATGCCCCTCTATCCATTCCAGTTGTCAAGAATTTTACATACTTGGGGATAGAGATTTTCCCTTCAACTCTTACAATAGCTAAACACAACTATGGTAACACATTAGACACAATCATACTTGATCTGAATAGATGGTCCTCACTGCCTAATTCACTTCGTAGCCGAGTTTCAATAGTTAAGATGAACATTTTACCCAGAGTACATTTGTTTAGCTCAATGCTACCTCTCCCTCCACCAACTCAGTACTGGAGTAAGCTAAAAACGGCTGTAACAAAATTTCGATGGCGAGGCAAACGACCGCGTATTAAGTTCTCTACAATGCAGCGAGACAGGAAAGACGGCGGTCTCTCCCTTCCAAAATTTAAACACTATTACTGGGCCTTTACACTTAGACCTCTGCTAACTTGGATACAACCTGAGGGTTTGGTGTCATGGCGGGCCCTGGAGGAGAGTCTGGTGCGTCCTCACTCACTCCAAGAGCTTCTGTACTCGAACATTCCCATCACTCACTGTCGCCGGAAATTTGGTCCCAAAGTGTCCCAACTGATTTCGACATGGAGGGCAGTAGAGAAACTGAGTGGTTGCCCCTTTGCATGGAATCCTTGCTCTCCATTGTTTAATAATGCCAGACTGCTGATTGGTGGCCATCCTATTCAGTTCTCTCGATGGAAAGAGAAAGGTGTCCAAACACTGGGAGACATCTACGGAAATGAGGGTTTACTTACTTTTCAAGAGCTATGCATAACATTTGGTTTGCCATGTTCTTCTTTTTTCTTTTATTTACAATTGAGAGCTGCTCTGAAAGCCAGTGGAGTCTCTCTGCAAACTCCTCTCACACCACATCCATTGCACAAAGTCCTTTACAGCACTGATGGCTCTAGTGGCCTGGTTTCTAATCTCTATCGTTTTATTTCTAAACACGCTTACACACCCCTGGCTTTGGATACTATATGGAGGGCCGACATCCCAGAACTAGATTCAGCCTTTGATTGGGATAAGGTCTGGTCCAACATACTGTTAGCATCTAGAAATCCTGACCACCAGCAAATTCATCACAACTTCATACATAGAGTTTACCTGACACCCAAGAAACTTTTCTTGATGAAAATTAACACACATCCTACTTGCACCTTGTGCGCTAACAAGGCCTATGGCACCTACATGCACATGGTCTGGGAGTGTCCTCCAGTGGCTAGTTTCTGGGAGATGGTGGCCTCTAACCTCTCTGAGCTATTTGAGACTAATGTGCCTTACTCCCCCATTGCACTTATCTTAAACAATCTATCCAATGTGGGCCTACCTCTGATCAAGAAGCGAGGCTTACTAGCCGGAATTACAGCAGCTAAAAAGTTAATTGCCACACATTGGAAGCCTCCTCATACACTTTCTCGGAGAGTCTGGGTCCTAACTTACCTAGACATAGTCTACTTAGAGCTATCAACAGCCCGGATGCACGGGGCAAAACAGCCAATACTGGAGATGTGGAACTCAATTTCGTTGAGCCTCAAAAGCTTAGTATAACCACTTGATGTAGCGAATAGCCTGGATCCCGGGTGGGGGGGTGGGAGTTCGTCATTTTAATTTTGTTGTGGTTTATTTTTGGTTCTTGTTTTATTTTATTGTGCCGTGTTGTATGTGTCGTTAGTGTTTATAATGTACCTGTCTTGTTGTCGAGTTGTTTAAAAATAAAAAAAGTTGATCACAAAAAAAAAGAACAAACTACTTGATGATGGTGGTCGGTATAGGCAAACACTCAGGAGGACACCTAGATGCTACATCCCCCCTCGCAACCCTTCCAATCTCATCTACCCACCTTTTTCTACTGACCATGACTTTATCGCCGCAGGCGGTCTCTGGAATTGCCAGTCGGCGGTCCGGAAAGCTGACGCTATCTCAGCTTATGCATCTCTTATGGAACTCAATTTCCTTGCTCTCACTGAAACCTGGATCACACCAGAAAACACAGCTACACCGGCAGCCCTCTCTGCCGCCTACTCCTTTTCTCATTCCCCTAGACCCTCTGGTCGAGGGGGAGGCACAGGACTCCTCATCTCGCCCAAGTGGTCACACACTGTCCTTCCCCTGGCACACTTGTCTACATCCTCCTTTGAATTTCATGCTGCTTTTGTCTCCTCCCCGGTCAAACTCCACATTGTCGTCATCTATCGCCCCCCAGGCCAGCTCGGTGACTTCCTAGGCGAGATGGATGGCCTTCTCAGCTCCTTCCCTGATGATGGCACTCCGCTCGTACTATTAGGTGACTTCAATTTCCAATCTGAGAAGCTTCTCTCATCTGGAGTACTTGACCTTCTCCTCTCCTTCGGCCTTACCCTGTCCCCCTCTCCTCCGACATATAAGGCAGGCAATCAACTCGACCTTGTCTTCACCAGATCTTCCCACACTTCCAACCTTACCGTTACCCCTCTCCCAGTTTCTGATCACCACTTTATATCCTTCTCCCTTCCCCTCAAAACTTCCTCTTCCCTCTCAGCCTCTAACCACTTAAGACCCTCTCGTCGTAACCTACGTACCCTGTCCCCCATCACCCTCTCTTCTTCTGTCCTATCCTCCCTACCCTCTGTCGAATCCTTCTCCCTTCTATCCACTGATGCGGCATCATCAACCCTCCTGTCCGCTCTCACCTCATCCTTCGACACCCTCTGTCCACTAACCTTGAAGCCAGCTTGATCCTCTCCTCGAGCTCCCTGGCTCTCTGAAACGCTACATGCTTGTAGACTAGAGCTCAGAGCAGCTGAGAGGAAATGGAGAAAAACTGGCCTTTCTGATGACCTTAACCTCTATCACTCTCTCCTTGCCAACTACGCCTCCTCGGCATCAGCTGCTAAAACATCCTACTATCATTCAAAAATACATTCTTCTGCCTCTAATCCTAGAAAACTGTTCTCCACTTTCTCTTCACTCCTTAATCCACCTCCTCCCCCTCCTCCTTCCTCCCTGTCCGCCGATGACTTTGTCACCTACTTTGAAAAAAAGGTGGACGACATCAGCAGCACCTTTGCCCCCCCACCGCTCCCTCCTCCCACTAACAATGCTAACACTGTTCCCACTAACAATGCTAACACCCCTCCCAAACTCTCCCCTCGACACTCGATCTCTGGATTGTCATCTTTTTCCCCCCTCTCCCCCGATGAGATTCTCACACTTATCACATCAAAGCGGGCAACCACATGCCCTCTTGACCCCATCCCCACCCCCCTTCTCCAATCCATTTCCGCCGACATCCTTCCTTACCTTACCACCCTAATCAACTCCTCCCTATCCACTGGATCTGTCCCAGCGGCCTTCAAAATAGCCAGAGTCAAGCCTCTCCTAAAGAAACCTACCCTTGACCCATCATCTGTCCACAACTACAGACCTGTATCCTTTCTCTCCTTCCCTTCCAAAACCCTTGAACGCGCGGCATCTAAACAACTGACTGACTATCTCCGGAAGATGGATCACTTAGACCCCCACCAATCCGGCTTCAAGGCTGGGCATTCCTCTGAGACTGCGCTCCTTGCTGTCACGGAAGCCCTCCACTCTGCCCAAGCTTCCTCCCTCTCCTCTGTTCTCATTCTCCTTGACCTGTCTGCTGCCTTCGACACAGTCAATCACCAGATCCTTCTCTCCATCCTCTCAGACCTGGGCATCTCTGGCACCGCACACTCCGGGTTTTCTTCCTACCTGGCGGGCCGCTCCTACCAGGTGACCTGGAGAGAATCGCTATCTTCTCCACGAACCCTCTCCACTGGAGTACCCCAGGGTTCCGTCCTAGGGCCCCTACTCTTCTCCCTCTACACCAAGTCTCTTGGCTCGGTAATCTCTTCACATGGGCTCTCCTACCACAGCTACACAGACGACACTCAACTCTTCCTGTCCTTCCCCCCGTCTGATGTACACGTGGCAACCCGTATCTCAGCATGTCTCGCTGACATTTCAACTTGGATGGCTGACCACCATCTCAAGCTCAATCTTAACAAGACCGAGCTCCTCTTCATTCCCGGGAAAGCCTGCCCTCTCCAAGACTTCTCCATCACAGTGGAGAACTCTACTGTAACCCCCTCCCTGACAGCCAAGAACCTTGGAGTGATCCTGGATAACCGACTTTCCTGTGCGGAGAACATTGCAGCAACGGCTCGCTCCTGCAGATTCTTCCTCTACAACATCAGAAGGATACGACCATTCCTTACCAGAGAGGCAGCGCAACTCTTGACCCAGGCACTGGTCATCTCCCGCCTGGATTACTGCAATGTACTCCTGGCTGGGCTCCCCGCTTCAGCCATTAGACCTCTGCTGCTCATCCAGAATGCTGCTGCCCGGCTGGTATTCAACCTCCCCAAATACTCGCATGTCACCCCTCTCCTTCGCACCCTGCACTGGACCCTGCACCCTGCAGCTCGCATCAGATTCAAGACCCTGGTGCTTGCATACCAGGCAGCTAAAGGGACAGCCCCTGCCTACCTGAAGGAAATGGTAACCCCCCAAACCCCTGCCCGCTCACTCCGCTCCTCCACCTCGGCTGGCCGACTGGCCCCACCTCCTCTACACAGCAGTCGGGCTGCCCGATCACGTCTCTTCACAACACTGGCTCCCCGCTGGTGGAATGAGCTCCCAACGGCTGTCAGCACGGCAGAGTCACTACCCATCTTCCGCCGTAGACTGAAGACCCATCTCTTCAGGTTACATCTTAACTGCTCCTCCTGAGACATCTTCTGACCCTCACCACTACGTCTCCTAAAGACACCCGCTTTCCCCTCTACTGTGTCCCTAAGAACTTCTATTGCCCCCCTTGTGCTGTTTCTCAGTTTCTCCAGAAAAACTAGAAGGCGATAATAGGGAGAAGGTTTTTCCTTCTATCAGTGGCCCCGGGCCCGAGCTAGAGTACTCTTCCTGCAACGAATGGTGGACTGCTGATTCACATGCTTAGTATTCAAATGTATTGATTGTAAGTCGCTTTGGAACAAGGCGTCTGCTAAATGCCAAAAATGTAAATGTAAATAACTTCATGGACTTCAGGAGGAAAAAATCTGAGATCCAGCCCCTGCTCATCGACGGAGAGAGCGTGGAGAGCGTCTCAACCCTCCGATTCCTGGGGGTGCACATACAGGATGACCTGTCCTGGAAGAACAACACAGCAGCCACCATCAAGAAGGCACAACAGTGGCTCTACTTCCTGAGAGTCCTCAGGAAGGAACACAACAAGCAGGAGATACTGGTGGCCTTCTACCGCGGCGTAGTGGAGAGCATCCTCACCTACGGCATCTGCAACTGGTTCTCCAGCTGCACAACCGCGGAGAGAAATGCGCTACAGAGAGTCGTGAGAACAGCCCAGAAGATCACTGGCGCCCCCCTCCCCTCTCTGGAAGAGCTGTACAACACACGCTGTCTCAGGAAGGCCTCCAAGATCTCCAGAGACCCAACTCACCCTGGGTACGAACACTTTGCCCGGCTGCCCTCGAAAAGGCGGTACAGGACCATGGCCGCAAGGACAAACAGACTGAAGCACAGATTCTACCCCAGGGCCATCCAGACCCTGAACACAGCAAAGACCTAGGTTCTGGGCCCTGGACAGTCTGGACGGATTGATGGCAGCTGCTGGATTGACAAAATCAGGTGTAGTGCTGAGGCACAAATGTGTACATTTCAAGCCTGCAAACTGCGACACTTTAAATGAATGTGCAATAACACTATGTGCAATATGACAACCCTAGTCGTCTTATCTGTACAGTACAGTATAGTGGATAGTGTACATAGCCTTTATTTATGTAAACCAGCTCCTTTCCCTTCTTGTTTTTTTAGTTTTTTTTTCTTTCCTAGCACCAGGGGAGCCACCCCTCCCAAATTTCGTTGTTTGGTACCTGTACTATATCAATGACAATAAATACCATTCATTCATTCATTCATTCATTCATTCATACTTCTGTCTGGCCAGATCTTGACATCAGTGATTTTCAGCCATAACTACGCCAGGTTCCTTATATCAAAGCTGAAACAGACAAAAATAAACACAGTTAGCTAGCTGTACACGGTATCAACAACACAACACAACACAACAGTATAATGTGCTATGCGATTGTTTTAGAAAGTCTTACGCAATACCACTCAACTTACTAGCTAATGCTAGCTAGCTAACACGGCTAGCCTGTTGTGTCCTGTTTATACCGCCAGTGGGCGCTAGTATGCTAGTGATGTATGCAGTGACGGAAGTGATGTATGCACTTACGGATGTCAAGAAGAGGAGTTGAATAAACGGGCGAAGTGAACAGCAGCTGCGTGTCTCCCGGTCTCATTCTTTCCTAACTACTTTCTTACTACAGAATACCACATTTTTGGCGACGAGGATGGCTATTTCCGTACCCTTACCTACACCGTTCATGCCTGTGCCAGGCGAACCTGCTATTTCTTTTCCTACTTGGTTGAGAATGTTTGAAAATTACATGCTCGTAATTGATGCTACCGGAGAAAAATGGCCGGAGGAAAGAAAGCGCGCGGTTCTTCTCCATGCACTTGGGACCGAAGGACAAAGACTGTTTTACACTCTAAAGGATACGGGTGTTACCTACACTTCTGCCGTGGATGGACTGAAAAAGTACTTTGTTCCTAAGGTGAATGTGATTGCTGAACGTCACAAATTTCGACAGAGAGCTCAGGGTCCTGACGAGACGGTTAATCAGTTCCTTGCTTCATTACGCGAGCTAGCTGCAGCTTTTGAATTTGGTGCCATGGAGGAACAAATGATTCGTGATCAACTGATTGAGCGTGTTGCTAATACACGCATACGAGACAGACTTTTGCTTGAAGCGGACTTGTCTCTGGACAAAGCTACTTCAATGGCCTTACAAATCGAGGCTGGACTACGGAACTCCAACGTTCTCTCTGGAGCTACAGCTTCGGTGAGAGCCATCGAGAAACAGCCGACGAGGAGGAGGTTCGACAAGGGCAAGAAGAAAGCTCCGACGACGACTGCACCTGCCACGGTCTACAGCCAGCCAGCTACAACTGGGAATCAGCGCGCCTGCTTCCGATGCGGATCCACAGGACACTTAGCTAACAAGCCTACATGCCCGGCGGTTAAGGTGACTTGCAATACATGCGGAAAAGTTGGACATTTTTCCAAGGTGTGTAGATCGGCTCAAAAAGAGGTGCGTGAGGTAGTGGTGAATGACGTTACTGTGCTTTACATGCAGGGGGCCGTCGTGAATGATAAAATTATGTGTACTGTACGAGTTGATGCAAATTATCATTCCCATGATGTTGAGCTGATAGTGGATACAGGCTCATCTGTTTCTATTATTCCAGAGAGTACTTACCAGACACTTTTCCATACATGTGTCCTTGCTGAGCCTACAGTGAATCTGCTTACTTACTCCAGAGAGAAAATTCCTGTTAAAGGTTGCATGCATGCTACAGTTGTTCATAATGGACATTCAGTTACAGGTTCATTGATAGTGGTTGAATCAGGAAATGCATTGCTGGGACTAGATTTATTTGTAGCATTGCAGATGTGCATTGAGGGTAACAAAATTATTACTGTTAGCTCTGCTAGCTCTCCTACTGTGCTCCGAGCACCTACTGTACAGAGTACCACTCCACAGACCGAACCAGAGGTTCTAGTACAGGAGTTAGGGTGTGCAAAAGGTTTTATGCACAAAATACAGGTTAAACCAGATGCTGTGCCAGTACAGCAGAAACTGAGGAGGCTTCCGTTCTCAGTGAGGCAGGCTGTGACCGATGAGCTCGCAGATCTACAGGAAAAAGGCGTTATAGAACGTATAGACGCATCTCCATGGGTTTCCCCTATAGTTGTGACCCAGAGAAAGGGGGGAGGAAAGCCTCGCCTGTGTGTTGACCTCAGAGAACCTAATAAGGCAATCATCAGTGACTGTCATCCCTTACCGCACATGGATGAACTGTTCGCTGAGCTCCGTGGAGCCACAGTCTTTTCTACTATAGACTTAGCCTCTGCTTATCACCAGTTGCCATTGCATCCAGATAGCCGTGATTTAACTGCGTTTATCACGCATGAGGGTCTCTTTCGTTTCTGCCGAGTGCCATTTGGCCTCGCTTCTGCTCCTTCAGCTTTTCAGAAAATGATGTCGACTGTACTGACAGGCGTACAGGCCTACCTGGATGATGTGATTTGCTACGGCATCACACAGCAGGATCACGATGTCAGCCTACAGAGAGTGCTACAGGCTCTAAATGAAGTGGGACTTAAACTGAACATGCACAAGTGTAAGTTCAACCAGAAAGCTCTGCGCTTCCTGGGCCACACTGTGTCCAAAGATGGTCTTCATCCTGACCAAGACGGGGTCAGTGCTGTGGCGAACGCGCCTGCCCCGCACGACACATCCTCCCTGCGGTCCTTCCTAGGACTTGCATCGTGGTATAGTAAATTCATACCTGACTTCTCTACTGTGGTGGAACCGCTACGTGCTACACTCAGGGAATCTACTGACACTAAGTTTGAATGGACAGCGGATGCAGAGTCCAGTTTTACTGAGGTTAAGAGACTGATTACTGAGAGTCCTACCTTAGCATTATATGATCCTGAGTTACCTACTTATGTCACTACCGATGCTTCTAACTATGGATTGGGGGCTGTAATGAGCCAGATTCACCCAGACAATACAGAGAGAACCATAGCTTTTGCGTCCAGGACACTTTCTCCTGCAGAGAGAAAGTACTCTACCGTCGAGCGTGAGGCTCTGGCATGCGTTTGGGCGGTGGAAAGGTGGAGAACCTACCTGTGGGGACATCGTTTTGTCCTACGCACAGACCACCAAGCGTTGACAACCCTACTCACTTCCAGGGGTACGGGTCGCGCAGGTCTGAGAATAGCGAGATGGTCTGCACGTCTACTATGCTTTACTTATGATGTCACTTACCATCCAGGGAAACGTAATGTGACTGCTGACTGCTTGTCCAGACTCCCTCTGCCTTCGACAGGAGAGGTGGAGGAGGAGCCAGACATGGTGGCTACTGTGTTCACAGGTTCCTCACATGCCATATCTGTGACCGAGTTCACTGCTGCCTGTGAGGCCTGTCCTGAACTGACTCAACTGAGACAGCAGATACAGAAAGGTTGGCCAAAATGCAGTAAGAATGTGACAAAGGAACTTGCTCCATATTTTAGAGTGAGAGATGAACTGGCTGTGGATGAACTACTTGTCATGAGAGGCTCCGACCGTGTGGTGGTTCCTACTACACTACGGTCTAAAGTTGTAAATTTAGCTCATGAAGCGCATCAGGGAATAGTGCGTACTAAACAGAGACTACGAGAGCTATATTGGTGGCCGCAAATGGACAGATGTGTCCAGACATTAGTAGGCTCATGTGTACCCTGTCAATACAATGACAAAACAGCCAAAACTGCGCCTGCACCACTTACCCCAGTGGAACTGCCAGGTGGACCATGGGAGAAGGTGGCCATTGACATTGTTGGTCCCTTTGACTGTGCGACATGGGACTGCCGTTATGCTATTACACTCACAGACTATTACAGTAAGTGGCCAGAGGTGGCGTTTGTCTCTACTGTAACTACAGAGGCGGTTATTAGCTTCTTGACTACAGTGTTTAGTCGTGAAGGTAACCCTTCCTTCCTGGTCTCTGACAACGGATGTCAGTTTACCTCCCATGCTTTTGCAAGCTTTCTGGGAGAGAGAGAGATAAAGCACCTGCGTTCCAGTGTTTATTATCCAAGAGCCAACGGGGCTATTGAGAGATTTAATCGAGTTCTCAAAGAGTGTATTCAGACGGCTGAGAGAATGCACAAGCCATGGAAACATGCAGTAACAGAGTTCTTACTGAACTATCGCGCTACGCCGCATGCTACTACAGGAGCTACTCCCTTTGAGTTGCTGAGGAACAGAAAGATGCGTACAAAACTAAATGCCCTCCCTGTCTCACAACAAATTAAGTCACATGAGAAAGTGCAGGAGACAGTGAGACGCAAGCAACAGGAGAGTAAGGAGTACACAGACAGAATGAGGGGAGCGAAAGTGCCCATGTTCCAAGTGAATGACACCGTACGTGTCCGCAGACCGGAGCATGTAAAAAAGGGATCATCAAGATTCACAGAACCGCTGACAGTAGTTAGTAAAGCAGGACAGAATACATACCTGCTCAGTGATGGTCGAAAATGGAATGCATCCAAGTTTACACGCTTCCCCAAGGATGCTCTGTCTGGCACCAGTGGTGAAAAGGAGATTGAGCTAGAGGAGTTCATGGTGCCCGAGTCAGAGAATGTGTTTAATGAACCAGGTCCAAGAAGGAACCTTAGAGTCAGAAACCCACCTAGGTGGCTGGTAGACTTTGTGCCGTAGAGAACGTACAAAAAGGGTAGGATAGAACACGGTTCTAACTTAGTACAAAAAGGTCCTACAATGCAATGACAAAAGTTAATGTTCATTTCATGTTTCACTGTCATAAACTGTTTATTGTTGTTATTCATTCTGCTGATTCATTCATTTTCATTTCCTTAGTTTTCATTTTATTTCAATTGTACTGACACCAGTCTACAGAATATTGCATTCTTTGAGTACTGTAATTCCTTTAAGAAAGGGGGAAATGTTGTGTCCTGTTTATACCGCCAGTGGGCGCTAGTATGCTAGTGATGTATGCAGTGACGGAAGTGATGTATGCACTTACGGATGTCAAGAAGAGGAGTTGAATAAACGGGCGAAGTGAACAGCAGCTGCGTGTCTCCCGGTCTCATTCTTTCCTAACTACTTTCTTACTACAGAATACCACATAGCCCAACCCAAGTAACAAAAGACAAACAGTTAACTAACTGTACACAGTAGCAACAACACAACTTATAAGAACAGCATAATGTGCTACTATGTGATTGTTTTAGAAAGTCTTTAAAAAGCAATACGACGACACAGAACGTACTAGCTTATGTTCGCTAGCTAACGCGGCTAGCCCAACACAAACAAAGGACTGTAGCTACTCACCCAAAAGCAGAATGTGTTGTGGTATGTTGATCCTGTGAAATCCGTATGTTGTCCTAGTAAAGTTTCGTTTATTGGGGACTTTCTTTGTGCCTTCAGTCATTACTGAACAATTGATGAGCTAAGCAGTGTTCATTCTAAGCTAAATACATTGACATTCTCAATGAACACATGGAAACAAACACTGCAACCTTTGTCCCTCCCCCTAGAGCTCAACAGCCAATCACACCCAAGTGAAAGCGTATGTTATTTCATGACAAACAAGCCTATTTTGTTGCTAGATTATAGTTATTTAATTAACGTAAAACTGTTCGGAAAAATAACGAGTGGGTACTTCACATCTTTAAGTTGAATGTTAGCTGAAAAAACGAAAATCTGAGTTTTAGGTCAGAAATACTTTGAAGACGAATTTGACGTATTTCTGTTTTCCGAGAGGTGTCTGTTTACATCGTCAGTAGACACATATACACTGTCACTGGTGTTCTTTTAGGAATATAAGATTTTCAATTCCATCTCGAAAATGATCTATCTAGGGAGTTATATAAAATGCTGAGACAATACTATTACATTCATTGTGTTCTTCATATTTCCAAGACATCTTAAGACCCATGTCTATAGACACATGTCAAACTCTCATGCAGTACCACATAACGACACCTGGGGTCGCACGTCAAACTCTCATGCAGTACCACATAACGACACCTTGACACAACGGCAGGCGGGGAACATAGGACCCTTTTTCGGAAGCGGGGAACATAGAACCCTTTTTCGGAAGCGGGGAACATAGAACCCTTTTTCGGAAGCGGGGAACCGGGGAACATAGAACCCGGGGAATATAGGACCCGGGGAACATAGGTACACTCCCGGGGAGGGGGATAGCAGCTCGCCACCGGTGATCAGGTGAGGCCCTGGGTTTGGTTGAATATCACCAGCCAGCAGGAGGGTTGTTAACAAGTAGAGGATTACTCTGTGTGATCGACTTGATCTCTCTCTCCCCTTGTGATTTATCCAGCTCGTTGGCGGAGTGGCTTTGCCGTTGTTCAGAAGGGCAGCGTAGGTTGGAATGGAATGGACTTTATTTGTCATTGCTACAGTACAGGTACCAAACAACGAAATTTAGGAGGGGTGGCTCAGGTTGCATGTTGGCTCCATGTATTGAGCGTAGTAGTGCAGTCTTGGTGATTAATTTGGTTTGAGAAGCAGCAACGCACGGAACATGAAAACAAAACAAACACTTAACTAAAGATAAACGCTCTTTGGGCAACTTCATGATTGATCTGCCGTTGCAATTAGATTTTGTGTTTGGACCACAAACTGGGTTTTTGTGAAGAGGTTTTGGCGAAGTTGTTTATCTGTGCTCCAGCAGCACCTGCCAGACTGCCGGTCCGCACCGCCATTGTGACTAATGCTCCAGAGGAAAGGAAGTGGTGCCTTCCATCGACGAGGGGAAATTCATACTCGAACTTGTTGACATGCAGTCATCCGTAACCAGAGGTGTCAAAAGTATTCACATTCATTACTCAAGTAGAAGTATAGATACTATGGTTTAAAAAGACTTCTGTAGAAGTTGAAGTATCAACTCAAGCTTTTTACTCAAGTAAAAGTATAAAAGTACTGGTTTCAAAACTACTTAAAGTATAAAAGTAAAAGTAATGTAAGGGGGAAAAAATGCCATTAAGGACAAAAGCTTAGGCCACGCCACAGGGGCCTATAGTGCACTACCCCACCTCCCCCCCCAAAAACATTTTTCTAAAGGCCATAATGACTATTATGTTATTATTAAAATGTTAATGTTGAAAAATTTGGGATGCACTTATTTCAGACGCATTTATGCCCATTGAAAATGAACACATTTTAGTACAATGCAAATACATTAAAGAACCATATATGTGTACTACTGAGCATTAACATGTGAACACGGAAGATATGATGACTAGTTGCCTAAGTATTGTAATGGTGCAAAAAGTCAAACGTCAAAAGTCAAACGTCAAAAGTCAAAAGTCAATAGCCTTTATTGGAACTGTGAGGGCAAAACCATACAAACCATAACAAAGTAGTGATTCAATATTTCCTGAAAAAACACACATACACACAATCTACATCAGCATCAGAGTTACCAACAAGCTTTGTTCAGCCGCAAAAGCAGCAGGTTCTCAAAGTTCTTTGAGCCAATGCATGCTCTTTTTGGCCTGAAGATCAGCCCTGCGACACTAAACAGTCTTTCACAGGCTGCTGAGGCAGGGAGTCCCGTATTAAGTTTGAGTGATAGCTGGCACACAGCTGGGAAGGTCTTCAGTACCTCTACTGTGTCTCCTGGGCACCCCAGGTACGCATCCAACTGCTGGGACGTTTCAAGAGGGCCGGTCTTCTTCAAGGAGGAAAAGAAGTCCTCTTCCTCAGACGATTGGGAGCCCTCACTGAAGTGTTTCTCGTCCTGACAGTCCAAGTGGCTTCTGATATAGTGAAGGCCTGTGGAATAAAAAACAAAAATCATGACAATTTAGACTATATGGCAGTATTGTAACTGTGTATTGGATAGTGTTGTGTGTGTGTGTGTGTGTCATTAAATGTAATTTCAAACTAATTTCACTGTCTTCATAGAAATTACACATATTAAGCGGAAGTGAGACACTTACCAAGTTTGAGGATATTTTCGTCACTTGTCCAACAGGTTTTAAATTTGGGAACTAGAATGGCTGCGGCTATCAGTTCTGGATCTGCAAGCATCTCTCCGAAGCGTTTCTCAAGGCCTGAAAGAAGTGCAGCAATCAAAGGCTCACAGAACTTGGAGGCGACTTGAAGGTGCTGTAGCTTGGTCCTTAGCAGAGTTATGGTGGGGACCAACCATCCCATCTGCACACTGGTTTCTCCCTGAAGAACATCCAGTGCCTTTGCAACTGGGCTCATTGTCTTCGCATATTCTGCAAGAAATGCAAGTTCCACTGGAGTAAACCTGTACAAAGAAGAAGAGAAAAACACAACATGGAACATTAAGTCTACTTGATGTAGCACCTTCAACTGGAGGAACTGATCATTAAAAAGGAAAAATATTGTCATCTGAGACTTTTAGAAATGAAGTTGTGTTGCTACAAATCACATTCATAGTAAATATGGGGACTGCATATTGGCATAGTGCATACGTGTTCTACAGTATTCCAAGTATAAAACTGTAACTTAATCTATTGTTAATCACTTCATTAACTGTAAGGCAGAAAAACAAGCACTTACTTGGGTGTATCTAGTTCACTGCAGACAGCTGCAAGGGCTCCCTCGCCTTGTTCTCGTGTTATTCTCACTATTCTTTCTACGGCTGAGAAGAGTGAATTCCACCTTGTAGCAACAGGCCTTACGAGTTGGAGTTTGCAGTGGTCTTCAATTACTTCAGATGCGGTGGTTGATCTTGAACTTTTATTCCACAGGCTAGAGCATTTGGCAAATGTGGACCTTGGCACGCGCTTGTACAGTGGGTTGACCTCTGCTTTTGAAGCATCAACTGTGGACACTAAATTGAGGAGGTGGCAGGCGCAGCGATGGTGCTTGGGTAGCTGGTATTCTAAGTAGTCATCTTCTTCCAACAGGGCTCCGGCATCAACAAATTCAACACCCTCAAGGCTTTCCTCTTCTTCATCGTTATCATCATTTTGGCCACAATCATCCTCTTCTCCATCACCCTCTCCTACAGGTTCAGCATTGTTGTTCTCGTCAGTCTGCCCATAAACTCTGAAGGCTTTCAGGAAGTTTGATCCGTTGTCAGTTGTAGTGCGAACAATCTTCTCTCTGACATTGAATTCTGTGTGAATATCATTTAGGGCACCAGCCAGGGCAGAAAAGGTATGTGACCCTTTAAGTTGCTTGCATGCCAGGGCAGCACAGGATCTCTGCATGGTCTGGGGGTTAAACCAGTGCGCAGTGACACCAATGAAACCGCGACGGTGTGCCGTCCAGCAGTCTGTTGTTGTTGCTATGAACTCAATTTCACTAAGGGCAGCTTTCAGTTTTCTTTTCATTTCAACAAAGGCCTTTGTGACTTTGTTAACAACAGTATTACGCGTCATGACATTTGTATTTGGCTGAAGATGTTGCACAAGCTCAATGAAGCCCTGTTGCTGAACAATGTGTGGTGGGTGCAAGCCTTGGACAATGAATTTGAGGACTACTTCATCCACACTTGCCTGGGACACTCTTCGAGCCTCCCACAGCTTGGTTTGTTTGGAGGGTGGGGTCAAAGAACCTTCAGTGGATGACTTCCTTTTGAGGGCTGTTGAAGAAAGTTGCGTGTACCTCTCTAGACGAGTGGGGTGTTTCTTCTGTGGAGAAAATGAATGCACAGGCACAGATTGAGATTCATATTATTTCTCTCAAACCACAAGCTGAGACTATCTAGGACTTCCGCTGTATTAAATGTCACGCTGGAAGTTCATGAATGGAGGTCAGACTACAAGTTAGGGAGCAGTTTCACTGGTCTATGCAATTATGTTGAGCAGACCAGAATATTGCCACTTAAAGCTGTTTTAGGACCACAAGCAGCTGCTGGCATGACTGAAAAGTAACATTATTGTTAATGGCACACACCGCGCACATTTCTTCTCCCGTGGGAACATAATTAACTCTTTACAGCAACAAACACGGTAAAACTCCGACCTCAACACATGAAGGATTACAAATGAAACATTGAATCATAGCCTACTGCTAGCAAGCAAACCATGGCATGTTCTTAGCCATAGCAAACATTGCAAATCTACCATTAGTACGTTACTAGGTTACTACAAAATGTCGACTGATAATAACAAACTTTCAGCTTACCTCAATATGCTTTTTCAAATTAGACGGTGAGTTTTTGAAGGCCATTAGCTCGTGGTACTTGGGTGCGCAGAGCTGGCAGCGCATTCGAAATGAGTTGTTTTTGCATCCAACCATTTCAAAAAATTCTTCCAGGTACGGCCAGGGATGGAGAAGGGTTGGCTGATCTTCCTGGCTATCAACCTGGTTGATGCTGGTGCTTGGTTGGGACATTTCGCTGTTATTTTGAGTCTCTGGCACGGTCACGGACATCTTTGGCTACATACATCTGCTTTCCTTGCTGGAGTGTGATTTGTGTCATGTGCAGCAGATGGAATGCATCTCGTACAAACCAATAGGGTGTCGGAATGGTATAATGTTTATACTTTTTGTCACAGCTCCGCCCCTGGCTCATCAGACATCGATCAGTGAACGATTAAGAGCGCCCCTGGCTCATCAGACGTCGATCAGTGAACGATTAAGAGCGCCCCTGGATCATCAGACGTCGATCAGTGGACGATTAAGAGCGCCCCTGGCTCATCAGCCATCAATTAGTGGTGCCAGGTGTGGACGAATAAGACCGCGACTGGCTCCTACTTAAGCTCTGCTCCTGCTTCCAGTCATCGCCAGATCGTAACCACTTAATGGTTGGTTCATATGCTCGTTCCTGCTACTCTTGACGTTATCCGATACCCTAGCCTAACCCTATTATAGGGTACCCTAGCCTAACCCTATCATATTTCTCATTATACTGTATTTTTTTATTGTGATCAAAACTAAAGTGACAATATGAAATTGAAGTTGAACTGCCTTTTGCCTTGGCATGACTCTATATCTTTTGGCAAGCCATGCAAAGGCAGAATACAGTAACTTCCAAATAAGGGTCAAAGATCATATCAGAGGTCAGGATTAATATGTACAAAGTATAACCTAATATAAAGCCATAAAACTGCCACATATCCAGTGATCTGCCTGGAACTATTTTGGCTGGACAACAAGAAAACTTTAAAATAAATGTTCTCAGTTCTGCACTCTGGGAAGTTACTGCCTTTTGCCTTTGTAGGGCAGAACTGATTTTTGGATGACGGTTTATGATACATCTTGTCCAAACAAATCCCACACTCACCAGCAGTACTATTACTAAATGACACCCTGGATTTAAATATCAAACAGAGACGCATCTGGCTGGCCAAAAGGATTATAGCTTGCAGGTGGAAGTCACCCCATTTCTTGACAACACAGAGGTGGATCTTAGACTTCATAGACATAGCCAGCATGGAACACTGGATAGCTAACAGGCATCAGGCAATATCTGATCATATTTCTTGCTGGGATCAAACCATTACCATTCTCAAGACATTACTATAGGCTAATCTATTTGCTCCTTCCATGGGGTCCTGTGGGGTGGGGGGCGGGGGGCTGTGATTGGGCGGGTGGGTTTTTTGTGGGAGGTGGGGGACTGTTGGGGTAAAGGGAGATTGGGAAGGCGAAGAGATGGTCAACGAGTGTTGACAAAGGGTTGACAAATCTGGTAAGCCTAAACCTAATCTTCTCGTGGGCCCAGTGGTATCTATGGCATTGGCCCCGGTTTCCTAATGCGCGCTGACTAACTCTGATTATACCCCGTTCATTACAGAGGTTTTCGTGTCCTTAGTGGGAGGGGTTCACAAAGTCCCGGTAAGATCCTAAGAGACACTGGGGCATCATAGTCCTTTGTAATTGAGCCAGTGTTGCCTTTCTCCCCAGTGACGGTGACCGGTGACAGTGTGTTAGTGCAGGGAATCGGTTTAGACGTTCTCACAGTTCCCTTGCATGAAATAGAGCTAACATCTGATTTGGTCAATAGGGTGGTCACAATCGGCGTGCGTCCTTCACTCCCAGTCGAGGGGGTGCAGGTTGTTCTAGGTAATAACCTGGCTGGTAGTGATGGCTTGATGTGTCCCCGCCCCTTATTGTGTCTCCTGTCCCAGTCGAAAAAACTCTAAAGGAGATGGCACGAGACAACCCAGAGGTATACCCGGCGTGCGCAGTGACCCGTTCTATGACACAAACCGCTTCTGAGAGAACCCCGCCGGTAAAGGGGGAGCGGGGAGGGGTACATTTTTGTGCCTGCGATTCCTCTGGTTAGGGTGAGAATATGGTAAAGGAACAGGCATCTGATTTCTCTTTGTCTGTGTCTTTTGAGCGTTTCCGAGGAGGTTATACAGAACATGTCTCATGGTTATTTCCTCCAGGATGGGATGCTGCTGAAAAGAAGGGTTCCCCAGTATGAGAGCTTCCTGAGGGAGCCCATCTATCAGGTAGTCGTGTTGGTTAAACACCGTGCTCTGGTGTTACAGACTTCCCATGATAGCGTCGGAGGGCACTTAGGAGTGAAAAAGACATATGACCGTATCCTGAAACATTTGTATTGGCCTTGTCACACCTGCCAGTTGACCAGTAAACCGAACTGGTCACTCAAACTGGCACCCTTATCACCTATTTCGGTTGTTAGCAAGCCGTTTGAGTATCTCATCAAAGACTGGCTGCGAATATTTGTTCATGGTTATGTGTCAGACCACTAGATTTCCTACTGCCTATCCACTCCGACCCATCACCACTAAATCGGTTCTGAAATCTCTCATCAAGTTAATCTCTCTATTTGGAATCCCGAAGGTCATTCAGAGTGATCAGGGCTCCAATTTCACGTCGCACCTGAGTACGCTACCGAGAGTACAGGGTTCAGCGCCACTCTGTGCGTAGGCCGCTGGCAGACCTCCAGGAGGATTGGAGCAGTTCGCCTCCTCCTAAAAATCTGCGCGTTTATGTGAGCGATTTTGTATGCGGCAGGGGAGTTGGCGAATGCGCATTTGGACTCCTCACAGAAAACAATGAAACGGCTGTTTGATCGTGTGGCGGAACCGCGTTGCTTTAGTCCCGGTGACCGAGTTCTAGCCTTATTGGTTCAAGTTTCAGGGCCCGTCCACCGTAGTGAAGCGTTGCAGTGACTTAAACTACGTGATCGCCACTCCAGAGAGGAGAAAACCGATTCAACTTTGTCACGTTAATCTACTAAAACCGTATTACGCACAACAGGCGGACGCTGCGGCGCCTTTGTCTGACGACGTAACCGTGAAACCTGTCCTTTCTGTGTCTGCATCTGTGTCTCCTCCTGGTCCTGTGGTGGCAGAACAGGATGAGGAGGCACCTAGTCCTGATGATACTGTAAGCATCATCACTGGCAGATTAGCCTTGAGAAATACAAGCATCTCAGCGTTTTTGGCACTCAGCCTGTTCCTCTTATCATCTAAAATATGTCCTGCTATGCTGAAAAGTCGCTCGCTATCTACACTTGTGTAAGGTGCTGCTTGTGCAAGAGCAGGAAAGCGGCCTTCGTTGGCCTTCCAAAAAGCAAGAGGCTGTCCATTACCGTCTGGGATAACTGCCTCTGATAGGTAGAGATTAACCTGTGATGCTCTTGGGTTGATGTCACCACTGCCGCCCTCATGCTGTTGCCCATCTTCTTCAGCCAACAGTTCAGCATGCATAGCATGCAAGGGGCCAGCTCGTGTTACCTTCTGTGGGGGCTCACTCACTGCCAAACTGTCCTCCTCACCAGTCTCTTGCTCTGTTGCAGCAGCCAGGACATCAGAAAGCAGCTTGCCCGCTGGAGGAGATAGTCTCTGCTGGAAAGACGAGAGGCATTCTGGGGCTTGGGTATAGAGCACTTTCGAAATATGATATAGGCAAACCTGCATTTACGCCCAAAGACTGGAATAATGACCTGAATATTAATACTGATGAAGCAACTTGGTCACTAATATGGCAATCGGCAAACGACATCTCAATCTGTAATAGGACGAAGGAAACGCAATTTAGACTACTACATCGTTTGCAGATTACTCCCCAACTTAGACATAAAATGGATCATAACAAATCGGAAATGTGTACAAAGTGTATTACCGAGGTTGGGAGCTTTGTTCATTGTGTTTGGACTTGTAGATATATAGACGATTACTGGAAAGGTATAGTGGATAAAATTAATCTAATTCTAGATGTTACATTGGATAAGGACCCCATGTGTCTATTGTTTGGGTTGCCGGACAAACAACTTAAAAGTATGCATTCCAAAAGACTTCTGTGTATCCTCACTTTTTGTGCAAGGAAAAATATATTGCTTAAATGGATAGACTGCAAACCTCCTACAATAGCTGGATGGCACAAGTTAATTGTTTATATGATTCCTATGGAATATCTGACATATAGGTCTAAGTGTAAGATAAAGACATTCTATAAGATTTGGTCTCCGTTCTTAGATTATATTGGTACCAGACTGGCAGCCATTGTAATGAAAGGTTTGGTGGATTACACTCAAGAAAGTACACAAGACTAATGTGTAACAGATCTGCAATGTATGGGTCACAATATTATTTACTGTGCTGGTGATTGTGCTGCCGCTGTGTTTAGGACTGTAAGACATGGATGCTGTCTCCGATGGGGGTGATCCCCCCATATATTATGGCATTTGTTGTGTCATTTTCTTTTCTGTTTATTTCTGATATGTGACATGGCCTCCTCCCCCCCCCCCCCCCCTGTTATTATTTATTTTATTTTATTTTTTTGCTTTTTGTTTGTGTTTTTGTTTGTTAGTTTGTTTTTTTAAAAAAGAAAGAAAAAAAGAAAGAACATTCTCTGTTATTGTTTATGGACAATGTACTGCATAACAAAGTGCAAAACTAGTTTTCTACTATTAATGGGACAATAACCTACCCCACGGATACTAGTCTAAAAAAAAAAATATATTAAAAAAAAGAAAAAGCAGCCTGCGCATCTGTGGCTTGAGTGCGATGGGGAAATATCTGTCTTTATACCTATTTTTTATTATGAGAGAAATAAAAGGCAACATTAATTAATGTATTTAATGCATTTTGTAGGTTATGCTTAACTATTTTATTATTAATTAGGCCTGGGCGGGGCCCCATAGCATTTTTATTCTATTTATGAATTAATTAGGCATGGGCTTGGCCCCATAGCATTCTATTTATTTATTCATTTATTTATAGTTAAGATTAACTGCTTTTTAAATGCAAACCATCGTACACTACAGGATAACACAACACAGTATTTATATTTTACCTTTAACTTTTTTGACCCTTTTATCAATAATGTTTAGGCCAAAGCTAATACGCATAAGAATCTCTCCCTCTCACACACACACTCTCTCTCTCTCTCTCTCTCTCTCTCTCTCTCTCTCTCTCTCTCTCTCTCTCTCTCTCTCTCTCTCTCTCTCTCTCTCTCCCTCTCTCTCTCACACACACACACACACACACACGCACACACGGGAATGTGGAGTTCTCACCTTGGATCAAGGAGTGTAGCGATGGTGTACAGGCGCTCAGATTCAATGTCACTGAATCTCCTCTTGAAAGCCTGATTGGTCACCTTTATAATGAGACTCATGGAATGAGTAACACAGCTAAACGTGTGGGTAGCGTCCAGCCCCCTGGTGGCTAATCGGGAGGATCTGGAGTTTTCCCGGTGGGCCGGTCTGGTTTTGGGCCGGTCTGGGCCGGTTTTCAGTCATGGTAGTACTTGCAAGCCGATACCGTTCTGGGCGGCTGGGCCGGTACCATTCTGGGCCGATACCATAATAGGGTGACCAGATGTCCCCCTTTGCGCGGTCACGGGGCCAGTGTCCATCTAAGCGCCGCAACAAAGCGCCGCAACCAAGCGCTGACATGCAGCAGAACGTCCAGATTCTATGGAACGTCTTCAGCCTATCAGGAAACAGCATTCATGTTCCCATGGCAACGGCCCCATGTGGATATAGGGAGCTGGCTGCATGTGCGAACCACCCTTGACTCAAAGGGCTCGTAAAGTGAAACTTATTGTGTCAACAATATCTAGTATCAAGTACCCACTCGATATAACAACCAACAGTTTAACGATCACTAAATACTTAATAATTTGTGGATTGGATTCACTGTTCTCGTTTGCCGTAGGCTACTGGTAAGTGACCACTTTACTTGTAAACATACTTTTGTTTTAGGATGTGTTCAAAATCAAGGACTGTGTTCATCTATTTATGTGTTTTTAGCATGTTCATGTTCCCTCAGCATGTTGTGTGATGTTATAAAAACGTAGTTAGACGTTCGTAGCGATGTACCACTGTTAGCCGCTAGCTGTTAACAGCGTTTGTTGCTGCAGCAGAGTGATTTTTCTCCCAGTCTCTGTCTGAGGTGCACCAACATTCAAATACTTGTGTCGTCCTAAAAAAAAATCCGATTTCAAAAGCATTTGAAAGCTTACAATCTGTAGTTTCAGGCTATGTAAAACACTGAAAAATTACTTGGGCAATTGGTTTATCCTTAACCAGCTGTTATCACTGTCATTGTCTGAATGAGTGCAGAGTTGTTTTATGTTTTCGTCTAGTGTGTGCGCGCGTTAGCCTTGACAGCTATGTCAATGCATGTGTGTTGCAAATGGGAGGCAAGTTAGCTAACTAGATAGCCTACATACTCAATTATCTACAGGCCTAACACTGTCAGGCTACTTTTCTTTATTAATATACTAGCCTAAATTGATACTGCACTTTGACTTCACTTTCTGCTCCATACAGATACTTTATTGTGAGGTTCACATTCAAATAAAATATATTTGTTATATATTTGTTAAGTTTTTATCTGCATAGTCTATTATTGGATGCTACTGAATAAACCAAACAGAATAGGAAACAGAATGGAAATGCATATATATTTTAAATATTGGATAGATATAGCTCTCAACTCGGCCAGGGGAAGTGGATGCTACTAGGGGCACCTAAAGTTCGGTCCGGACCTGTTGAGAGGGTGTCCCACATTGTCCCACACAAACATACTCCTTGTCCCACATTTGGTTTGTTGGGACCTGGTTACCCTAGTGGTGTCCAGCAAGGGATTGCTGCTATCACAGTAGAAGGCACAGGTGAGCTGGTGTACCAGTGTGGGAACAATGAAGCAAACCCATGACATAGCATCCTGTAAATGTAGAGAAGACTGTAGAGAACAGTGAGTCCGCTATTACAGACTAAAATACCAAGGTTGTAATTACATGATTTTAATATACTGTAATCGGTTGTGAACTAAAGTGGGCCGGTCTGAGGCATGAAACTCCAGAGCTGAAAATGAGTCCCACTCCGACCCTGGTAGCGTCCCAAAAAAATCTTCTATCGCTTCAATCGTCGTCCTATGCCAAAAAACGGGAAAAAAATGTTTCACAACAAAACTTGTTTGGCTCGATTGCGAGGTTTCACAATTCCCGACATGAGGACCTTTTAATGAAATGCTGTCACATATCTCTCCACCCTCCCACTCTCTCCACCATGCGTTATTTTGATCATGACTGTCCCATGGGTCAGAGATGAACTGCACTTATAGCGTCTCATTCCAAAGCCGCTTGACAACGGCCTCTCATTCACCCATTCACACACACATTCACACAAACATTCACACACCAATGGCGGCAAGCTACCATGCCCGGCCCATTGGGAGCAATTTGGGGTTCGGTGTCTTGCCCAAGGACACCTCGACATGTGGCTAGCCGGGGATCAAACTGCTGAACCGTCGACCTTGCGATCATTAGACGCCGGCTCTACCTCCTGAGCCACAGCCTCTACCTCCACCAGTGTCTACCTCCTGAGCCACAGCCTCTACCTCCTGCGCCACAGCCACCACTCATGATAATATATAGTTATATTGATCGTGGCTCGCAGGGATCAGAGATATGATCTAAGGTCAGGACAGCTCTGATGTGTTTCAGTATTTACGGCTGATCGACCTTCCGCCCTGCGAGGTCGAACCTCCATCGACACAGGTTTGGATTACTCTTAGCTTCCTGTCAATACACTCAACTGACCTTTACTGCCTTCGCCTAACAATACCCTCGCGTTCTCATCTCCATCGCTGTTCACAAGACATGAACATGATCATGAACATCGACCTGCTCCGCGGAGCACTGCTCTATCAATACTATGTGTGTACGAAATAGGTCAAACTACACAAATGTAGTTATGAAGTATATAGTTCATACAGTGGTGTAGTCTAGTTTTTTCTAGTGGGTATACTGTGATTTTTCCCTCCCAGCTTCATGCTCACCCGTCCCAGAGCGACGTGTCCTGGAGCGTCACCCGTCCCGTAGCGACACCCCATAAGCACCACCATACTCACTTATGCATACAGTATGCATCTACACATGAGAGCATTCTGAACGACTGGTTATGTGTTTACAAACATTTCAATTTATTATAAACAAAACAAGACTTTAACAACCAATGGCATTTACAGCAGGGGGGTGGACTGATTTTCTACTGTTTAGTGTTAATCACCATCACTATGTACTTTCAGCTTAAATGCAAGAAAGAAAGAACTGCTACAAGAACTGCCACAAGAACTGCTACAAGAACTGCCACAAGAACTGCTACAAGAACTGCCACAAGAACTGCTACAAGAACTGCTACAAGTCAAACAGCCGTGTAGTCTACAAAGCTTTCCAAATATGCTTGTACTCGGCCATCTGAGGTTTGCATTGCCTCCTTGCTTGTGTGGCAGAACGATGGCTTCTCAACCATGTTGTGATGTACTTCCTTGGCTCAAAAAGTCTTACAGGGGGCCCATTGATGCTGATCATCATCAAATGACTTACATTGGACAACAACAGTGTAGATCTCTTGTCCGTGCATACATTGTTCATGAGACTGAAGCCCCTTTCACATTCGGCAGTGCTGCAAGGGATGGTCTGCATGCATCGTATGAGTGGCTTTAGGCTTTCAGGCTCACTGTCTGGGTGCTCAAGGAAACCTCTCATACCATTAACTGCTTGCGCTTCACAAAGATTGAACCGCCTGCACAGTCGCTTTACCTGTTTCTCACCATGCCGTATGCCAGGTGTTGATGGCCAGTTTCCTGTATCCAGAACATTGAGATCAAGAAGCATTTGTGACAACTGCCAATGAAAAGGGCTACCTGTAGGCGAAATCATTTTTCTGTTTTTTACATGTGCTTAAACTACAGATTGTAAGCTTTCAAATGATGCATCATACATGGAAACAAATTGAAGACGACATGAGTATTTGAAAGTTGCTACACCTGAAATCACTAAGCAGAGAAAATGCCTTTCGAAGATAATGTTTTTTCTCACCTTCACACAGCCAGGTAATGGGCGGTAACAATGTCTGGTTAACCCCACCCCCAACCACTCAGCTGTCAATATGTCAGTGTTTAGTCACTGGGTCAGACAGCTACAGTATAGCTTACATTATTACCTAGCAAGGTATTACCTAAGCTAATTAGCCAGCTTATCATTATGGAGGCTTTATGGTTGTTGTAACTATTATTATTTTAATGAAACAAAAAAGTATTGAATCAGAATCAGAATTTATTTTACAGTACACAATAATACATATCTTTGACTGTGGTTCTTCAACATTAGCTTTGCAGCAAGGTACATAATCACAACAATACCATCATCACAATAATCACAAGTAAATAATGAATGAATGAATGAATGGTCTTTATTGTCATTGATATAGTACAGGTACCAAACAACGAAATTTGGGAGGGGGGGCTCCCCTGGTGCTAGAAAAAAACCACTAAAAAACAAGAAGGGAAAAGAGCTGGTTTACATAAATAAAGGCTATGTACACTATCCACTATACTATACTATACAAATAACACACTGTGCTGTACTCTATGCTATGCTATACCTATTCTAACATTTCCTATTCTCTGCAACCTTATGTACCCTAGGGTTGTCATATTGCACATAGTGTTATTGCACATTCATTTAAAGTGTCGCAGTTTGCAGGTTTGAAATGTACACAGTTGTGTTTCAGTGTTGCACTTGATTTCAATCTAGTAGCTGCCACCAAATTGTCTAGATTGTCCAGGGCCTAGTAGTCCAGTCAATCTAACTAAAAAAAAGGCCCAACCCAGGAGAAATTGCAATAGTAATGTTTCATAGTTTTTATTGTTCCTAATACCTTCCTGCATCATATATTAAAAGTCTTACTTGATTAATTTATTGGATCATACTTTTTTCAAGGTCAAAAGAGGTTAAACAATGTTTTAGAGTGACGCCATCTGGGTAAAATGGTGTTAATATTGGAGGGCCTATGTATACCTATCCAACATATTTGGTGTCTTTTCCTATGTTTTGGGGGTCAATCTTTCCAATAAAACACTTTTTCAGAGGATATTCTTAAGTCTTATACCTGTATTAGGGGTACAACTACCCCAACACCCACTTATTTGCCAAATGTGACGCCAGACAATGTTTTCATCAATCAGTTGCCTACATAAACTCTCAGTTTTTTACACATTCTGAAGCTACAGATTGTAAGCTTTCAAATGATGTGTCATACATTGAAATCGGAATACACAGAAATTGAAGACGACACAAGTATTTGAATGTTGGTACACCTCAAACACAGAATGGGAGAAAAGTCACAACAGACGCTGCTAACAGCTAGCGGCTAAGAATGGCACATAGCTACGAACATCTAACTGCATTTTTATAACATCACAACATGCTGAGAGAACATCAACATGCTAAAAACACATAACTACACATAATTAGATGATCACAGTCCTTGCTTTTGACACGAACAAAAAAGAGAGTATAGGCCAATGCACACGGCGTGCGATTTTGTCGCACGACAACATTTGATTCTCAATTCACACCACCGAAGTGTGTGGGTGTGAATGGAGAATCGAATGTTGTCGTGCAACAAAATCGCATCGCACGCCGTGTGCATTGTCTCATTCAAAACAATGGAATTGAATTCGGCGGTGCGACAAAATCGCCGCCGTGTGCATTGGCCTTATGTTCACAAGTCAAGTCTCCCTTACCAGTAGCCTAAGGCAGAGGAGAACAGTGAATTAAATCCACACGTTATAAGTATTTAGTGATCGTTAAACTTTATTAGGCCTATATTGAGTGGGTACTTTAAAACTTAAAGTTGAGCGTTATGAGAAAAAAAAAAGAAAACCAAATATTGTAGACACAATAAGTTTCACTTTAATTTTCTGTGACTAGTTCATCCCTAGACTGGCTTGCGTCACAAATGTTCCTTATCATGTGTCACGCCCCACCCCCATCCTGTGAATGATATTATTGGTCCCCCACAATATATCACTGTAAACACAACTTGATGCATCATTGATGTCATTTCAATAAAAATACACAATGAAAACACCACTCCCAGTCTGTCATTGGTAAGTAGTTCAAACACAGATGTTAGACATTTCTCAAAATCAAAATGTCTAGTTGACAGTCTGTATCACCTTGGGTTTGGCTGAAGTGCTGCAGTAGCTGAGAAACTTGAGGTACATGGATTCACACCTGGGCACTTCATGCAATATGTTGCTGATAATGCTGACCATAATATCTGAACAATTGATGGCCATGGAACGTTCTATGGCATGGGAATTATTGTATGCATCACCCGCAGAATTGAACAAGCTTCCATCATTCCACGTATCAAGTCGACAACAAAGGACCTAACAGATGTCGGACGCATTAACATTGTTCCATATGTACAGAAGTCTGGGGGCCTAGTGTACACACCAAATACGGTGCCCAAAATGCTCGAAGGAAAAGCAGTTGCCAGGGCCATACGAGGTCATTTCCTGGTTGATGGAGCACTGAACACCCTACTGGCAGCGAAAACTTTTCATGTCAAAATGCCTGTCCCAAACAAAGCAAACTATGCTGTGGACTCAGAGGATGTGTCAGAGTTTACTCAAGATGGTACCGTTGCTGATGACAGCGAGGACACAGTTTCTGATCAGCCAGATGGAGAATCCACAGACCATGCCAAAGTACCAGAAGAACTAGCATCACGCTGGGAGGTACCCCGGTGGCCTCCGTGGAGTCATGCCGCTTTCTAGGCATGACCATCTCCCGGGACCTCAAGTGGGAGCGGAACACCGAGGCCCTCACGAAGAAGGCCCAGAAGAGGATATTCTTCCTCCGGCAGCTGAGGAAATTCAGGCTGCCGAGGTCCATGATGGTCCAGTTTTACACGGCCATCATAGAGTCCATCCTCACCCACTCCATCATCACCTGGTTCCCTGCTGCAACGACCAAGGACAAGGCCAAGTTGCAGCGGGTGATACGTTCAGCAGAGAGGGTGATCGGCTGTCCCTTGCCCTCCCTCAACTCCCTGCATGACACCAGGGCTCTGAGGAGGGCAAGGAAGATCATGGCAGACCCCTTCCACCCCGGCCACGGCCTCCTCACCCTGCTTCCCTCTGGAAGAAGGTTGCGGCTGCCTAAGACATTAAAGGCCCGCCACAGGCTCAGTTTCTTCCCCTCAGCCGCCAGGCTGCTAAATGACTCTGGCTTCCCCCTCCCCCCCGCCTCCAAGTCTGCCCAGGACTGAACATGCACTGGACCTTGAATAACTCTGCACTGCACTTTATATACAGCACTATTCATGCACTGTCTGTCCTGTGTTGTCCTGTTTTTGCCTGTCTTTGCATTTGTATTTGTACTTGTTTTGTTCATGTATATGTGAAAAAAGCATAAATGCACCTTCTGTAAATGCCAAAGCAAATTCCTACATGTGTCAAGCATAATGGCAATAAACGTTATCTGAATCTGAATCTGAATCTGAAAAAGCAGAAGCCTCAGATCTGTATGACAGTGTTATGGCTGCCACCGCAACCGGGACAAATGCAAGTGCACTACTCCAGATCATAGCTCAGCGTTTGGGGGCAGAGAAGACAACCATGGTAGATGACCGGCAGCAGCATTGTGGCTACAGTACATGGAGATGATCGACCTAGTCTGTGCATTCATTGGATCGAAGAGAACTGGAAATTGGGATCAGCACCTTGATACCCTGACAGACATGATGCCATTCAAGGCTGCCTCCGGACATAACTTGTATGTAAAATCATTGACCATATACCTCCAGAAAATGCACCAACTAGAAGACACATATCCCCAAGTTTACAAACGATTTCAGGAAGATGGTCTGCAAGTTGTTCGTAGATCAAATGAATACTGGGCCGGACTATCCCCCGACCTTGTAATAGAACAAGCCCTTGTGCGAAGTATGAAAACAACCGGAGGACTGACACAGGGAAGGAGTATGTCTGAAACACAACGTTTGGTCTGGGTTCTTTCCAACCCTGCAACATCTGAAATCAACAATGCAATGAAAGAAGTGACAGGGGTAAACTATGAAACTAGTGAACAGCACAAGGACCTTTCTGCATCAAGACAGGCACGAGACAACGTTGACACTATCAAAATACTTCAATTGTTGGAGTCACAAAATCCGTTTGCCGGGTATGAACACCTTCAGCACCTAATCACTGGTTTCCAAATCCACAGTCAAACTGAACAAAGAAGAAGTTGTCCATATTGATCATCAAGTTACAGGTTGTTTGCAACAACATCTTATTCGCGCATGCCATGCTTGGCTGTGATACAACATCCAGACTCTTTGGGGTTGGGAAAGGGGTATCTCTGTGTCTGGTTAGCGAAAACGACTCATTCAGAGTACAGGCCAGCATTTTTCAAAAACAATCTGCTACCAAGGAAGAAATTGCTGCTGCAGGGGAAAGGGCAATTAACTAATATACCAATATACTAATACTAATCTACAAAGGTGCCGAAATGGATTCTCTCAATGACCTCGGGCTGAAAAGTTTCTATACTAAAGTGACTGACAGCAAAACGGCTATCCACCCTTGCAACTTGCCACCAACATGGTCGTCTGCCATGCTTCACAGCTTCAGAGTGTACCATCAGGTTCAGGAATGGATGGGAAACTCGCTACCACCAGAGGAATGGGGCTGATAATCCCCAAGGTAAAATAGTTTTTTTCTCATACTCTGAGCCAGAAATCTCCACTTCAGTAGCACTTACATACACCAAACTTTCCAGTTGTATTCCTATCTACATTCTGAGGTCTGCTATAGAGGGGTTTGTTAATATATCATTCATAGCCTGATTTATGTAACATTTACTCCTAAAAACATGGCAAAATGTTATAGAGGACCTTGACTCTAATATGATAACAAGATGAAACAAGAATTTTTAACCTGGCTTTATCCAATGTTCAGATTTCTGATTTTGAATGTTATGCAAATTAGCACATATTTCATTAGATAATGCCTAATTTGCATATTTAAACATAATATTTCAAAAAATGTTAGTCTTAATGTAAGTGATTAAAACCCTTTATCGGGCAAATAACCGTTTTTGGTAACTTCCACACACACTACAAATGGCGTCTTACTCGCGTAACAGTGAGGTCAAATAGCATATGGTTTCCACCCAGACAATCAGCGAATCATGCTCTTTGTCAGCATATGCGTCATCATGGCATTTGACCAATCAGCAGAGGCCTGAGACATCTTGAAACCTCCTCTTTTTTTTTTTTTTTTGAAAAGCAGCCATTTCGTCTCCGTTCGGTTCACAAAGAACGGTGAAACTTCGAAAGTAACCATGGTAAGTTGACAAAACTCACACATTCTATGTTTGAATAGTTGTGTTAAATTATGACATGTGTGTTGTTTGCGGAGGACATAGTGAAATTAGTGAAATTATGGCATGAAAAAAGAAGGCACTATTATTAGTCATTCGCCCTATCCATGTAGCACCTAGCGTTAGCATAGAATGTCCGTGTGTTAAACTTGCAAACAAACGCGCTCACTCGAAGGGGTCAAAAAGTGAAAGTGGAACTGTGTGATATTTACCTGATGTATTATTATTGTTATTATTATGTTATAATGTTGCCAAAGGTTTGTAAAACACTATAACTTGAGAGTTGTTTTGTGTTGGTTTAGTTAGTACAGCTGTAGTTTTGTATTGTGTAGCTTTGTAGGTTGTGTTATATGTTATATGTTATGTTTGTGTCACTTTAGTCTTATTTGTATTTGATGTCTGGTAGTTGTCTACATATAAATAGTGAATGACATTCTATTTGATCTATTTTGTCAGTTTTATGACCTTATAACAGTTGTTTTATGTTTTATTGTTTAATTTTTAGCACATGAGGATTTCTTCCAAGATGTTTTATGGCAAGAGGAGGGTTATTGTGCCAGCCCACCCTGCCATCAGTGATGAAGAGGACGAGGAGGAAGATGTGGCAGATGTGGCAGACCCTGACTTTGTTCTGCCCACCCACAACCATGACCTTCCAGGCCCAAGTGACACGGGCCTTGGAAGAGCCAAGAGGAAGCGCATGCAGCCTGCAGTGGAGGTGTTCCAGGACAATGATGACGATGATGACGATGATGACGAGCAGCCAGCACCACAAGCCAAGAGGCCCACCAAACCCAGGAAGTCAGCAGCCAGGCCAACCACCTGGCACAAAGTTGACCTGGACAACGCAGCCCTGCCTGAATACCAGCACAACCCCCCGGACCACATTGAAACCCCTTTTCAATACTTCACGAGGTACTTTAGCCCTGAAGTCATTAGTCATATCACATACCAAACCAACCTGTACACCTCTCAAAAGGATATCAACACCACCTTCACCACCAATGAGGATGAAATAATGACCTTTCTGGCCATCCTCATCTATATGGGGATTGCTGAGCTCTCAGCTGTGGAAGATTACTGGGCCATGGAGACCAGGGTCCCTCAAGTTGTCGACCTGATGTCATCCAAGAGGTTCAGGCTGCTGAAAAGAGTTGTCCATTTCAATGACAACACCGAGCTCCCTGGCACCATCGACCGCTTCTTCAAGATACGGCCATTGTTTGATTTCCTCAACATTGCATTCAGGCGTGAGCCGCAGACACCCAAACAATCGGTGGATGAGGTGATGGTTGCTTACAAAGGAAAGACAGTCGGAAACCTGAGGCAGTATATCAAGTCCAAGCCAGACAAGTGGGGTTTTAAATTATTTGCCAGGGCCTCTGAGGATGGTTTTGTACATGACATGGTGCTCTACCAGGGCCAGACTACGCTGGAGGCCCACGGTGTGCCCATGACACCTCAACAACAAGCCATGGGTGTCACCAGCCAGACCGTCTCTGTCCTGGCGACACCGCAGTCACGTTGCTGTTGTCCCAAAGCCTGTCCGGGGACACCGCAGTCACACCCCAGATGAGGCTGTGCGGTTTGATATGTGTCTCTTCCATGACCCTGTACATGCCCAACGCCAGACCTGCAAGTACTGCAGCAAGAAAGGGAACATTCTGAGGTCAAATGTGATCTGCAGGGTCTGCAAGGTCCACCTCTGCATGAACGCTGACCGTAACTGCTTTGTTGCTTACCATGAAGAATGAAGATGTGGCCTAATGCTATCTCATGTGTAACAAGTAATATGCTCCCAGTGTGGGAAATGTATATAATACATTTGGTTATTTGCTAAGCCAATGATAGCTGGGTCAGGTGACAAGGTTAGGGTCTGTGTGATATTTACCTGATGTAACATGTAATTTGTTATTTTGTAATATGCTCCCAGTGTGGGAAATGTATATAATACATTTGGTTATTTGCTAAGCCAATGATAGCTGGGTCAGGTGACAAGGTTAGGGTCTGTGTGTTATTTACCTGTTGTATTTACCTGTTGTGGTTGCGAATAGTAACCATTGCACTCTGCTCTGAGGTGTTTGTATAAGGTGTATATGTGATACACTCATGTTCTAATGCTCTAAAATACATATTCCTTTCACCTTAATAAGTGTGACACAGCCCAATGAAAAGGGCTACCTGTAGGCGAAATCATTTTTCAGTTTTTTACATGTGCTTAAACTACAGATTGTAAGCTTTCAAATGATGCATCATACATTGAAATCGGAAACAAATTGAAGACGACATGAGTATTTGAAAGTTGCTACACCGGAAATCACTAAGCACAGAAAATCCCCATCAAAGATAATGAATCCCCATCAAACAACAAGAAACGAAGTCATTGTGTTATAGATTACACTTATTTAATGAACGTAAAACTGTTCGGAAAAATAACGAGTGGGTACTTCACATCTTCGAGTTGAATGTTAGCTAAAAAAACGAAAATCTGAAAGAAAAAAAAAAAAACTTTAAAGACGAATTTGACGTCTTTCTCATTTCCGAGAGGTGTCCAGAAACACCAGGAGCAGTCACTTATGTGTTTTTCTTGTATTTCTTATATATACAACACTTCTTGGATTTTTTTTACCACGAACGGGCAAGGAACCATATATGGTAACTTCGCTGACCTTGATTTTGAAGATGACAAATAATATTTTTTTTAAATTTCACTCAAGTAAAAATGTCTTCTTATGTCCTCCAATAACACTCTAGGGTTGAAATGTAGAATTTCAAAGTATTTCAATGAGTGCCCTATAACTGGTGAAGTTTCATGGTGATATCTATTAGTTGATTTTTTAATCCTATTAACTGGCTGTGTTGCGCCTGGCACAAAAACCCACATTTTCGACCCCTGAATTTACCTTGATCCAATAAATATTAAGACTAAGACTTTTAATATGTTATTTGGTTGTCCCTAGGGATCACAAAAAAACTTGAATGATTACTATTGCAATTTCCCCTGGGTTAAACCACAGATTGACTGGACTATAGAACCTAGGTCTTTGCTGTGTTCAGGGCCTAAATGGCCCTGGGGTAGAAGCTGAGCTTCAGTCTGATTTTCAGCCATAACCACGCCAGGTTCCTTATATCAAAGCTGAAAGACAAAAATAAACACAGTTAGCTAGCTGTACACGGTACCAACAACACAACACAACAGCATAATGTGCTATGCGATTGTTTTAGAAAGTATTACGCAACACCACACAGAACGTACTAGCTAATGCTAGCTAGCTAACACGGCTAGCCCAACCCAAGTAACAAAAGACAAACAGTTAACTAACTGTACACAGTAGCAACAACACAACTTATAAGAACAGCATAATGTGCTACTAACTATGCGATTGTTTTAGAAAGTCTTTAAAAGGCAATACGACGACACAGAACATACTAGCTAATGTTCGCTAGCTAACACGGCTAGCCCAACAAACAAACAAAGGACTGTAGGCTACTTACTTGTGGTATGTTGATCCCGTGAAATCCGTACGTTGTCCTAGTAAAGTTTCATTTCTTGGGGACTTTCTTTGTGCCTTCAGTCATTACTGAACAATTGATGAGCTAAACAGTGATCATTCTAAACAGTGTTCATTCTAAACAGAACACATTCTCAAAACAAACACGGCTTCCTTTGTCCCTCCCCCGAGAGCTCAACAGCCAATCACACCCAAGTGTTATTTGAGCTACAAGCACGACAAACAAGCCTATTTTGTTGCTAGATTACACTTATTTAATGAACGTAAAACTGTTCGGAAAAATAACGAGTGGGTACTTCACATCTTCGAGTTGAATGTTAGCTGAAAAAACGAAAATCTGAGTTTTATGTCAGAAATACTTTGAAGACGAATTTGACGTATTTCTCTTTTCCGAGAGGTGTCTGTTTACATCATATTGTGACACATTTCACCTTCAAATGAGAGGTGCTTCTTCATGTTGTTGATCAGACTTTGGAGGAACTGCTTTGCATTGATTGGTGTGAGCTTTGCATTTGACTCCAGGGGAACTGATCCCAAATGTCCCAAACCCTGTGCTGTCAGTGCCTCCTCTGTTTTCTCTCCTGGGGTGTCTTTGAATGTTGCCAGCACTCTGATGGTGCGCTTCAGAAGCTGGTTTGCCCTCAAGAGTGTGGTTGAATGGGCCTGGAGTTGCTGAGATAGGGTTGCAAGTTCAGACAGTGCATCATACATGAGTCCAAGGTCACACAGGAATTCCTTGCTTTGCATACGACGTGCCAGGCCTCTGTAAGTTTGTCTCTCTTTGCTGTTTCTTGTTTGGTCTTCTGCAGCATTTTCAAAGTGCCTGTTGAGTGCTTCATACGACCTCCACACAGCCTGTACAGAACGGAAGCTGCTGGCCACCCACCGTGTACTTAAAACTCTGCCAATTGCCACACCAGACTTCTTGCCTAACATGACACTTGCTCCATCAGAAATAAATGAGACCCAGTTCTTTTGAAGCCACTCTTCACTGAAGCCTGCAATGTCCAAACAGCTCAGTAGAGCTTCTTCTATGCCCTCTGCCCTTTGGCTCTCCAGCTCAACCAGCTCCAGGAACAAAAATTCAGGAGTAGCTCCATCTACTGAGGCTTTCAGGCTGACAATCATGGCAGATTTGTGGCTGAGAGATGTAGCCTCGTCAATGAGAACAGACAACTTGCTTGAAGACGAAGACTGTGAACAATTTTTTTCTGCATCTCTTTTGCTATATGTTCCACAATTTTTGCGGAACTGTACCTTGAGTGCAGACTAGTACCCATGTTGACACCATTTTTTTCCTGAAGCTCAATGAGATCATCATGGTCAGTGAAAGGTCGGTTCATCTTTGCAAGATAGTATGCTGTTCTGAATACAGCATCTGTCTCAGCCAACACAGTCTCTGACACAGCTCTCACCAAATTTCCAAGCAAATCCTGTCCACCCTTTTCAGTGAGCTCCTGGGCTATTGTGTGTGCCCTGGACGTCTCATGTCGTCGAATCTTGTTCCTCAAAGAGGCCAGAGCCATTGATCTGTCTGTGTTTAAAGACTGGATCTTAAAGGACACCCACTCCTCAGATATGGACACTCTTTTTTCTGTGAGGATGGCAGTTGATTTTATGGACCTGCAAATAGCACAACCTGGAAGTAAACAAAACCACGACTAATTAGCATCATCATACACGTTTTTTATCTATATTAGCAATAACATCTGCTGAACAGGGCCAACATTTTAATTAAATTAAATCTAAAGTATTTAATAAACTGTTTACAATTTTCACACCATGGCTAGCAAATGCTTGAAAAGCAAATGAAAGGAGGAAAACATTACACTCTTTCAATAGCTAATTATCTGACATTACAATATAGTAATTGAATATAGTAATTGAATGGTAAATGTCTTAAATTAATGCATTAAAGATGACCCTGAATTAACTCTCATTTGCATAGTCATTGACTTTATGAATTTCAATTGTTTATATCAGCTTTGCCTTTTCATGTGTGCTGATATTACCTAATTTTCTGTCCCTCCACTGTAACCAAGGATGCCTTGTTTTAAATTCCTTAGCCTGACTTTCAGTCCACAAGGCTGGCCAGGAGTTCTCAGTTGTCTCATCGTCTGAAACAAGGAGATATAAACATCATATTCTGTTTGTTTTCTACTGCACACAGACACACACGCAGATGCGCACACACACAGTATCTAAGTTCTCTCTCCCCTTCCCCCGCATTCATTGATCCATCATCACACTACTATTCTGACAGAGAATAACTATACAGAGAATATTAACGCAGCTAACATTAGTGAAGTTAGCTAGTTAGTTCTAGATACAATTCAATATACCAACAATAATACCCTGCTGTTACAGTTTACGTTAATGATAACGCATATCATATGGTACTTTCACTTACCACCAGGTGACGTTACGAAGGCATAGGGTTGGTGCTGGATAGCATTAGCCTCATCACCTGGCTCTTTTTCTGTAACATTCGTGTCAGTGTTAGTGTCACCAGAAGCGGCAGTAGCTTCAGGGGAAGGCTTACGAAAACACTCAAAAAGTGTTGTTTCCTTTCGCTTCATATCTGGGAAGTTTGAAAGTTCTGTCACAATAAGCGTTATGGTGCGTATTTGGCACAGGTGTGTATTTGGTACAGCTACACGACGGGCTGTACGACGTTAGGCACGACGGGCAAAATATACAAACACAGAGTAATACAAGATGTGTCAAGATTCCATTTAGCCGTGCGTATATCATGGATATTTGTACGGCTGGAACTCAAACTGACCAATAGAGACATGAATGGACCGGATCTATCTGTTGTATATAACACCGTTACGTATCCTCGCGCATTTTTACGCAAATCCTTGGCCGTTCCTAGTGGGTATACGGCGTAGTCCCGCGTATCACGTAGACTACACCACTGAGTTCATATGACAGGATTTGTAAGTGCTTGCACTGCTTGCAGTTATTCATAGAGGATCTGAGAGTGTGTTATTCTCAGAACGATCGTGATGCTTTGAATAGCCACATGTGTGTATATCCAGGGGAGGCTTCTGGAGGCAGAAATCAGAGAACGGGCCTCATTGTGATGCATGGGATCAACCAGACTCCAGCTTCCAGCCTCCAACCTCAGTCCAGCCTCCAGCCTCCAGCCTCAGCCCAGCCTCCAGCCTCCAACCTCCAGCCTCAGCCTCCAGCCTCAGTCCAGCCTCAGCCCAGCATCCAGCCTCCAGCCTTTAGCCCATGCCCAGCCTCCAGCCTCAGCCCAGCATCCAGCCTCAGTCCAGCCTCCAGCCTCTAGCCTCCAACCTCAGTCCAGCCTCAGCCGAGCCTCCAGCCTCTAGCCTCAGCCCAGCCTCCAGCCTCCAACTTCCACGCTCAGCCTCCAGCCTCCAACCTCCAGGCTCGGCCTCCAGCCTCCAGCCTAAGCCCAGCCTCCAACCTCCAGGCTCAGCCTCCAGCCTCCAGCCTAAGCCCAGCCTCCAGCCTCAGCCTCCAGCCTCAGTGGAATGCTCTAGATCAGGGGTCTTCAACCTTTTTCAACCCAAGGACCCCTTGGACGAGAGACAAACAGAACAGGGACCCCCACATGTAATATATATATTTTTAAATGTCTCACATTATAAAGCCTATAATAACTTTTATATTTACTTCATTCACCTTTTCTTTCACCGTATTAACCTATTTATATACTGGGTTATTAGCCTATATGTGTTTATGATTGATAAAACGTTCATGCATAATTATGATTGGTTATTATCATTGTTGTTGTTGTTGTTGTTGTTGATGAGGCTTCCATCTTGGGGGAGATGGAGGTTGTCAGGCAGAGCATCATGTCATCCTCAGACTGCTGTCTGGAACAGTATTTGCTCTTCAGGTAGGTGAGGGAGGAGAATCCACTTTCACAAAGATAAGTTGTTGCAAAAGGCAAGAGGCTCATCGAGAACTGGGTGAGAGGCTGTGACTCGTACACATTCTTGTGTGTACTGTCTGTGGTTAGGTCGATCAGCTGATCTTCCTCAGCGGCTGTCAGGTTTGAGCCGTCGGATGCATTGTCTTTGCATGGAAACCGTATCCATGTCTTGTGCTTTCTCCAAGACTCAGTCTCAGAAAAGTACTTCTCAAATTGACTTTCAAGTGCCTCCAAGTGATCAACAATTGCGCATTTCACGCAGTGGCGTAGCGCAAAATCCCGGGGCCCCCCCGCAAGGTGGCGGTGGGGGCCCTTTCGCAACGGAGTAAAAAAAAAAAAATATATAATAATAACGTGCGTTTTTTAGAGGCCGATGCGTTATTGACGTTGCGAAATTTCGCAATATGCACTCTACATTCTAAATGCTTGACTTAGCAAAAGGTACAAACAAGTGAGAGCAATAGCCTATAACTAAAACCAAATGGTAGACTACACTACATCAGTAGAATGTATTATAAGTAGAATAGTACAAGCAGTGGCGTACCGCAAAATCCCGAGGCCCCCCCGCAAGGTACAAACAAGTGAGAGCAATAACTAAAACCAAATGGTAGACTACATCAGTAGAATGTATTATAAGTAGAAAAAAAAGTACAAGCTTTATTTCTTTTAACAAAGTGTGGTGTGCACAGCAGCGCGATATCTGTAAACATACAAGCTGTAGACTCTCTGCTAAGGGTTGCCAGATGGGATTGAGAATTTCCAACCTAACCAATCTAAAAACGTCTAAATCCACCAAAAACCAGCCTATCTGGCAATCCTGTCTCCGCTGCATCAGAGTCTACTTGTTGCGTAAAATTGGCCAGGGTTAGTCAAATCCTTTGTTGGACATCTCGTTTCTTAAGTCCTGGTATATTGTGGCATTTCTTTAATGTTTGCCATCTGGTCTAGGAATACCCAGGGAGACGCAGACAGCAGAAGTAGAATAGAATAGTAGAATAGAAAAATAAACAGCTATATATAGCCTAACCATGCTTAATTATGTACCTGTATGATGCACTGACAGCCTGTGACTATGAACCTGGCCGGACCCTGCCCTTCTGCCTGAGTTTGAGTATGATGCTGCCCAAATAAATGTTATTGTTTAGTGCTGTACGCTTTCGTGGTATTATATTGTGTGAATTATCATCTGTATGTTGTTTTTCTTTCACTCGACTAACCGCCGAGATAATACTTGAGACATGTACTTCCGTAAACATACATTTTTTATTTTATTTTTTTACAATATCGGACCGACAGTCCCACATATAGCGGCTATAATGTCCGAATAGAGAATCTACCACCACCTAAATAATGCTTATTGTACTTTGTATTGTATTTTCGCTTGCTCATTTTCCTTGTGTCTCGCTGCCTACGTGTGACGTCAAAGTCATGTTGCTATTGGATACGGCTAACTATGTATATATTTTTTCATATAGGCCTATATATTAAAATTAAGGTTGACACAATGAAGGGCAACTTATTTTCTTTGTTTTATATTTTTTTAAATTATAAAAAAAAAAAAAAAGTTTGGATCCAATGTTAGGGGGCCCCCTAGTGGCTGGGGCCCCCCCCCGCGGTGCGTCGCTTGCGGGCCCGTCCGCTACGCCACTGATTTCACGTCAGGCGAGGGCACCGCGGAAATGCATTGAAATGCGCAGCCAGCTCCGCGCGGTAGCAGAATCTCGTGGATAGCTGTGCGTAATTCAAAGACGCGCGCCAATACTGATCCATGGGAAAGCCATCTGACCTCGGCATGGTAAAGGAGCGCGTTATAGAGGCGCATAGAGAAGCAAAGAGGCGGGTTTGTTATTATCAAACTAACTAAATTAGTAACGTTATGCTAGTTATTAATTAACGTTAATTTCGCAATGAAGACCGAACTGCAGCGTTTTAGCCAACACCTAGCTTGCTAAGTTTATTTTTTTTATTTTTTTTCAGCTGACGTTATGTGAGACTCTAGAATCATGGGCATCATTTATTTTGTAAATAGTTTTTGTCAAAAGTTGCTTATTATTCCCTATTAATGCTCGTACTTTACTCAATATCATTTTTGTTATATTTTTTAATTCTCACTGATTATTTTGGTGAAAAATGTCAATTATGATGACAAAAATTGGCGGACCCCCTGCAGTACCTCTGCGGACCCCCGGTTGAAGACCACTGCTCTAGATTGTTGTTTATGGATTCACACATCTTAACCACACTGTGTTTAATGGGTTTATATGACGCGCGTGTGTGTGTGTGTGTGTGTGTGTGTGTGTGTGTGTGTGTGTGTGTGTGTGTGTGTGTGTGTGCATGAGGGAGGGAAAGAGTGTGTGTGTGTGTGTGTGTGTGTGTGTGATTTGGGGACTGAGGGAGTGTGTTTATTGGGGTCAGCTCTGGGTGTTTAACATGGCTGAGTCCTGACCAGCAAAGCCTCTATAATCCCACTGTACACAGCTCCTTATCCACCCAGCTCTACAGTGTGTGTGTGTATGTGCCAAACATGTAAATGTAAATGTAATGTGTGTGTGTGTGTGTGTGTGTGTGTGTGTGTGTGTGTGTGTGTGTGTGTGTGTGTGCGTGTGTGTGCGTGTGTGTGTGTGAAAGAATCAAAGCCAGGAGAGACAGCATCCCTCCTCTCCTCGTGTGCTAAAGGTCGTAGCTCAGGAAGGTCCTTGGCTCGGTTCAGAAGCTCGGGGACGTAACAGATATGACATCCTGACTCCCACAGGGCCTGTAGGAGGCATTGAGGACCTGACAGCCTAACAGCTTTCCACAGCGGGGCTTATGTCTGCCAAGCCTACTCCTGGGCTCCAATTTGGTGCTTAAACCTCTGGATAGCCTCCTTCTTACGCCTGGTCTTTAGCCTCCTTCTCCAGGGGTACCCCTGATCTTTAGCCTCCTCCTCTAAGGGTCTGGTCTTTAGGAGGTCAAACGGGGCAAGGGCAGGATATTCTCCAAGTGCTTTAGTTGGCTAGGGAGTTTGGTGGGATGAATGCATGATTTAACACTAGAACAGCTGCGCCTTTTTTTACCTACTATAAGAGCCGCCTTGGGGTCACAGATAGAGCCTCCACCAGCCTCCACCAGCCTCCCCCAGCCTCCCCCAGCCTCCACCAGCCTCCACTCGTCCAAACACACATCCCAGGTGAGAAGGCTTTGTGAAGTAGAGACCTACAAACACATACTAACTCTGTACTAACTACACACACATACTAACTCACATACTAACTCACATACTACATACATACTACACATACTAACTCTGTACTACACACACATACTAACTCTGTACTAACTACACACATATACTAACAACACACATACTAACTCACATACTACATACATACTAACTCTGTATTAACTACACACACATACTAGCTCTGCCCATGGTCCAGGTCAACACATACTTACTCTGTACTAACTCACATACTAAGTCTGTACTAACTCACATACTAACTCTGTACTAACTCACATACTAACTCTGTACTAACTCACATACTAACTCACATACTAACTCTGTACTAACTCACATACTAACTCACATACTAACTCACATACTAACTCACATACTAAGTCACATTCTAACTCACATACTAACTCACATACTAACTCTGTACTAACTCTGTACTAACTCACATACTAACTCACATTCTAACTCACATACTAACTCACATTCTAACTCACATACTAACTCACATTCTAACTCACATACTAACTCACATTCTAACTCACATACTAACTCACATTCTTACTCACATACTAACTCACATACTAACTCACATACTAACTCTGTACTAACTCACATACTAACTCACATACTAACTCTGTACTAACTCACATACTAACTCTGTACTAACTCACATACTAACTCTGTACTAACTCACATACTAACTCATAGATGGTCCACCTGTATCACTGTCCTCCACCTGTATTATCCACCTGCATTATAACAAAAATAGTATTTAAAATCAGAATAGTTTCTGATTCATCAGAAGTCTTTTTGGTAGCCCTTTAAATTACAGGCCGTTAATTATGCAGTAATTACTGGAAATAACCAAGTAATATCCATGTAAAATAGACATGTAGAATGCTAGTAATTGTGCTAGCTAGATTGCTATAGCTTGCTAGCTAGCTAGCTAGCTCCCAAACCTGTCCCAAACTTTTGGGCTGGTAGATTTGCTTCACTCACCAGCCAAAAAACCAACAACAATGACGTTAATCTATTGAGTGGCTGGTAAAATCTGAACGTTCACCAATTTGTCGATTTGGACGGTGGATAAAAGTTAATTTTGCGCCCAGCTTCCTAGCAATTTCTGACAACACACACGCTCGACGTTATTCGCATTAACGGTTAGTTTGTGGTCAAGAAAGTAAATGTATCCATACAAAGTAAAGTTAATTAAAACAGATATTGTAACCTTACCGTTTAATCCACAGTGTCCCGTTCCCTTGTGCTGTCTTCAACTAAAACCGTCTACCTGTGCCCGACCACTGAACATCTCAGTCAGGCTTAGTGAAATCTAATCAAAGTCGTTTGATTGGTCTGCCACGTCCTCAGCCTCCTTGGTTATTGGTGCAAGTCTGAAACTTGAATTTTTAATAACATCCCAAAAACATTTTAAGAATGTTTGGGCATAATGTTTTAACAGGGTTTTCAGTAAACATTTTAAGAAGGTTATAAGCAAACGTTTTTAGAATGGTTTTTAGAGCACGTTATCCTAAAACATTCTGGGAACAAACAAACAACTTAAGCTGAAAATGTTTTGAGAACATAAGGTGTAATGTTCTAGCAATATTGGCAACTCACATTTTAAGAAGGTTATTACCAAACATTTGTAGAATGTTTTTTGAGAACATTATCCTAAAACATTCTGGGAACTTAAATAAAACTTCCTGCTGAAAACATTTTCAAGAACATTAGGGCATAATGTTCTAGCAATGTTGTCACTTAACATTTTAAGAAGGTTATCACACAACATTTTAAAAATGTTTTTAGAGAACATTATCCTAGAACATTCTGGGAACTTAAAGAAAACTTCCCGCTGAAAACATTTTCAAGAACATTAGGGCATAATGTTCTAGCAATGTTGTCACTTAACATTTTAAGAAGGTTATCACACAACATTTAAAAAATGTTTTTAGAGAACATTATCCTAGAACATTCTGGGAACTTAAAGAAAACTTCCTGCTGAAAACATTACGAGAACATTCTAGGTAACATTCTTTGAACATTTTTAGAACAAAAAATTGCTAGCTGGGAATGTTCTTCTTTTGTTATCGTGTAACATTGTGGGAACATTTTATAAAAGAACATTCTATAATCTGTTACCTAAACAATGTCCCCAAAACATCCTTGGAATGTTGCAGGTAAAACGTTCTTCCTTTGTTTACATATCACATTACAGGAACATTCTAGAAAAAACGTTTTGTGATCTGAGGCATCAGTAACATCCTGAAAACATTATCCGAATGTTGCTTTGAAAATGTCCATTCTTTGTTATCATGTAACATTGTGGGAACATTTTATAAAATAACATTCTATAATCTGTTACCTAAACAATGTCCCCAAAACATCCTCAGAATGTTGCACCTAAAACGTTCTTACTTTGTTAACATTTAACGTTATAGGAACATTATTTGAAATGGTAAACATCCTTAAAATGCTCTTTGAACATTAGATGAAAACGTTTTCTTTAAAACATTAGCAGAACTTGTAGGGAATGTTAGCCAATGTTGTGGGAACATTCCCTGCTAGCTGGGATGTGGCTTACAGACATAATGCACTTCCTAAAGTTAGAAAAGATTAAGTTCACGCTTAGAGGTTCAACAAAAAAATTCTACTTGCACTGGCAACCGTTCATTACATATTTTTAGAACCTGACAGCACTTCCTACAAACTGATGCTTTTGTTGTCTGCCTTGGCCTCTGAGACCATGACGTTTCCAAATAAAACTGACACTAACTTACCTGTTGTGTACATACATCTACTGATGCCTCTGGACACATCTTCAGTGATGTTCCTGGAATCATCGGGCGTTTCGGGTCTTTCAACATCATACACCCTCCTCCAGGTGACCCAGCCGGGGCTGATCAGACCCCAGCTTGTGTCCAGATGGCTAACTAGCTACCATGACTCCATGGCTCTCCTCTTTTGAGCCACAGCCATCTAGAGGCTCTCTCTGCCGCATTGGTGGTACTGCGGATGGCTCTCCTCTTTCTCTCTCCATCGATGCCCAAACTGCTGAAGGCTCTGGCCAAGGAACGGGCTGCAAATCCCCTGCAACCAACCTCTACTGGGAAACACCTCGCTCTCCAACCAGCCTGCTGGCAGTCACTGACCAGTCCCGCGTACTTGGAGAGCTTCCTCTCAAAGGCTTCTTCCAAGCGGTCTTCCCACGGGACTGTCAGTTCCAGCAGCACTGCTTGCCTGGTGGACTCAGACAAGAGAACAATGTCTGGTCGCAGGGTGGTGACTACAATGTGGCTGGGGAACTTCAGCTGATGTTCAAGGTCAACCAAAAGCTGCCAGTCTCTTGCAGAGGTCAAGATGCCTGCAGATGTTTTCCTGGCAGGGGTTGGCTGCTCCCCAGCTCTGACAAAGGCGATGGTTTTCTTGGAGGGTCGGAACTGCTTTGCCCACACAAGTCCTGCGCTGATGGCTTCAGCAATGGTCTTCAGGACTTGGTCATGCCTCCACCTGTACCGTCCATCTCCAAGGGCCCTTGTACAGCAGCTGAGGATGTGTTCCAGGGTTCCTCGCTTGGAACACAGTTGGCATGCTGGTGTCTCTGCTATGCCCCATGTGTGCAGATTTGACGGGCTTGGAAGCACATCATAGACTGCCTGGATGAGGAATTTGATGCGGTGAGGCTCGGCTTTCCAAAGCTCAGCCCAGGTCACCTTCCTCTCAATCGCATTCTCCCATCTCGTCCAAGCTCCCTGTTGCTTCATTCCCACTGCCTTGCAGGTTCTTGTCTCCTCCACTGCTGCTCTCACCTCCTCCTGAACAAGGCGGCGCTTTTCCTTCCCCCTGTGACGCAGCCTCGTCTCTGCCTCTTGAACAGCTTCCTCTGCCCTCCACTTCCTGCCAGTCCTCACTTGGATCCCTGCATTAGCCACCTTCGGATCACTTGAGTCCCTGTACTGAACCACTTCTCTGGCTCTTGTCACCTTGAATTCCTCCTCCAAGGATTTGAAGGGCAGTTGCAGTTTGTTGGTGTTCCCATAGAGTGCGGTGCTGCTCAAACTCCTTGGTAATCCAAGCCATCTCCGGAGGTGGTTGCTGACACTCCTCTCTAAGGTCTCCACTGTTGAGATAGGGACCGCATAGACAATGAGGGGCCACAGGATCCTGGGAAGAATGCCATGTTGGTAAACCCAGGCTTTAAACTTCCCGGGTAGGCCTGACTTGTCCACGGATTTCAGCCAGCCATCCAACTCAGTGCAGGTCGACTGGATGGATATTGTGTCTCTCAGAGAGCAGTCAAAAACCTTGCCCAAGCTCTTGACTGGCTTCTCTGTGATAGTTGGGATGGCTGTGCCTGTGATGGTAAACCGGAACTTGTCCTCCACTTTCCCTTTCCTCAGCACCATCGATCTTGATTTGGCGGGTTTGAAACGCATCCGGGCCCACTCCACTAGCTTTTCGAGTCCCTTCAGAATCCACCGGCAGCCTGGGACTGATTCTGTCGTGACTGTGAGGTCATCCATGAATGCCCTGATGGGTGGTTGCCGTTGTCCGGAATTCGTTCGGGGCCCTCTGCACTCTGGCTCAGCAGACTTGGTGAGCATGTTCATGGCTAGGGAGAACAGTGTTACAGAGATAGTGCATCCTGTGATGATACCGATCTCCACCTTGTGCCAACTGGATGTTATTGCTCCTGAAGAGACCCTCATCCTGAAATTGCTGTAGTAATCAGCGATGAGGTCTCTACACCTGCTGGGGACATGATGCTTCGTCAAGGTGAACTGAACCAGCTTGTGTGGAATGGAGCCGAATGCATTTGCCAGGTCAAGCCACAACACTGACAGGTTGCCTTTGTTCTCTCGGGCCTCCCGAATGAGCTGTGTCACCACGCCGGTATGCTCCAGACAACCTGGCATTCCTGACACACCGCCCTTCTGGACGGATGTATCGATGTAGGTGTTCTTTGCCAGGTAGGTACACAGCCGTCTGGAAACAGTGCTGAAGAAAACCTTTGCCTCAACACACAGCAGGGAGATGATGCGGAACTGGTCTAGCTGAGTGGAGTTTTCCTCCTTCGGGATCCAAACCCCTTCAGCCACTCTCCATTGTTCAGGTATCCTCCCCCTTCTCCAGAAAACTCGCAGGATTTTCCACAGACGCAGCAGGAGTTTGGGACAGTTCTTGTACACTTTGTATGAAGTGCCACTCGGTCCTGGAGCAGAGCTTGCCCTTGCTTTGCGGACAACCTCCCTGACTTCCTTCAGCTGCAGCTCCGACATGTCGAATTGCTCTTCCGGTTCAGGGGGGTCTATGAGGATGTTGCACTCTCCCAACTCCTGCTCTCTTGCGGGATCGCTGTACGTCTGCTTCAGATGATGGTCTATCTCTTCCTGCGAGGAGGCCAGTTTGCCACTGCGCTTCTGCCCGAGCAAATCCTTCATGAACTTGAAGGGGTTGGCTATGAATGCAGCACGTTTACGTGCCCTCTCACGCCGCCGCCTCCGATGCCACTCAGCCCGGCGGAGAATCCTGATGTTTTTCCGTAGGATGCACATTAGCTGGGCCAGGCCAGTGCGTTCCTCCTCTCCTGCCACCTTGTACTGGGACTTCAGCGCTTTCATCTCCTGCCTGATGTTATGGATTTTTGCAGCTCTTTGGTTCTTTACGTAAGATGTTCCGGAGCTTTTCTTCTCCTCCACGCCGAACCGTTCAGCTGCAATGCTGACAATGATTGTTGTCATCGCCTGTAGCTTCCTGTCAGCCTCGCCCTTCACCGTTACCTCCAGAATTTGGTCGACATCGTCATCGAACTGCTTCCACAGTGAAGTCATGCTAGCTGCTGGCCATTTGATCCGCCTCCGGTCGGACTTGATGCTCGAGGGGTTAGACTGCAACACTTGGAGGTTCTGGGCACTATGGGGTGACTCCGGGCCTGGCACCTCCTGCGTCTCACCAGGTTGAACACCTGTGCGTTGTGTTGCTTCTACTCCTAACGGGCATTTCATCCTCGCTCGGTGGATCTTTAAGCCATGGATGTTCTTGCAGATTTTACCGCATGTACACTGCTTGCTCATAGTCGTTTGTCCATTATCTAAGTCTGTTGCCGTTGTGTCCGTCCGACTGGGGTGCTCATCCTCCCCCCCTCTCGGGCACCCCTGGGGGTATTTTTCCATTAAGTTCATTGTAGCTTTTTTGGGGTCCTCCTCAGGACACAGATTGGGTTGCCAGCCCGTTCTGCCCCCGGTCGCCGTCTCTCGGAGCTGTCACTGACTCTCCAGTAGTCACCACACTCTTCATGGTTGTCATCCAGTCTTTCCTGGCTGTCACTGATGACTCAGGGGGTTCGCTGTGTACATACATCTACTGATGCCTCTGGACACCTCTTCAGTGATGTTCCTGGAATCATCGGGCGTTTCGGGTCTTTCAACATCATACACCCTCCTCCAGGTGACCCAGCCGGGGCTGATCAGACCCCAGCTTGTGTCCAGATGGCTAACTAGCTACCATGACTCCATGGCTCTCCTCTTTTGAGCCACAGCCATCTAGAGGCTCTCTCTGCCGCATTGGTGGTACTGCGGATGGCTCTCCTCTTTCTCCCTCCATCGATGCCCAAACTGCTGAAGGCTCTGGCCAAGGAACGGGCTGCAAATCCCCTGCAACCAACCTCTACTGGGAAACACCTCGCTCTCCAACCAGCCTGCTGGCAGTCACTGACCAGTCCCGCGTACTTGGAGAGCTTCTTCTCAAAGGCTTCTTCCAAGCGGTCTTCCCACGGACTGTCAGTTCCAGCAGCACTGCTTGCCTGTTGGACTCAGACAAGAGAACAATGTCTGGTCGCAGGGTGGTGACTACAATGTGGCTGGGGAACTTCAGCTGATGTTCAAGGTCAACCAAAAGCTGCCAGTCTCTTGCAGAGGTCAAGATGCCTGCAGATGTTTTCCTGGCAGGGGTTGGCTGCTCCCCAGCTCTGACAAAGGCGATGGTTTTCTTGGAGGGTCGGAACTGCTTTGCCCACACAAGTCCTGCGCTGATGGCTTCAGCAATGGTCTTCAGGACTTGGTCATGCCTCCACCTGTACCGTCCATCTCCAAGGGCCCTTGTACAGCAGCTGAGGATGTGTTCCAGGGTTCCTCGCTTGGAACACAGTTGGCATGCTGGTGTCTCTGCTATGCCCCATGTGTGCAGATTTGACGGGCTTGGAAGCACATCATAGACTGCCTGGATGAGGAATTTGATGCGGTGAGGCTCGGCTTTCCAAAGCTCAGCCCAGGTCACCTTCCTCTCAATCGCATTCTCCCATCTCGTCCAAGCTCCCTGTTGCTTTATTCCCACTGCCTTGCAGGTTCTTGTCTCCTCCACTGCTGCTCTCACCTCCTCCTGAACAAGGCGGCGCTTTTCCTTCCCCCTGGTGTTCATTTGGGGAGTTGGAAAGGATCCAAGCCCAGCTCGACCTCGTGTGACCACTCCCACCAAGCTCCTGTGACGCAGCCTCGCCTCTGCCTCTTGAACCTTGGGGCGGGGTACCTTGTACCTATGAATATATTGTAGCTCATTATCTGACGCCTGAATATGACTATGTAAGCAGCAATCTCCTACTACATCATTTATACAACCTAGCAGAATTCCTTATGATATTATTTCCCCCCCAATTTTTTCTACATTTTATTATTATTATGTTTTCGTGTATATGTATGTATGTATACATGTATGTATGTATGTATGAATATATTTTTAAAATATATAATTTCTTATATATATATTTTTTTAATCTATTTCTTTACTTAACGTTTTTTTTATGTTTTTTACTACCATACAGATATTAGTTTTTTTTATCTACTCACTAAATTGTTGGTAAAATTGGTAACTTGTTTATATGTGTGTGTGGCTAGATGGACAAATCTATATATATATATATATAGATTTGTCCATCTAGCCATATATATATATATATATATATATATATATATATATATATATATATATGTATGCAGACATGTTTGAGAGGGAGGGGTGGGTGGAGGGCAGGGAGAAAAACAGAAAATATTCATGCCTTTTTCAATGTACATGACATCTACACTATACTGGAATAAAAAATGTTATAAAAAAAAAAGAAATACATCGGTGCGCGATTCACATTTCAGAGATGTACAATCATGTTTATTTAGAAATAAATTATTACCTGTGGTGTTTGACAAGCATGATAGGCGTGAATCCCCCCCCCCCCCCCCCCCCCTTGGTGGTATATGACACTATGGTTGTTATTATACCAAAACAATCGGCAATCTAATCCGAGCAGTTGTTATTATGTAATATTGTTGATGGGTTATATAATTTAATGTCATTTCAATGCATTATACACCTTTTCTTTATAACAAGCATAAAAAAAACACTAGTATTATGATGTGCTGTGTCTAACGTGGCATGACAGGCGCACATATTGACATATTTCCTTCATGTCTGATAACATATGACACCCGACATTTAACTACAATTTAGCTACAAGTTGTTTAATTGGTTTTACCGCTCCAGTGCAGACTGCCATCATGGCACCCGTTGGTTAATTGGCTCCTTATGCCATAATGCCTTGCGTATCATGTATAAAAACGACCATACCACTAATCCAATAACGGCGAGAGATAAGAGAAGATGGCAGAGAGAGTTACTGAAGAGAGAAGAGAGATGGCAATCCCAAAGAAAGAGTACCACAAATGTAAGTATTTACTTCGTTAATGAAGTTTATAAAACGTTATGACCATCGTTTTGTAATGTCTAGTTTTATGTCTAGTTTATATTAGTTTTATATTGTAATGCTAGTATGCTGATGATGGATTATTGTGTTATGGCTGATTTGTGCTTGACATCTTGATGCCAAAATGTAACTATATACGACTACCGACATTTAATAAAAATTCCAGAATTGCTTTCTTTTGATTCTGAACAATGATACAACTATGTTCTGTCATTAGGGACACCTGAGCAAACCAGGCAGTTAATTACCTACCGCAGTGAGAACGAAGGGAAATTCCTGAAAAATAAATCAGCGGCAAAATCCCTCTGGGAGTGAGTCATTTGTTTTAAAGTTGCTTTACTGCATACAACCGTCTATGTTTATTTTTTTTATTTTTTTACATTCTGTTACATTATTTTTTATTATTGTTATGATACAGGACATTTATTAAAGAAGTCGGCCTGGAGGGGATAATGAACGCCCAGCAGGCATCCAAGAAATGGGAAAATCTAAAGAAAAAATATAGGGTAACCAGAGAGCAATGTGGTTAGATGTACTCTTTAACCTTTTTTCCATCACGAATACTGAAGGTGGACTGTAAGAAAGGCATAAAAGCATTATTTGTAATTCTTGTCATTATTAACATTGTGTGTGTTTATGTATGTGTGTTTATTGCAGGAGTTGAAAACTCCCAAAACGGGGTCTGGGACTGAGGCGGGAGAAATTACTGCTGCCAACTGGCAGTATTTCTTGAATATGCACGATGTGCTGGGTGCTAGGCCATCAATTGAACCGCCTGTGGTGGTCAGTTCATTGGAGACTGGTCTCAAGGTAAGGTTTGAAGATTAGATACAATCACATTTACCAAGTAATGCAACAGTAATTCATCAATTTCTGGCATGTATTTCCTTCTCATTTGTTGTTTTTTTTCTTTCAGGAAACGCCCAACCCCACCTCAGCCTCTCCCTCCGCCTCAGCCTCCGCCCCAGCCTCTCCCTCCACCTCAGCCTCCGCCCCCGCCCCAGCCTCTCCCTCCGCCCCAGCCTCTCCCTCCGCCTCAGCCTCCGCCCCCGCCCCAGCCTCTCCCGCTTCAGCCCCCGCCGGAACCAGAGCCAGAGCCAGAGCCTCAGCCTCAGCCTCCACCTCCGCCCCAGCCAGCCCTCAAACACCGCGGAGGAAGAAGAGGAAGGCCAGCTTGCAGACCCTCATAGAGAGGGATATGGAGCGAGAACAACAGCGTCACGCAACAAATGACGCAAATACTAAATAATTCCTCTCCCTTTTTAAACAATTAGTTGATAAAATACCCGATAAAATCAACTTTGCTAAAGGAAAGTCCTTATTTCCTGGATTTTCCTTTAGCAAAGTTGATGGAATAGGCCCCAAGTTGTTTACAGTTCTGTTTCAGTTTGTGCTATTCGTCTGTATATTTTTGTATTTATGTTTTACTGTTACTCTTAATTTTATTAAAGTGTTTGTTTCGAACTAATTGTTGGTAGATTCATTGTGAGCATGAATAATAGATTGTGTTATATAATAAAACCAAATTTTTCCATGTAGCTAGTTAGTAGCTACGTTCCCAAGACAACTAAACAGTAAAAATCCAAAATTCTAAGACAGATATTTTAGTAAAGAAATGTTTTATATGAAGAAATCAAAGACTTCTGCTTCTGCAGCATCTGACAAATTAGAACAAGCCTAAAATGGCTGTAAATGGTATCAACATGGCAACAACATATGAACTATATACAATTCTACATTTCTGGGTCACAAACAGCATTCTACTATGGTGCTTGCACATGGCCCGAAACCAAGGCAGCCAGTCTGTCCCTTGTAGCATTCCCAGATGTCTCGTTAGCTGCTAGGGGCTCACCGGGAGGTTGGGGGTCAAACATGTCCTGTGCATCTGGATCTAGCTCCAGCATGTCCCCATTATCGAGACACACATTGTGCAAAAAGGCACAGGACGCAACAACCACAGGTGCAAATGTGGGTTTAACCTCCAAGGCTTTGAACAGGGTAGATCTCCATCTTGTCTTCATCATTCCAAAAGCCCTTTCTATGATGCTGCGGCCTCTGGAATGAGAATAATTGAAGTGCCCCTGTATTTCTCCATTAATGGGTTCCCTGTGCGGTGTGATCAGGCTGATTGGTGTGTCCAAACAGAGATAGCCACCATCACCCAGAAGCATGTAACCCCTGGGAGGGTACTGTCTGGTCCTGTAAAATGTACTGTTCTTCATGATGCGCGTGTCATGAACCGACCCCGGGTAGCCTACAAAGATGTCAAGGAATTTCCCATTCGAATCACAAATTGCCTGCATGTTTATAGAAAATAATCCTTTATAATTCAAATAGTCAATTCGGTGTAGTAGAGGGGGTTTGATCCTGATATAGCAGCCATCAATTGCACCCACAACATTGTTGAAGGCAGGGCTTCCTGATAGCAGGGCAAATCCTTGCCCAACAGCATGAAGCTCTCCTGCCTGTGGGAGATAGATGGCTCGCTTGAGGTTGTTCCACATGTAATGTGCAACTCTGTGGATGACGCGGTGGATTGTGGATTTTGGAACATTGAACACACTGCATACAATCAGATAGGACAGTCCATGAGCCAGCCAGTACACATAAATAAGGACTTCCATTTGATTTCCCCAGCCATGATCCTGTTCTCTCTGTAGGAGCATCTGCAGACCATGCATGGCTCTTCTGCTGAGGCGGAAATCCTGTGTCAGCTCGGCCTCTACATTAAACCACACACGCAGGATGGCCAGGTGGTGATTCAACTTGCAGTATTTCATAGGATGACCAGTCTGTAAAAGGAAATACGTTCACATCTTTTAGTCTGAATAGGAAGGAATTTACTGCGGGACATTTCGCCATTCCCCATCCCCCAAGCAATTTCTCCATCCCCCCAAACCAAACGCATATGGAACAAACACTTTAATAGCACGATAGCATTAATTACCACGTAATTACGCTGTGTACGCATTGTACTGCACACAGATTATCACACAATCAACACACAAATCGATATAACTCCATAAAAAGTAAAAGGTTGGTTACTCGTTGAGGCATGTTGTGTTGCTTGGTTAAAAACGTTTTGCAGTCAATCGTAAGTAATAAGTAAGTAAAGCTTTGTTTATATAGCACCGTTCATAAAAGAAATGCAGCTCAAAGTGCTTTACAACAGGAATAAGAACATATATAAAAACATAAACATGCATAGAATGAATATAAAAGCAGTAGGAAAAAGTAAAAAGAAACGGTAAAGATCGTACATACCCAACGCTGTTCCATCAGTATTCTCGTGCGTCGAAGACGTCTTGGTCTTCCATGATTTCTCATAAACAGTTGAAAAAATATGCTTAGAGCACACAGAAGTAAGTTCAGCTGAAGAAAGCATTGTGAGGTGTGAATTTGCAAGCTAAATCTTAACGCGTGTTATAAATGGTTCCCTGATGATGGGCGGTGGCCAAGATTGGTTGATCCCAAAGTAATTAATTAGAGATTGCTCATGGTAGACAATTAAGATACAAGTTTATTCACGGCCATCCCCAAAAGGAGCTGGTCGTCATGACAACCCAGTTATCCGACTCTGGTCAGTCCTAAATATCCTGATCTCTTGACCCAGTCTCTACACTGGCCCCCAGTCAAGTTACATGCTGAGGGACATGGCATATCATGAGACAGAGAGGTTGGCTGAATTGTCAACACTTAGATATTACAGCTTGATTATAATTACTGATGAGTTTGTGCATAGTGTCTAGAGTTTACCTATGTACAATGAAGAACGCATCCTATCAACGCGTCATCCGCACCGCGTCTATTTAAATGACTGCTGATGACGTAGGCAGTCGTGAATATTGGGATACCCACTGTGGAGTACAAGTCCCTGTTCAGCCGGGGAAAGGAGCAGCATGCTGTGAAGAGAAGTGTCCTGTCCTTCCTCCACAAGACAGACCTCTATAAGAGGATATAGAGTGCCGAGCGGAGTATCACTCTGAACTGTAGAGGGCAGTAATGCGCGAAAGCGTCTACACTGCCGGAAATTCGAACAGAAGAAGAAGAAGAAGTAAGGGTTGTCCCATTTCTTAGGGGAACCACTACGGCTATGGCTCCAAAACGAGTGACTCCAAAACGAGCTGAAGTGGTAAAAAAGAGAATCGGGATTGGGCCTTAGTGTTAGGGTCAGGGTCAGGGTTAGGGTCAGGGTTAGGGTTAGGGTTAGTGTTAGTGTTAGGCCCAATCCCGATTCACCACTCTGGCTCCGTTTTCAATCCTAATCTCCCTTTTGCGCGTTCACGTGTAGCCGTAGTGGCGTCCCAATTCATTACTCATTTAGGGTTAGGGTTAGGGTTAGGGTTTTCCATGGCTCCAAACGGAGAAAATCTTGACCCTCGTTCGATTCGGAGCCATGAGACTCCCTTCCGGCATGCATTGCGAAACATCTACAGAAATGTTCTTTTCGCTCTCGTAATACGGAAGCGAGCCTGAAATGTCATTTACCTTTTCTGGAATTACTTGTAATTAAAGACTTGAAAAAATATGATAACCATCGTATTATCTTAGTTTAATGTCATTTCAATGCATCATAGACCTTTTCCTTACAACAAGCATAACACAAAAAGATCGCTATTATGCAGCTATTGTGCCTATGCAGGAGAGCCCCATTGAAGCGTCAAGCACAGCCTTCCCATAATATAATATATTATATAATAATATAAGGAGCGCGATTCACATCGAGATGTACATTCCTGTTTAGAAATAAAAGATTACCTTTGGCGTTTGACAGCGGATGATGATAGACATATTTAATGTGAAGTTATCCATCTAACGTTAGGCTGATGTGTGCATGATAGACGCGCATGACATGTTTTATTTACAGCTATGAATCAGAATCAGAATCAGAATCAGAATCAGAAGACTTTTATTGCCATGACATGTAAACATGTTAGGAATTTGGTTTGGCACGTATTAAACCAAAACAACCCGCAATCCTATCCGAGCAGTTGTTAACTTATTATGTAATATTGTTGATGGGTTATATAGTTTAATGTTATTTCAATGCATTATAGACCTTTTCTTTACAACAAGCATAACAACAAAATCGCTGTTATGCCGAGGTGCTTAACATAGAAAGTTCCACAGTCCAGCGCACTTGGGACAGTGTGTTTGTCACAGGCTGCCCCGGCGTCAGCCTTCCCAATAGAAATAAATCGGTGCGCGATTCACATTTCAGAGATGTACAATCATGTTTATTTAGAAATAAATTATTACCTGTGGTGTTTGACAGCATGATAGGCGTTCCTGTCACATCGGATTTCGTAACGTCATAAAATTAAATCATAGTCATGCATTTTTCCATGTTTCCCTTTGATGGCATATGACGCCGTAAATGTAACTAAAGTTCAGCCTCGAAGTTGTTGCACTGTTGTCCTAAATCAAGCAGGGTTGGGCCGTGTTAGTACCTGGATGGGAGACCGCCTGCTGTAAGCTTTTCGTTCCTCCGCCTTACCGAGGAGAGGCGCGTGCCGCGGCCGAGGAGAGTGTACTCTTTCCGGATAGACATTTATGCATGCTCTCGGGTTCGAAACATAACTTCCCGGGGTGCCAGCGGGTTGGTTGATGGCTCAAAATGACCGTATTGTGTTTGTACCACCTTCATAGCCGGTGTTATTCACGGACAAACACGGTGCCCGGAGGCACCCTTTGCGGGTTAATAGCTGTGGTTTACCGTGGGTTAGGAGAACAATTCAAACGTGTCTGGATAGGGGAGAGGACAGGGAATCTGAAACCATTTGAATGGTGTTGATACGACACAAATCCCGGGTAGAACTTCTCTCCCCCATGATAATGAAGCATTATTCTTTTTTATTTGATGACTTGTTTGATCGATTGATAGCGTTCAAGTTCAATCAAGTTGTGAATGAATCGCGAGCGTCAATGCTTTTCTACGATACTACGTGTAATGTCACTTGGACATAGAATAATAAGACACTTGAGTCTGGGTTCAACAAAGGTATAACAACAAAGGTATAACTTCGGTTCTCTCAACACCTGTCAGTCACCTAGTGGTATCATGAACTCTCTCTAAGGCGCATGCGCTGTCCTGACTATGAATTAACCCATTCATTACACTACGGATGACGTATTAGGGTTGTCCCATGAAGGGTTGTCCCATTTCCCCCGGGGAACCACTACGGCTCTGGCTCCAAAATGAGTGACTCCAAAACGAGTGACTCCAAAACGAGTGACTCCAAAACGAGCCGAAGTGGTAAAAAAGAGAATCGGGATTGGGCCTTAGTGTTAGGGTCAGGGTTAGTGTTAGGGTTAGGGTCAGGGTCAGGGTCAGGGTTAGGGTCAGGGTTAGTGTTAGTGTTTGGCTAATCCATGGGAGGGTAGTTCATTTGGGGGTTATTTTAATTTGTTTGATTTGTGATTGGCTTAGATAGAAATGGGGGCGGGCTTAATGAGTGTGATCTGGGTGACAGGGGAAACGGGAGGTCAGTTGTACAGAGAGATGGGAGTTGGTAAGTTGAGCTCTGAATGATTGTGTAGTTTGTTAAATCTTTTCTGTTAGTTCGTTCACTGTTAATTACTTACATGTACTAATAGATCAATGTGTTTTGTCAGTTTTACAATCTGTTTAATAGAGGAAGAAGGAAATCAAATCGAATTGTGTCAAGTCTCATAATTTCACCCGTACTGCCGGAGCAAGCAGAAGATTCACCATTCAGCTAACTAGAGGGAGAGCTGAACAATTGTAAAACACCCGCTGACGACCGCAGGAGGACGGACCGTCAGATAGCTAAGAAAAACAAGCACGGTTGGACGCAACAGAAGCTCCGGGAGGACAAGGATCCATTCACCGGAGATAAGAGCAAGCTAAAGTCTGGTCAGGTTAGTGACGCAGCCGCCAACCGGCAACGGAGCCGTGGCGCCCGCGGCTGTAGCTAACTAGCCACTTGCTAGCCAGCGTAGCATTAGCAAACTAAGCTAGCGTTAGCCCTGTTGTCGCAATAGCGCAGCAGGCACGCGGTAGAGCTTATAGCACTCAAAGCCACAGCTAACTAGGCCGGCAACGGAGCCGTGGCGCTCGCAACTGTAGCTAACTAGCCACTTGCTAGCCAGCGTAGCATTAGCAAACTAAGCTAGCGTTAGCCCTGTTGTCGCAATAACGCAGCAGGCACGCGGTAGAGCTTATAGCACTCAAAGCTACAGCTAGCTAGGCAGGCAAGGAGTGAAATAATCCAGGCTAGCTTCAACTGGTTAACCCAACTGCAAGAATCCACAGCCAGCTAGGCTAACCTACAAGACCCACCAAGAAAGGAATTGCGAGCTAATAGCAGCTACCCAGAGAGCTACCCACACCCAGCACTCTTCTCTGTGACTCTATTGACTGTTTGCATTAAAATAGGTTTGTGTGTACCTGGGTATTAAGTCGTCGGGGGGAGGAAAATCCTCTCCCACTTTATTATTTTATTTTTAGCAGTATCCCTGGGATGACCCCACGGGGAACCTGGTTCCGCTGCCGAAGACTAGTTAAGGAAGTGCAGGGACCAGCGCAAATCAGCTCAGGGAGTCAGAGAGGGCTGAAGATATAAGATAGAAAGACGAAACAGGTACACACAAGTTATTTCTGAGTCACAGGCAGAATGGAGGCACTAAAGATCGAAAGGGAAAAGTTGGCAGTCACTTTTGAGAGAGGATATCGCCATATCATCAGGTCAGTGGCATTGATGGGCGAAGATGACATGAAACGCGAGTGGATAGCGCTCCTGTCAAACGCGAAAGACCTAAACTCTGCAGACGACAATTATGAGGAAGGTTTGCAGGCCAAAACAAGTCAGGAACATGAGACAGGTAACAGTCAGCTTCTTCAAGACATCACCAATGCCGCTGAGGAGAGAGCTCAGAAGGTTGAACAGGTCGGCCACGTCTTAAAGGCCAACATGTGGACGACGTTCGCGGTAATCGAACTTTCATCCACAATTAGACGAGCAGAACGGAGTCACGAAGGCGCGAAGAGGATCAGTCTAGAAGAGGCAACCCACGACGTTTGTAAAGAACGAAGCACACTCACAGAGAACCTCATCATCAAAGCGCGAAGTCTGCTATCAAGCTGGGGGGAGTGGATCCCTGTAGTTGAGGCGTGCAACACGAGAAAGTCACTAGAGGAGCTGGAGGACAAAAGGGATGAACTTTGGGAAAAGTATGTGACTGAATTTGGAAGAATTGAGAAGGAGAATACTGACAAAATGGCCGACAAGGCCGCCACAGCAAAGCAAATGGCCACCGACGCTCTCGCCGAAGATGAGAGGAAAAGGGCCGACGCTCTCGCCGAAGATGAGAGGAAAAGGGCCGACGCTCTCGCCGAAGATGAGAGGAAAAGGGCCGGCGCTCTCGCCGAAGATGAGAGGAAAAGGGCCGACGTTCTCGCCGAAGAAGAGGCCAAAGATCGTGCGACAAATAGAGAAAGGGCCGACGCTCTCGCCGAAGATGAGAGGAAAAGGGCCGACGCTCTCGCCGAAGATGAGAGGAAAAGGGCCGACGCTCTCGCCGAAGATGAGAGGAAAAGGGCCGACGCTCTCGCCGAAGAAGAGGCCAAAGATCGAGCGACAAATAGAGAAAATAAAGAAGCTATTGCCAAGCTGGAAAGGAAAGCCGCTGAGGCAAGACTGAAGTCAGCTGATAGCGTGGCCGAGTTTGAGAAGGAGACAGCGACGGTGAAATTGGGGGCCGAAGAAGAGATCGCTGAGGCAAGGCAGAAGGCGGCCGTGATTGAGTTGAAGGCAGCAGAAATAGCCGCTCAAGAGCGCGCCAAACTACTGGAGGCTCAGCGGGAAGCATGGGAACAAGCCCGGGAGGCAGGGCTGGAGAGCGCCACATATGGAGGCAACCGCACTGGAGCCATCTCCAAGATCAAACTCCCTCCAACAAGGCTGCCCGTGTTCAGCGGGTGTATGAGAGATTTTCATCGCTGGCGGAAAGATTGGGAAAGCCTGCAGCAGCAGGGAGACCCATCGGGGTCGCCAGAGGTGAAGAAACTCCACCTCCTAGAGAGCATAGACCGAAGGGTTTTCGAGGAGCTCAAACTATCGAGTTACCGCTCAGCGGAAGACGTATTCAAAGCCTTGGAGAATCGGTTTGGAGACAAGGCAACCATCGCGCTGCAAATTATTGAGGAATTGGAAAGAATGCCAGCGGTAAAAGGAAACCAGCCGAGGAAAGCAATCGACCTTATTCAGGCAGTAGAAAGAGCCCTCATGGACCTGACTGACTTAGGAGAAGTGGGCGCTATGAAGAACCCACTTGTAATTAAGGCCATCGAGAGCCAACTGCCAGATCGCGTGCAGGAAGGCTGGATTACCTTTGTAACCAAACCCAAAAACCAAGTCGCCCCAGACAAGCGGTTCGATGCTCTTCTGTTTCTGAAAAGGCAGGAAGTAATCCTTGAGGGGATGGCGCAAATCCGAGGCTCCACGGAGACCTCTGGGGGAACACCGGAGAGGCCAGTCAGATGGGAGAAGAGGGCATTCACGAGGGCCACGGAGAGAGACTTTTTTTGATTGATTGAAAACTTTATTAGAAGATTTGCAGAAGTAGGTACATGACAGTACATATTACATACAAGGTCAACTAACAGGATAAAAACCCAAGAAAGCCACTGGCTTATTTCAATTGGGGTCCTTGATTCTCAATTCATCGTTAAAGACTCACCGGTAGATGAAGAAGAGGAGGAACATCGAGGTGAAACCAGAGTCACGGGCAGGAACTCGGAAAGAAGAGAAGAGTGTGACATCTGTGGAAGCGATCAGCACGGTGGCAAAATATTCTTCTGCCAAAAGTTCAAGAGTGTCAGTCTGGCAGAGAAACGAGCCATAGCAAAGCAAAGCAAAGCCTGTCAGAAATGTTTGGGCATGCACGGCGCCGACGGAGAGTGTAGTAACCGGTACCTGTGCAGAATGACTGGACATAATGAAGGAGGGGCGAGTCATCACTACCTTCTGTGTCCCAAGTGGAGTGAGGGGAAGAAGACAGGCCCAGGGTTCTCTGACAAGCAACGGGAATTCCTGGACTCTTTGGGACTCAACCCTGAACAGGAAAGGAGGGCGAAGGACGCATTCACCAGTAAGGCTTCGATGACGCTAAGCACGGGCGCAGAAGGCGGGGGTCTCTTCGCGGAGAATGGGCCAGAGGAACATCCAGTACTAATGATGACATTGATAGTCAAAACAGAAGCAGGAAATGCCCTGGGAACCCTCATAGACCTCGCCTCCGACACAAATTATATCACCAACCGGGCCGCCGATCGGCTCCAACTGGAGCGGAGGCAAGTAACACTGACTGTGCAGGGGGTCGGTGGAATGAAGGTTAGGGTCAAGACTAACAAATACCTGCTAAAGGTCAGGGCGTGGAGCAACAACAGATGGAGTCCCCACGAGATGGTATGCTACGGGCTCGACACAATCGCTCGTGCAGACAAGGTCATCAGTCCAGAGCGACTCTGTAAGTTCTTCCCTGGGGTCGAGAAGAAAGAGCTGGTCCGACCTGAGGAAATCGAGCTCTTGATCAGCCACCGAGAGGGACGACTCGCTCCACGGTGGATAAGAAGGACGGGAGACTTAGTGCTGTGGGACGGGCCTCTGGGGAAGACCGTGGGAGGAACGCACCCAGACCTGTTTGAAAGTTGGGAAAGATCCGCACACAACTCCCAGACGCACTTTGCGCGTTCTCTGAGAACGGAGGCAGTAAGATTTGAGGAGACCCCCTGCAAGACGCCCAGCGCCAAAGAAGAGGATGGAGACCAGAAGCCGCAAGGTCATGAAAGGACCGGGAGAACAGCTGCAAGCAGCAAAGAGGTCCTCGAGTGGTGGAGCTGGGATAGCATCGGCGCCGCGTGCGAGCCAAAATGCGGAGGGTATCGCTGCGGAAATTGTCAACCAGGCGGGAAAGAGATGACTCTCGCAGAGGAAAAGGAAGTCGATAAGCACGTGAATATGTGCCGTGGGTGTCAAGTTCTCTCATGTATAGACTGTGGGAAAGACTTCTGGGGTAACGACTATAAGGAACATGTCAAATGCATCACCGAGGATCAGAAGTACGGGGGCAAAGGATATGAGGCCAAGTCAAATAAAGGCGATGTCAAACAGCAACAGTGGATTCAGAAAATTCAAGACGCCATCAATAAACCAGGAATCAGTGCCAAGTTGAAGGATGTGCTCAACCAAGTCAGTTCCTATGATAATGTTCCACGAAAGAAGGCAAAGTTCCAGAACTGGATGAGGAACAGCCTGAAAATCCACCAATCTAATCTGCATGACGAGGTTTGGGACATCTGTTCAGCAGCATCCAGCAGCGCAGAGGAGTCCAAGCAGCCAGCAGCTGACAGCAAGGCCGAGACTAACGGGAGCCAACAGCCACATCAGAACGGCGCCTCAGAGGAGCCGGCCCCTGGCAAGAAGAAACTTAACAAGCGGGAACACAAAGAGGCCAGGCAGATGAAGAGCGGGAAAAAAGTGAAAGGTCCGCAGAACGGTAGCACAGACGACCAGCAGGAAGAGGAGACCGGCACAGAGACACGGAAGGAGAAGAAAAGGAAGAGGAGCTCTGAGCAGGACGGAGAGCAGAATGAGAATGAGGCAGAAGATCAGGCAACCACCAAGAAGGGCAAGAAAAGTAAAAACAACAGTTCAGAGGATGACCCAATCAGAGAGGCCGCAGAGGACGAGGCGGGGGAAGCTGAGGAGGAAGCAAATGCAAAGGGGACATCCACACCGGTTGGGAGTTCCAGGGACCCCGAGCATGAGAGGGAGAGGCTCTGGGGCGCTGCTCTCATGGACCTGATTGAGCCAGAACGCTTCAGAGAAATAGGCAGGCTCATTCGGGTAGTTGGGTGGGTCCGGCGAGCTGTTAGGCAGTGGTTGGTTTGCAGGAGGGCTCCAGAAGACGCAAAGTGGGAGGCTACTCGCCCGAGGGAGACAAGAAGCGGAGTTAGCCTCGGCGTCCAGGAACTAAACGCAGCTTTCCGCGACCTGTGTCGGGCTGCACAGGATGGAACAGAATTTCCTAAAACGACTTGGGACAGACTGGAAGTTAAGAAGGTCGAAGGGCCGGGGCTGCTGGTGTGTTCCGGAAGAATCCAGGAGGCGAAGGAGGTGGGAATCCCACTTGTCCCCTACACTGCATGGATCAGCACTCTGTTGGCAAGGGAGGCCCATAAGGCGAACCACGAGGGGTTGGCTGGCACCCTATTGAAGATGCGCAAGAAGGCGTGGGTGATTCAGGACGAAGAAGGAGCGAAGGCCGCGATATCTTCCCAACGCTCGACCGAGACGTTAGGCGGTTGGTCGTGCTGCTTCCCGTGGAGGAGCAGTAAAATAACTTTATTAAAGAGAGGGAAAGTTGTGGTCCATTTAGGCATAAAGGACCAATGGACCAAGTGGGAGGTGTTTGGCTAATCCATGGGAGGGTATTTCATTTGGGGGTTATTTTAATTTGTTTGATTTGTGATTGGCTTAGATAGAAATGGGGGCGGGCTTAATGAGTGTGATCTGGGTGACAGGGGAAACGGGAGGTCAGTTGTACAGAGAGATGGGAGTTGGTAAGTTGAGCTCTGAATGATTGTGTAGTTTGTTAAATCTTTTCTGTTAGTTCGTTCACTGTTAATTACTTACATGTACTAATAGATCAATGTGTTTTGTCAGTTTTACAATCTGTTTAATAGAGGAAGAAGGAAATCAAATCGAATTGTGTCAAGTCTCATAATTTCACCCGTACTGCCGGAGCAAGCAGAAGATTCACCATTCAGCTAACTAGAGGGAGAGCTGAACAGTTAGGGTCAGGGTTAGTGTTAGGGTTAGGGTCAGGGTCAGGGTCAGGGTTAGTGTTAGGGTTAGGGTTAGGTTGGGAACACATATTTTCCTTTTCCTAATGAAGGAAAGGACATTGCACTAGTGTTAGTATTTTTCCCTTAGAAGTAAAAACCCCAAAATGTAACACACATAAAATACATCCAATACAAAACAACACAACAAAAAAAGACAAATAGATAAAGGGAGGGGTGCTTATTGTGGACAGTGGAGTCAGGATTCGAACCGCCAACCCTTTGGTGGTTGGGCGGCTGCTCTTTTTAAAAAATGTTTCTTTATTATAAAAATATTATTTTAAATACAATCATAGCTATACATATTCACACATGTTAATTGTATAGCCTTCATTGTATTATAATTCAAATTAAATAAATTAAAAAACAAATAAATAAAACAAAAAACACCCATACCATTTTGGTATGAGATAAATCCGTCTATTATTCAGTCAGTCCTTCATAACCAAAATAACCCTTTAATATAAATCAATAACAAATGAATGCAACAATAAAAACAAAACCACCTTCAAAAATCTAAATCAAACTCCAACCCTCCATCCACCCTCACCCTTATAAACCCACAATCCCTAATAAACAACTTCTTAAAATCTTTTTGCCCTGTCTTGTGCATCAGTCCCACATTCTTCCTGACCAATCCCTCAAAAACTTTCCACACCGTTATCCACTTTCCCTCAAATCTTGCTAAATTTCTCCTCAAATAAATTGCATTCCTCGCCTGTAATAATACATAATTTAAACACCATATATTCACTCCCCTCCTCTTTCCCTCCACCAAATACCACCAACCTCCTCCACTCCTGCATCCCCACCACCTCCACCCCCCCAGTGCTTTTTCACTAGTCCTTTCAACCTTTCTTCAAATCCCTTCATTTCTCTACATTCAAAAAGCATATGCATTAAGTTCTCATCCTGTATCCCACACACATCACACTCCCTCGAAACTGTTCTGTCTACCTGATGCAACACCACCTTAGTATAAACCCTGTTATGTCTGAGCATAAAATAAAAATGTGTACATTCTAAACTATTATATTTCTAAAATAAATTCCTCCATATATTCTTCACCTCCAATCCTGGGAACACCTGCCTCCACACCTTCTCTGCCGCAGGCTCCTTCACTCTACTCTCCAACAGTGCCCAGTAGCACTCCTTCACCTTAACAGCTGAGAAGTCCCGCACTGTTTCCCCTTTCCCTATTCTTAACCTAGGTAACTCTGTTTGCTCCTTCCCTCTTAACTCCCTATCTAACCTCCTCACCCACTCCCCAGGTATACTCTGCTTCATTTGATCATACATGCTCACTATTTCTCCCCTTCTCATCTCCTCATCTGTTTCCCTAACAACTTCAATGATTGCCTGCTCTGATAGGAACCCTGGCACTACCTCATACCTAAAACCCATTACTCTAATCAGTCCTGCCCTCCAAAAACTCCTAGATTCTAACATTTTCCCCTCTCTTCTTATTACAGGGTTCAATAAAACTGGAACATTTAGTATCTCCCCTCTCTTCTCACACTCATATCCTACCCAGTGATGCCGGTAACGCGATACTAAGTAACGTGTTACTCTAATCTGATTACTTTTCCCAGTAACGAGTATTCTATCGCGATACTATTTCCAAATCAGTAATCGGATTAAAGTTACTTATTCAAGTGACTGTGCGTTACTATTGCGTTACTACCTCATAACTTAGGCTAAATGCAGTATTTCTTTGTAATGTTCAATAGTAAACAAACATTTATTGCTTTTCTCGCGTCTTGGGGAGTGACGTCAGTGATCACGTTTTCAACACGAGGTGCAGCAGAATCGCTCACGTGTATCACCACGCTGATTGCACAGTGTAAACAGAAGCGTATAGCCTACACAATGGAGCGAGAACAGAGATATGCGTTAAATAGCTGGAAATATAGGGATTATTTTGAGTTTGTGTCAGCAAAGGATGACAAGAACATAAATGTTCGTTGTACACTCTGTGCTGGAAAGAAAATATTGTCCTGTGGTAAAACCACAACATCAAATTTAAAGAAACATTTGGAATCTCAGCACAGCACAGTCAAGCTCGCGGAGAAAGTCCCAGAGACCGCGGCCTCGACTTCTGCGGGAGGTCCCACACCGCTCAAGCAACAAAAGCTGGACTTCAGTAGGCCTACAAAATCACAACCTGTAAGTGTGGGAGAGTTGAATAAATTGGTCGGGCGGTATGTTGTAGAGGAAATGCTGCCCATAAACACAGTTGACTCGCCCTCTTTCCGTGCCATCATTAACAAGATCCCCACTACTACCAATGCCGAGCTACCTCACAGAACATCTTTTTCTTCGTACTTGGAGAAGGAGTATGCAGAGATGGAAAAACATCTGAAGGCTGCGCTGAACGAGGTCGACTATGTGTCAACTACAGCGGACATTTGGACAGCTAACAATAGGAGCTATATGGGAGTAACGCTCCACTGGATTAGTAGATCCACATTAGACCGCAACAAGGCTGCATTGGCGTGTAGGAGAATCCGCGGTAGACACACGTATAATGTTATTGGTGCAGAAATCGAAAACATTCACTCTTCATATGGACTAATCAACAAAGTAGTAGCAACAGTGACAGATAATGGATCTAACTTTGTCAAGGCATTTCAAGTCTATCAGCCTGCTGTCACAGAGTCCGATGATGAGACGGTGGAGGAGGCCACGGATGATGTCACTTTTTTAGATGTGTCAGAAATCCTATCAGCTGAGGATGATAGTGATGGCCAGCTGATTCTTCCCCCGCACCAAAGGTGTGCTTCACATACCCTCAACCTTATTTCTACAAGTGATGTGGAGAAGTACATCACTTCCAAACCAGAGAGCAAGGCTGTGTATAGGAGCAGCACAGCAAAATGCACAGCTCTCTGGACGAAAGCAAGCCGATCTACCGTTGCGTCAGAAACGGTGGAGGAGGTAAACAAAAGAAAGCTCCTGGTACCGACATCCACAAGGTGGAATTCCTTTTACGAAGCCATAAAGAGAATCGCAGAAATCCCCATGAATGAGCTGACTACTCTGTGCAACAAGCTGGGAGTGAAGTGCTTCAAAGACCAGGAGTACCAGTACCTGCATGAGTACTGTACCGTCATGAAGCCTCTAACTATAGCACTGGATATCCTACAAGGTGACTGCCCGTATGGGACTTTACTGCCCACACTTGAAGTCCTGATGCAGAAGACCCTTGCTGTGAAAGACACCCTATCCAAGATGACTGCAGGCCTTCCAGATGCCATAGTGCAGGTATGCTATGTTGTTCCATCTTAAAGATAAATAAATACATTTTCATTGCACTATTCATGAACATGGAGCAGAGTCACACCATACTGCAGTATGTAGGTTGTCAGTTGCACAAACTAATTGCATACATAATTAGTAAATAAAGGTATAAATAATAGACCTTATAGGCTACAACTAGATAATAATAAACATATCAAATTATATCTTTCAGGCTATCCAGACTCGTTTTGCCAGTGTGCTGGACAACAAAGATGCCCTTCTCGCAGCTGCTAGTTGTCCAAAATTCAAACTCCGATGGCTGAGAGATGAAGGTAGGAGGGAGCAAGTAAAGGAGCTTCTCACAGCAGAATGTCGCAAAACTGCTCCTGCAGCACAGAGCCCTGCCAGTGTACCCACCACGACTGCCAACCAAGGCGAGATGGACTTTTTTGCTTTTGAGGCGGAGCCAGAGGAGACCTACTCGGCAGAAAAGGAAGTCATGGACTACTTGAGGTCAGGGCATGAGCTTCAGATTCTGAATCAGTATCCAAACATTAAGAACATTTTCTTGAAGTATAACACTCCAACCCCATCTAGCGCTCCTGTAGAGCGGCTCTTTAGTCTGGGAGGTTTGGTGCTCACGCCTAGAAGGAACAGACTTTCTGACAAGAGGTTTGAGAAGCTTCTGTTAATGAGATACAACCACTGGTTTACTCGCCCCTTTCCACTGTTTCACTCATAGTGTGTTCATGGCCTCCATAGCGTGTTCATGGCCTCCATAGCGTGTTCATGGCCTCCATAGCGTGTTCATGGCCTCCATAGCGTGTTCATGGCCTCCTTCCAGTCTTGACAGCTGAGTTCACTCTTCATTGATAAACTCAGACTCACCCAGTTTAGGATTAGGATTATATTAGGATCATATCTGAATGGTCAGGGTAGGTTTTAGGTTTTGTGAAACCACTCCTTGCTAGTTACTGTGTTAAATAAAGATTATATTTATTTTATTGTTTAAAAGTATGTATTGTTTAAAAGTATTTATGTTGGGTGAGGCAAAGAAAGACTCTTTATTTTGTTGTTTTAAGTTATTGTTTAAAGTTTAATTATGTAATTTAAGTTACTGTTAAAATAAAGTGAGTTTTGGCAAAACCAGTTTTCATTTTTATGTTGCGGGGGGGGAGGGAGGTCGGGTGCCTAGGCAGCTGCCAATAGTAACTAAAAAAGTAACTAGTAATCTAACTTAGTTACTTTTAAAATCAAGTAATCAGTAAAGTAACTAGATTACTTTTTAAAGGAGTAATCAGTAATCAGTAATCAGAATACTTTTTCAAAGTAACTGTGGCAACACTGATCCTACCCCAGGCAAAAAACGACCCCAGGCTTTAAACACCTCTTTATAGAATTCCGGAACCCTATCATACATCCGTGCTTTAAAGCACATCAACAACCCATAATCCCCACACCCCCCACATCTATGTACCCATTCCCTAAAGTATCCTTTCCATCCATGTCCTTCCTCCCCATACAAAAACATTTTGACTGTTCTGACTCTCATTGCCCTCATCTTTACCTCCAGATCTACCAGCTTCAACCCCCCTTTATCATAATCTGCTACTATATATATTTAACATCATATTAAACATCATACGCTATTTTAACCCCCTTTCCTCTCCACAAAAAATCTGACACTAACATCCTGCTTTCTTTTAGAACCCACTCTGGTACATTCAATACACCTAATACATAAACATATTTTGACATTAACAGTGCATTAACAATTACAACTTTTCCCTTCAGTTTCATGTTCCTTTGCTTCCAATAATTCAATGCTGTTCTTATTTTATTCAAAACCCCTGTCCAAGTGTAATCAACAGACTCCCTGTCATCCTCTCCAAGATATATCCCCAACACTTGTATCATCCCCTTTACGATTTTCAAATAAAAAACACAATTGTCTGTATACACAACATTTCAGACTTGTCAACATTCACTTTTGCACCAGAAAGCCTTTCCATATATGTTTACACACCCCATTATTTTGTTCACACTATTTACATCCCTTACAGTACATGTCGTGTCATCTGCATGATAACTCCTCCCCCCAGCATATTTATTCCCTTAATTTCTTTCTCCTGCTTAATATAAGGTGCCAATGGCTCCACAGATATGCTATATAGTAATGCTGACAGTGGACACCCTTGTCTTATTGATCTACCCAAAGGGAAGGAGTCAGTCAATAATCCATCTATCTTTACTTTACTTCTAGCATTCTTATATAATAATCCAATCCAATCCCTCATAACAGTCCCAATCCCAAAAAGTTCCATTGTTTTCAATAAAAATACATGTTCCACCCTGTCAAAAGCCTTAAATCCAAAGATAACAATAAACCCCCTTCCTCCCTCATGTCCTTCACAACATCCCTTAATGTGCACATATTCTCTGCCACACCCCTCCCTGCCACATCCCTCCCTCCCATAGGCCTGGGTAGGTGCAATCATGTTTTTCATTACTTCATTCAATTTATTAGCTAATACTTTTGCTATAATTTTATAATCACAATTAGGTAATAATAATGCTCTATAATTCTGTCATTTGTTCCTGTCCCCTTTACCCTTATACAATAAAGTGAGCACCCCCAAGGCCATAGAGTCCGGAACCACCCTTTTATTCCCCATACATGTATACACACAATATAGGGGCCAGGATGTCAACAAATGCTTTATAAAGTTCAGCCGTCAACCCGTCCGAACCCGGACTCTTATTTAGATTTAACCCCATGATGGCTGTCTTAACCTCCCCCAAAATAATAAAGTCTGTTATTATTTCACCTTTATCATTCTCTAATTCCTTAATTTTCCCTTTCTCTTTCTGTCTCTTCTCTAAACCTAAAAAGAATGCTGTACTCCTTTCTCCCTCAACCACATACCTTGCTCTACTCCTTACTAAAGCACCTTCACACTTTCTCTTCTCTAACTCCCTCAAATCTTCCCTCACCCTCAAATACTCTGTTAAATCATGCCCTGGAATATTATCTACTCTCTCCTGTTCTATTGCTAACCTTTTCTGCAAATCCCTTTCCGCCCTCACTCTCTCTTTCCCTCTCCGTTTTGCAAATGCTATTGTTGTGGCCTCTAATTGATTATTAATAGATTTAGTATAACCTACAAAGCACAAAGAGCTTCGATCAATTGTCTTCAAAGAGCAGCCAGGAGCAAGCAGGAAGCAAAAGCCAGCCACCAACAATGGTGGGACTTCATATAGAACTATCCTTGGTCATGAGGTCACCATTCTTGGGAACCAATCATATTATACAAATCTGTGATTACATAAGTTATGGGCCCAATTGTTCACTGCGACACTGACCTTGGCTCACACCTTCAGGAAGGAAATGGGCCTTCCTTGAGTGCTGCTTTGCCCAACTCCCCTTTCTCAGTATAACATCATATAAAACCACTACACTATTATTACGGCTTTTAATTAATCCTTCATCCTCTCCCACCACACACACACATCACTCTCATACATCTGGTCTTCCATAGCCACACTCACACACTCTCTTACTATCACCCCAAAACGTTTATCTTTAAGCAAACTTGCATTAAAGCACCATGTCCCTCCTCTTCCCCCTACCTTCCCCGCACCTAGCCGGAAAGACTGAGCATCGTGGTCACTAAAAGCCATAAACCGATACTCAACCTTTCCAACCAGGTGCCTCACCTCCCTCTTCACTAAACACAAATCTATCCTTGATTGTCTCAAACCCCCCATCAACATTTGTCTCCTTGAAAAAACCTGCGCATCAGGGTGCCCCTCCCTCCATATAATTTTAATTAATTTAATTTTAATTTAATTTTTAATTTAATTTAATTAATTAATTAATTTTATTAATCCATATATCCATATAATTAATTAATCCATATATCCACCATTCCTCTTGTGCGCATCATTTCTAGCAATACTGGGCGTGACGGATCATTCCTAAATTTCACCCACCTTGTTACATCTAACCTATCCACCACCACATTATAATCCACAACCATTATACAATTCCAAACACATTTCTCTTTCAAAGATTTAAAAAAAAAAAGTTCTATATTTATCCACATTTGGTGCATATATACAATACAGTGCCTACTCAATCCCTTGATATTCAAAGCCCACTCCCACCACTCTTCCCTCATTGTCATTCATTATGTTCCTTACATTGTTCACCACCCCATTCTTTACCAACATAGCCACCCCACAAGCATACACAGTTCCATTACTTACATACACTTGTCCATTCCACCTCCTTCTTACATCTTCCATTATGTCCTCTGTCCAATGCGTCTCTTGGAGGCATATGATCTCCTCTTTGTATGCTACCAACACAAGCTCCATCTTCTTCCTATCTCTGAGTCCATTTGTGTTGACAGCAACAACCCTGACCATAGTCAAGATACAAAAAAGGAGCACATGCACCTCCATGTCATTTTCCTATAGCCACCTTGGTCTTCTTCCCTCGTGCTTTTGCACCCCTTCCCGATCTTGTCCTCACCCTCTGTACATCCGCATATAGTTCTTCATCAGAACCTTTTCTTTTTCCCACACCCTCTGTTGAAGGCCCTGCCTCATCCATTTCTCCATCTCTTACTGCATCATCGAAGCTGGCTCCAATCTCCTCTCTCTCTTTTACCCTCCACTTCCACCGAACCAGGCCCCTCCGCTCCTCCCTCCACTTCCGGCTCCAACTGCGTCTCTTCCACCACCTCAGCTTGTCCTCCTACCTCCGTCACGTCTTCATGGCTCCTTTCCCCACCTTCTCCTTGTGTCTCCACCTCTTCCTCCTCCACCACCTCCTCTTCCTCATCCCTCACCATCTCCTCTTCTTCGTCACCCTCCACCTCCACCTCCACCACCTCCTCCACCACCTCCTCCTCGTCCTCCTCCTCCTCCTCCTCCTCTGCCTGATCACGTCGTCTTTCAAGTACACCGGGAGATTCAAAAGTGAGACCACCATCTCATCCACTGCCAGTCCGTTCCCATTATTCTCACATCTTTAATCAGGAATCCGTCTGTGAGCTTGTCCTTCCCTCTCCTCGATGACAGGGTGATCTAATATTTCCGGTCTCCTTTCGGTCGACAGCCCTCCACATTTCTACACACCTCCTTTATTCCTGGTAACATTTCCATCACAGTAATATTACTTCCCCGCTCCAGTCCCACCTCCACCATCAGGCTCGCGTCGTACCGCTTATCCGTATTCCTTTCATCGTTGTCCATTTCGCTCGTTGTGTTTGTTGCCATGTCGTCCGTCCTAGAAGCCCCCGATCAGCATGAAGCTGTCGGGGTACTCAAAACTAAAACTCACTTAAACTTAAATTTTATAAAGTTCGATTGATTTGACAAAATCTCTTGAAAACGTTCTCAGACCAAACGCAAATCCGTTCACCTCTCGCTCATGCGCAAACGGCGACTCTACCTCCTGAGCCACCGCTGCCCTTGGGAGGGGCTGGGGAAAGGGATGGGGTAAGGGATAGAAGAATGTGATTAGGGTTAAAATGAGGGTTAGGTTTAGGAAAGGAGTTAGGGTTGAGTTAGGGTTAGGGTTAGGGCTTGGGTTTAGGGGTAGGGTTAGGCTTAGGAGAGGGGTTAGGTTAAGGTTAGGAGAGTGGTTGGGGTTAGGGTTAGGATTAGGGGTAGGGTTAGGGGTAGGGGTAGGGTTAGGGTTAGGACTAGGGTTAGGGGTAGGGTTAGGTTAGGGCTAGGGCTAGAGGTTAGGGTAGGGGTTAGGGTTAGGGCTAGGGTTAGGGCTAGGGTTAGGGTAAGGGTGGGTTAGTGTAAGGGTCCAACCTGGTCTCACACGGCAGCCGTCAGGATTCGACGTCTGTCGTTCGTCTCCAAACGTCGAATTCCGACGAGAAAACGAGCTCTGAAAGCGCAGGGGTGCGCCTGTTATGTGCGCCTGTCATGCTGCACGCCACATTTTGAGATACAAGCGCTTCAACGTTCATTCATTTGGAACTGCGAGAATGAGTAAAGTTAGCCCGATTGCACTTGCATTAATAAAGCGTTATATAAATATAATTAATTATTATTATTATTGCCTACAGCTAATTGTTACAAGGTGAGAGCTAAAATAACATACGTGTAACGTTAGCCGGCAATAGCTAGACTAGATATATATAGCTAGATATAGTCACTATATAGTCTAAATGCAACCTGGTCTCACACGGCAGACGTCAGGATTCGGATGTAATATTAAACTCCCATATTTATTCTTTAAACAAACAAATCTGGGGGAGTGGTCGGAGTTAACGAGATATTGTTCCAATCCATTACCTGGCCATTACCTGCCTGTGAAAAGTATGAAAAGTTTGCATTGCCTAGCGTGTAGGCCCGTGAGAAATTGAGAGCATATAAATCACTAGATGCCTACAACTACGCAATCTGTGGTCATGTGCAGTACATCAAATACCATGACATAGATTCTAAATAAGAACAATATTCCATTTGCTTACAGATTCCGGGGTGGCGTTATTTGCCGATGTCCGTGTGAGTCGTCCGCGAATACATGCGTCTTCCTCTTTGCTGGATTTGTCTGCTTGACTGCATCACGTTGTTTAATTATAAATAAGAACAATATTCCATTTGTTCATTTGCTTTAATGAAATGACAATAATTAAACAAGTCCTGAGCAGGGCGAACGCAGGTTAGTAGTCGCTCTATTGGTAGAGGGCTGCAAGGGAATTTTTCCTGGCTACATAGTATACAGGTTTTTTACTTTTGCCTGCTCGCGGCTCTGTCAGTATTGATTGATTGATTGACTGATTGACTGAACATTTTCATTGTGTGAAGCGCATTGAGTTGCATCTTGTAAGAAATGCGCTATACAACTAAAATTTGATTTGATTTGATTTGAGGTGTAAACATTAGAACAGTAGTCTATCTATTTCCCTTTCCGGTGCGTGCACCTAAACATAATATGACCATAGTGCAATATTCCCTAGATTCAGACTTTTATGTCTTGAAATCAGAAGTCCTCCCAAGCCAAAGACAAGATATGTTGTCTTACAATCCGTGCGTTTAATTGCAAACTAATTGCTCTCCTTTCCTCAACGCAACACCCCCCCCCCAGCATGAAGCTGTCGGGGTACTCAAAACTAAAACTCACTTAAACTTACATTTTATAAAGTTCGATTGATTTGACAAAATCTCTTGAAAACGTTCTCAGACCAAACAGAAATCCGTTCACCTCTCGCTCATGCGCAAACGGCGACTCTACCTCCTGAGCCACCGCTGCCCTTGGGAGGGGCTGGCGAAAGGGATGGGGTAAGGGATAGAAGTGTTATGCACACCTTAAAACTGGAAAAGCCAAATGTGGTGGAACCCCAGAGAAACAGAGACAGAGGCCAGGAGAATATACAATGATTTATTAAGGATGATATACACAAAGAAATAGGCCCTACACTAACTAGTGGAAAAACAAACATAAGGTGTGATGCAGGCGATAGTTATGGGGTGTGTAATTATACTATGTGTGTGTGCGTGTATGAGGTCAGGGGTGTTGTATTATGTGCTGCGATACTACCCTAGTGAGCAAAGTCCGAGATCCAGAGGGGGTAGTCAAGGGGAATGTCCAGGGGTCGGGCCAGGGAGAGTGATCCAGGAGAGAGTAGTCCAGAGGGGAGTCCAGGGGTCGAGCCAGGGAGGGAAATCCAGAAGAGAGTAGTCAGAGGGGGTCCAGGGGTCGAGCCAGGGAGAGAGATCCGGGAGAGAGTAGTCCAGAGGGGTGTCCAGATAGTTATGTTCAAGCGTTGGATCTCCGTCTGTAGCAGGGTTAAGTAGGCGGCTGTCCAGGTGGTGATTGGGACAGCTGGGCTGAAAGGTAATAGCCCACACCTGCTGCAAACAGAGCCAGAGATCCGGCCCACTCAATCCGGCCGGGAGGGGGCGCCAGAACGAGGCTCACGGGGGCGTGTCAGATTAGGAGGCACAACAAGAAGAATATGATTAGGGTTAAAATGAGGGTTAGGTTTAGGAAAGGAGTTAGAGTTGAGTTAGGGTTTGGGTTAGGGCTTGGGTTTAGGGGTAGTGTTAGGCTTAGGAGAGGGGTTAGGTTAAGGTTAGGAGAGTGGTTGGGGTTAGGGTTAGGATTAGGGGTAGGGTTAGGGGTAGGGGTAGGGTTAGGGTTAGGACTAGGGTTAGGGTAGGGGTTAGGGTTAGGGCTAGGGTTAGGGCTAGGGTTAGGGTAAGGGTGGGTTAGTGTTAGGGTTAGTGTTAGGGTCCAACCTGGTCTCACACGGCAGCCGTCAGGATTCGACGTCTGTCGTTCGTCTCCAAACGTCGAATTCCGACGAGAAAACGAGCTCTGAAAGCGCAGGGGTGCGCCTGTTATGTGCGCCTGTCGGGCTGCACGCCACATTTTGAGATACAAGCGCTTCAACGTTCATTCATTTGGAACTGCGAGAATGAGTAACGTTAGCCCGATTTCACTTGCATTAATAAAGCGTTATATAAATATAATTAATTATTATTATTATTGCCTACAGCTAATTGTTACAAGGTGAGAGCTAAAAGAACATACGTGTAACGTTAGCCAGCAATAGCTAGACTAGATATATATAGCTAGATATAGTCACTATATAGTCTAAATGCAACCTGGTCTCACACGGCAGACGTCAGGATTCGGATGTAATATTAAACTCCCATATTTATTCTTTAAACAAACAAATCTGGGGGAGTGATCGGAGTTAACGAGATATTGTTCCAATCCATTACCTGGCCATTACCTGCCTGTGAAAAGTATGAAAAGTTTGCATTGCCTAGCGTGTAGGCCCGTGAGAAATTGAGAGCATATAAATCACTAGATGCCTACAACTACGCAATCTGTGGTCATGTGCAGTACATCAAATACCATGACATAGATTCTAAATAAGAACAATATTCCATTTGCTTACAGATTCCGGGGTGGCGTTATTTGCCGATGTCCGTGTGAGTCGTCCGCGAATACATGCGTCTTCCTCTTTGCTGGATTTGTCTGCTTGACTGCATCACGTTGTTTAATTATAAATAAGAACAATATTCCATTTGTTCATTTGCTTAAATGAAATGACAATAATTAAACAAGTCCTGAGCAGGGCGAACGCAGGTGTAAACATTAGAACAGTAGTCTATCTATTTCCCTTTCCGGTCCTTTCCTCAACGCAACCCCCCCCCCCCCCCCCCCTGTGACCTCCACCAATCACAGGAATGCATTGGCACACAACACAGCTCACAGTAACAGTGCTAACATTGAATTTCGGAGCATTAATTGCAACATTAATGAACATATTATTACACGGTTGCTACAATACTTTACCTGATATAAAATGGGCGGCACATGCACAAGCATTTTTTTTTATCTTGTCCTCAGTCCAGTTGACGCCGCCTGTTGCTCTGAAATGGTCTGATCCTGATGGAATTCGGTAGAACTTGAGTCCGATAGTCGTGGAATATCGATTCTGACAACCGAACATGCAACAATCAGACATTTCTTTATGCTAGTAGCCGTTGTAAGCTATTTTAAGCGTACCTAACTCTATGGAGGGTGGATCGTGCCACATTTAAATGCAATACACACATCGGAATGCAATACACACATCGGAATGCAATACATGTGTAACACTAAATATGGCATATTTGTGCCAAAATAAAATCAATGTGTATTACATTTGAGCGCAGCGTATTACATTTGGTCATGAGTGTATTCCATTGAGCATGTGTATTACATTTGGTCACGAGTGTATTCCATTGAGCATGTGTATTACATTTGAGCGCAGCGTATTACATTTGGTCATGAGTGTATTCCATTCGAGTGTCGGTGGAAGAGTTTGAAGCAGCGGAGACAGGGTTGCCAGATGGGCTGTTTTTTTTGTGGATTTAGCTGTTTTTAGACTGGTTAGGCTCGAAATTGTCAATCCCATCTGGCAACCCTGAGGGGAGAGTCTACAGATAGTGTGTTTACAGATATCGCACTGCTGGAGATGCACTCCACACGTTCTTAAAAGAAATAAAGCTTTATTGTACTTAAAACAATATTTCTTATGTGTTTTTTGAGAGTTCTTTACATCAAATTATATACATCATGTCAGCTGTGTGCCAATCAATCAGGGGGGTGGCACCTGGGGTGGCCAATCAGATTTCAGGGGTGGCACGTGCTACCCCAGGCTACCCCCTGGACACACCCCTGGCTGCACTTGCATTAATTAGTTAGGCCACATCATTAGTTAGGCCACATCATTTTGAGATACAACCAACGGAGAACAGATTTTAATAGGCCACATTTTGAGATACAACCAACGGAGAACAGATTTTAATAGGCCACATTTTGAGATACAACCAACGGAGAACAGATTTTAATAACAACAGCAGAAACAATTGTCATCTTCACTGTTTTATTCGCTGTCAATAGGCCTATCAAACTAGGCTATTTTACAACCCGACGGCAGTGCGCTTCAACGTTCATTCATTTGGAACTGCGAGAATGAGTAACGTTAGCCCGATTGCACTTGCATTAATTATAGGCTACATTTTGAGACCGGTCGGATCTATTCATACAACAAGGGACACAGCACTTTCCCGTTTTCCCCATATTGTCAGGGTATTTGAGCCTCGGAAAAGCGCTATATAAATATAATTTATTTATCAAAGTGGGTGTGGCTTAGACAGTTAGGGGGAGTGGCTTGTATCAAAGTGGGTGGGGCCTGTCGGTGGGGCCGAGCCGAGTCGGAAAAGATCTGAACCGTGTCTGTGGCACCTACGGTTGCGACGCTAAAGTCCTTTAACCTTTAATGTCACACTAGACTAGGCCCAAAAGCCTGAATTTAAGTGCTGGGGTACGTTTGGGCCCAGGGAACGGGCTGCGAAAGAGTCACACTCACCAAACTTGACACACTCCTTCCCCTTCATGGGACATTGTACCATGTCAACTTTCACCCTCCTAGGCCATTCCCTAGAGGCCTTCATAGGTCTGTGCCCTTTGACTGAAAGGTGCTCCTGCTGGGGTACGTTTGGGCCCAGGGAACGGGCTGCGAAAGAGTCACATTCACCAAACTCTACACACTCCTTCCCCTTCATGGGACATTGTACCATGTCAACTTTCACCCTCCTAGGCCATTCCCTAGAGGCCTTCATAGGTCTGTGCCCTTTGACTGAAAGGTGCTCCTGCTGGGGTACGTTTGGGCCCAGGGAACAGCTGCGAAAGAGTCACATTCACCAAACTCTACACACTCCTTCCCCTTCATGGGACATTGTACCATGTCAACTTTCACCCTCCTAGGCCATTCCCTAGAGGCCCTGCACGCGACGAAGTGGAAAACTGTAGGGAGCTCTAGTGCTTGATTGGAAGTGCCGTAAAAAGACATCTTCTCACACGTACAGGCACACAACAAGTACACCATTTTCATGCCATTAGGCAACTTGCTTCCTAGCATAGCAGGTCCCTGCTAATATATAGCAGTCGCGTGCAGGGCCTCTAGGGAATGGCCTAGGAGGGTGAAAGTTGACATGGTACAATGTCCCATGAAGGGGAAGGAGTGTGTCAAGTTTGGTGAGTGTGACTCTTTCGCAGCCCGTTCCCTGGGCCCAAACGTACCCCAGCACTTAAATTCAGGCTTTTGGGCCTAGTCTAGTGTGACATTAAAGGTTAAAGGACTTTAGCGTCGCAACCGTAGGTGCCACAGACACGGTTCAGATCTTTTCCGACTCGGCTCGGCCCCACCGACAGGCCCCACCCACTTTGATACAAGCCACTCCCCCTAACTGTCTAAGCCACACCCACTTTGATAAATAAATTATATTTATATAGCGCTTTTCCGAGGCTCAAATACCCTGACAATATGGGGAAAACGGGAAAGTGCTGTGTCCCTTGTTGTATGAATAGATCCGACCGGTCTCAAAATGTAGCCTATAATTAATGCAAGTGCAATCGGGCTAACGTTACTCATTCTCGCAGTTCCAAATGAATGAACGTTGAAGCGCACTGCCGTCGGGTTGTAAAATAGCCTAGTTTGATAGGCCTATTGACAGCGAATAAAACAGTGAAGATGACAATTGTTTCTGCTGTTGTTATTAAAATCTGTTCTCCGTTGGTTGTATCTCAAAATGTGGCCTATTAAAATCTGTTCTCCGTTGGTTGTATCTCAAAATGTGGCCTATTAAAATCTGTTCTCCGTTGGTTGTATCTCAAAATGATGTGGCCTAACTAATGATGTGGCCTAACTAATTAATGCAAGTGCAGCCAGGGGCGTGTCCAGTGGGTGGCCTGGGGTAGCACGTGCCACCCCTGAAATCTGATTGGCCACCCCAGGTGCCACCCCCCTGATTGATTGGCACACAGCTGACATGATGTATATAATTTGATGTAAAGAACTCTCAAAAAACACATATACGAAATATTGTTTTAAGTACAATAAAGCTTTATTTCTTTTAAGAACGTGTGGAGTGCATCTCCAGCAGTGCGATATCTGTAAACATACTATCTGTAGACTCTCCGCTCAGGGCTGCCAGATGGGATTGACAATTTCGAGCCTAACCAGTCTAAAAACAGCTAAATCCACAAAAAAACAGCCCATCTGGCAACCCTGTCTCCGCTGCTTCAAACTCTTCCACCGACACTCGAATGGAATACACTCATGACCAAATGTAATACGCTGCGCTCAAATGTAATACACATGCTCAATGGAATACACTCGTGACCAAATGTAATACACATGCTCAATGGAATACACTCATGACCAAATGTAATACGCTGCGCTCAAATGTAATACACATTGATTTTATTTTGGCACAAATATGCCGTATTTTTGCATTGTATTTAGTGTTACACGTGTATTGCATTCCGATGTGTGTATTGCATTCCGATGTGTGTATTGCATTTAAATATGGCACGATCCACCCTCCATAGAGTTAGGTACGCTTAAAATAGCTTACAACGGCTACTAGCATAAAGAAATGTCTGATTGTTGCGTGTTCGGTTGTCAGAATCGATATTCCACGACTATCGGACTCAAGTTCTACCGAATTCCATCAGGATCAGACCATTTCAGAGCAACAGGCGGCGTCAACTGGATTGAGGACAAGATAAAAAAAAATGCTTGTGCATGTGCCGCCCATTTTATATCAGGTAAAGTATTGTAGCAACCGTGTAATAATATGTTCATTCTTATCCACCTAATTTTTCTGGTTTTCTGCTCGAAATGACATGCCCACAGTGAATATAGAATATCTCCACAATCACAAGGGCCTTCATAATGATATTGTTATCAAATGAAAGCTAACACCTGTGGGGTGGCTGTAGAAGTGTCAGAATCAAAATCTATGTTACTGTGTCAGAGCAAATAGAGCTAGAACATTATAAAACATCTCAAATTCAGTCTCCGCCTAAAAAAACAACAGCTTTTACAGTGAATATCACCTTGGAAACCTGATAACCAAGCCCAAATCATCTAGGAATCAGTACTCCAGGGTCTTATTAGTACTTGTGCCAAAGTTGATGCTAGTAATGTGAGCAAATGCAACTTTGTAACTGTTTTAGTACAGGTATGTTTAGGCGGACACCTATATGTTTAGGCCATTTGGAGATATTTTGGCACCATCTTTGACCTTTGACCTTTCTCATGTATCAGATTTTTTTTTTACATTTTTTTTTTTTTGGGGTTGGCCGACCAATGGTATGGAAATTTGGCGTTGAAACCGGACATGACACATTCTCCAGTTGGAGAAAACTGGATGTGACTTAGGCCGTGTTTACCGTCTTGGGAAAAAAATTGTGGCATCGTATAGCATGCAAAATTGTGAAAAAAATGTGATATCGATGAAGAGAATTGATCGAGGTAAACTCTTTATATCACTTCGGATGCCCACCGGGGTCCGTGGTTGCAATTAATGCTCAGAAATTCAATGTTAGCACTGTTACTGTGAGCTGTGTTGTGTGCCAATGCATTCCTGTGATTGGTGGAGGTCACGGGGGGGGGGGGGGGGGGGGGGCTGTTGCGTTGAGGAAAGGAGAGCAATTAGTTTGCAATTAAACGCATGGATTGTAAGACAACATATCTTGTCTTTGGCTTGGGAGGACTTCTGATTTCAAGACATAAAAGTCTGAATCTAGGGAATATTGCACTACGGTCATATTATGTTTAGGTGCACGCACCGGAAAGGGAAATAGATAGACTACTGTTCTAATGTTTACACCTGCGTTCGCCCTGCTCAGGACTTGTTTAATTATTGTCATTTCATTAAAGCAAATGAACAAATGGAATATTGTTCTGATTTATAATTAAACAACGTGATGCAGTCAAGCAGACAAATCCAGCAAAGAGGAAGACGCATGTATTCGCGGACGACTCACACGGACATCGGCAAATAACGCCACCCCGGAATCTGTAAGCAAATGGAATATTGTTCTTATTTAGAATCTATGTCATGGTATTTGATGTACTGCACATGACCACAGATTGCGTAGTTGTAGGCATCTAGTGATTTATATGCTCTCAATTTATCACGGGCCTACACGCTAGGCAATGCAAACTTTTCATACTTTTCACAGGCAGGTAATGGCCAGGTAATGGATTGGAACAATATCTCGTTAACTCCGACCACTCCCCCAGATTTGTTTGTTTAAAGAATAAATATGGGAGTTTAATATTACATCCGAATCCTGACGTCTGCCGTGTGAGACCAGGTTGCATTTAGACTATATAGTGACTATATCTAGCTATATATATCTAGTCTAGCTATTGCCGGCTAACGTTACACGTATGTTATTTTAGCTCTCACCTTGTAACAATTAGCTGTAGCCAATAATAATAATTAATTATATTTATATAACGCTTTATTAATGCAAGTACAATCGGGCTAACGTTACTCATTCTCGCAGTTCCAAATGAATGAACGTTGAAGCGCTTGTATCTCAAAATGTGGCGTGCAGCCCAACAGGCGCACATAACAGGCGCACCCCTGCGCTTTCAGAGCTCGTTTTCTCGTCGGAATTCGACGTTTGGAGACGAACGACAGACGTCGAATCCTGACGGCTGCCGTGTGAGACCAGGTTGTAGGGTCAGGGTTAGGGTCAGGATTAGGGTTAGGGTTAGTGTTAGGGTCAGAGTTAGGGTTAGGGTTAGGGTCAGGGTTAGGGTTAGGGTAAGGGTGGGTTAGTGTTAGGGTTAGGGTTAGTGTTAGGGTCAGGGTCAGGGTTAGGGTTAGGGTTAGGGCAAGGGTGGGTAAGTGTTAGGGTTAGTTAATATTAAGGAGGCCCCCTAGGAGGGAGGGCCAGTAAGGCTCTGGCGCCTGCTCCCTATGTTCCCCTGTCCAAGTGTTCCTAGTGGGCTTGAGGTGCGGACTGGGAAGGAAAGAGGGGGAGGCTGGGTTAGGGTTAGAGGTAGAGTTAGAAGTAGGGTTAGGCTTAGGAAAGGGCTTAGGGTTAGGCTTAGGAAAGGGCTTAGGGTTAGGGGTTAGTGTTGGGGTTCGGGTTAGGGCTAGGGCTAGGGTCAGGGCCAGGGTCAGGGTTGGGGTTAGGGGTTTGGGTTAGGGCTAGGGGGGTTAGGGTTAGGGCTAGGGTTAGAGGTAGGGTTAGGCTTAGGACAGGGGTTAGGGTTAAGGTTAGGAAAGGGATTAGGGTTAGGGTTAGGGGTTAGTGTTGGGGTTCGGGTTAGGGCTAGGGCTAGGGTCAGGGCCAGGGTCAGGGTTGGGGTTAGGGGTTTGGGTTAGGGCTAGGGGGGTTAGGGTTAGGGCTAGGGTTAGAGGTAGGGTTAGGCTTAGGACAGGGGTTAGGGTTAAGGTTAGGAAAGGGATTAGGGTTAGGGTTAGGGGTTAGTGTTGGGGTTAGGCTTAGGGCTAGGGTCAGGGTTGGGGTGGTTAGGGTTAGGGCTAGGGTGGTTAGGGTAAGGGTTAGGGTCAGGGTTGTGGTTAGGGTTAGGGCTAGGGTGGTTAGTGTTAGGGTTAGGGTCAGGGTTGGGGTTAGGGTTAGGGCTAGGGTGGTTAGGGTTAGGCTTAGGGCTAGGGTCAGGGTTGGGGTTAGGGGTAAGGGCTAGGGTGGTTAGGGTTAGGGTTAGGGCTAGGGTCAAGGCTTAGGGTTAGGGTTAGGGCTAGGGTGGTTAGGGTTAGGGCTAGGGTCAGGGTTGGGGTAAGGGTTAGGGCTAGGGTGGTTAGGGTTTGGGCTAGGATCAGGGTTGGGGTTAGGGCTAGGGGGGTTAGGGTTAGGGTCAGGGTTGGGGTTAGGGGTTAGGGTTAGGGCTAGGTTGGTTAGGGTTAGGGTTAGGGCTAGGGTAAGGGTTGGGGTTAGGGTTAGGGCTAGGGTGGTTAGGGTTAGGGCTAGGGTAAGGATTAGGTTTAGGGTTAGTGTTAGTGTTAGGGTCAGGGTTAGGGCTAGGGTGGTTAGGGTTAGGGTCAAGGTCAGGGTTAGGGTTAGGGTTAGGGTAAGGGTGGGTTAGTATTAGGGTTAGGGTTAGGGCTAGGGTCAGGGTTGGGGTTAGGGGTTAGGGTTAGGGCTAGGGGGGTTAGGGTTAGGGCTAGGGTTAGGGTTAGTGTTAGTGTTAGGGTCAGTGTTAGGGTTAGGGTTAGGGTAAGGGTGGGTTAGTGTTAGGGTTAGGGTTGGGGTTAGGGGTTAGGGTTAGGGTTAGTGTTAGGGTTAGGGTTAGTGTTAGGGTCAGGGTTAGTGTTTAGGGTCAGGGTTAGTGTTAGGGTTAGGGCTAGGGTCAGGGTTGGGGTTAGGGGTTAGGGTTAGGGCTAAGGGGGTTAGGGTTAGGGCTAGGGTTAGGGTTAGTGTTAGTGTTAGGGTCAGTGTTAGGGTAAGGGTTAGGGTAAGGGTGGGTTAGTGTTAGGGTTAGGGTTGGGGTTAGGCGTTAGGTTTAGTGTTTTTGAGCCTGATTCTCTGAAGTGTTCCAGACCATTTTAGTCTGATTCACCCCAGAAAAGGAGGGATTGCATTGGCCATTCCCTGTTATAACTCTGGTGTGTTTTGGGTAGTCCAACGAATTATAGCTAACCCTAACCTTTGGGGGTTAAGGTTAGGGTTAGGGTTAGGGTTAGGGTTAGGTTAAGGGTGGGGTTAAGTTTAGTCTTTTTGAGCCTGATTCTCTGCAGTGTTCCAGACCGTTTTCGTCTGGCTCACTCCAGAAAAGGAGGGGTTGCATTGGCCATTCCCTGTTACAACTCTGGTGTGTTCTTGGGTAGTCTAACTAATTATTAGGGTTAGGGTTTAGGGTTAAGGTTAAGTTTAGGGTTAGGTTTAGGGTTTAGGTTAGGTTTTGGGTTAGGGTTAAGGTTAGAGAGGGTTCAGGTTAGGGTTAGGGTTATGTTTAAGGTTAGGGTTAGGTTTAGGGTTAGGGTTAGGGTTAGGATTAGGGTTAGTGTTAGGGTTTAAGGTTTAGGGTTAAGGTTAGGTTAAGGTTAGGTTAGGGTATAGTTTAGTTTTAGGGAGAGAGGGAGAGAGAGAGAGAGAGGGCGGGGGGAAAAAAAGGAAAAAAGGAAAGGGGGAATTAGGAGGGGGGGGGCCGTTTTAGACCAATTGGTCCCCATTCGTGTTCCTTTCATTAAGCCCTAGTGGGTAATGAGTGGACAGTTTCGTAATCCATTGGCTCTCTTGCCATCTTCTTTGTCCGGTGGACCAGTTTTGATTGTGTTGTAAGCCTGTGACTTCCAGTGCTTCCCGGCCATGTAGTGTGAAGTGTTTCACTACCCAAGTGTTCTTCTCTTTGCTATTCCTAATGTTGTACTGGTGTTGTGTAATTCTAGTCTGAATGGAATTTCTGGTTTCACCTACGTATTGAATTCCACATGTTTTACAGGTGATTAGATAAACACAGTTTGTTGTTTTGCTTAGGATCTGTTGATCAATTGGGAACCATTGTTTCGTTCTCCTGTTTTTGATCATGATTCTTGGCTTAAAGTATTCCGGTCGTTTGGGCTTACTTCCTCCTGTTCCTTTAAGTTTGCTGTGTACCAGGTAGTCCTGTAGGTTTTTGTTCCTCCGATATGCTGAGATTATTTTGTAATTGTCCAGGGTGCCTTCCTCTCTTGTCTCAAAGTTGCGTTTAATTTTTGTATTAGCTATCTGGCTCAGTGTTGAGTAGTAGGTTATCAGAGGAACGGTTGGCCTGGTGTCCCTCTCTTTTCTGTCCAAGAAGGTTCTGCGTATTTGCCTTAAACAGGATCTGCTGTATCCCCTGTTTCTCAAAGAATGAAAGAGAGTTTTAGTTGCTATCTCAAATTCCTCCTCTTGTGTGCATATTCTGTGGAACCTTAGTAGTTGGGATTTAACAATTCCCTTGAATGTGTGTTTTGGGTGAAAGCTCTGCTTATGTAATAGTGCGTGTGTGTCTGTATCTTTAAAGAATACTTTAATGTCCAGTGTCTTCTGTGTTCTAAAATCTGTGCCCTTATAGGTTGTGGTGTCTAGAAAGTCTATTGTATCCTTATGTGTCGTGTATTTTACTGTGATGGAAGTGTGGTGTGTGTTGAGAATGTTTATAAAGTCTTGGAATTGTTCTAAGCTGTGTGTCCATGTACCCCAGATGTCGTCTAGGTATCTGACATAGTGCAGAGGTTTCAGCGGGCACTTTACCAATACTGTGTCCTCCCAATCTGCCATGTAGATGTTGGCATAGGCTGGTGCAAACTTCTTCCCCATGGCTGTTCCTTTTGTCTGTAGGTAATACCTGTTATTGAATTCAAAATCATTTTTGGTTAGATTAATGTGCAGTAACTCCAATATTTCTCTCTCTGGTCTACCTGCGTCGGGATATTTGTTAAAACATTTTCTAACTGCACAAAGTCCTGCTTCTGTTTCTATGTTGGTGTACAGACTGTCAACGTCAATGGTAAACAATAATGTGTTCTCAGGGATTATCATGGCTTTGATTTTTTCCACAAAATCGTAGGTGTCCTTGATGTAGCTATTGTGTTTTACTGAGAGCGGATTCAGAAAGTGGTCTATGTATTCCGCTGACCTCTGTGATTCGCTGTTGACGTCCGACACTATTGGGCGTCCTGCTGGTATCTCGTAAGGGACTGTCCAGGTATCGGGTGGTTTGTGTATTTTTGGTAATAGGTAAAATATTCTAGCCCTGGGCGTGTCCTCTCCAATAAGGTATCTGCTCTGTTTGGCGTTAATGTACTGCCTTTCCTCCAGTCTCTTGACTATTCCCTTGATTTCAACTGCTGTTTGTTGAAAAATAGGGTGGGTTAGTACCTGATAGTGTTCTCGATTACTAAGTTGTCTTTCTGCCTCAATAAGGTATTGATGTCTGTCCATTAATACTATTGAGCTTCCTTTATCTGCTGGTTTTATCACCAAGTCTTTGTTTTTGGTTAGTTGCCTGAGTGCCATCACCTGTTCTCCTGTCAAGTTGTTTTTTTCTTTGCTGTGTCTGGGGAGATTCCCCAGGATAGTCTGATCTTCCCTAATAATTATTTTTATTTCTGGTGCGACCTTTGCAAAAGGTGGTTCCCAGTGAGATTTTGGTGTGAATTTGGGGATTGGTTCATCCCTGTCCTCCCCGAAGTGGGCTGCCAGTTTCAATCTCCTATGGTAGCTTTGTATGTCCACATTAATCTTGTTGTTCTGTTGTCTATAGATGTCCAGGGTTGGAATAAAGGATAGACCTTTTTCCAAGAGGCTTAGTTGGGCTTCCGTTGGTTGGAATGTGTTTGATAGATTAATAGTGTTCGTATACCCCTCTATCCTGTTTGGTCTTGTGGGGTTAGCCTCCCCTGTCCTCCCATGTCTACTTCCCCCAGCCTCCCCGGTCCTCCCATGTCTACCTCCCCCAGCCTCCCCTGTCCTCCCATGTCTACCTCCACTGGCCTCCCCTGTCCTCCCATGTCTACCTCTCCCAGCCTCCCCTGTCTACCTCCCCCAGCCTCCCCTGTCCTCCCATGTCTACCTCCCCTAGCCTCCCTTGTCCTCCCATGTCTACCTCTCCCAGCCTCCCCTGTCTACCTCCCCCAGTCTCCCTGTCCTCCCATGTCTACCTCCCCCAGCCTCCCCTGTCCTCCCATGTCTACCTCCCCCAGCCTCCCCTGTCCTCCCATGTCTACCTCCCCCAGCTTCCCCTGTCCTCCCATGTCTACCTCCGCTGGTTCAGAACTTATCCACAGAACCAATGTTCTGGTCCTAGACAAGTTTGCATAAGGTCAAAGATAATGTGAAAGATCATAAATGTAATTTGGGTTCCAAATTAGTCCCGGGTGTTATCTGCATTCAGCAGGAGTCTCACTCATTGTCCCTCTGACGGAACTGTGTATCACTTTGTTAACTCTGGATAATGACTTGTTCACATGAAATGGCAGAGTGACTGGGAGGAGAGAGGAGGGTAGAGGAGGATAGACTGTTCTTGGCAGCAGAGCCTAGTTGTAGAAACATCCCCCATCCTAATCAACAACAACACATTTATTCAGAACTTTTTCAATTATTCAAATCTTAAATAATATGATAATCTCTAGCGAGTTGATACCGTAGAAATATTGGCCACCGGTGCCATTGTCTCTGGAAATTAGTTGTATTCAGTTCACAGCAGCATGTATATACACACAACTTTGTTTTCATCCCATTAACACAATTCTGTATGTAGGGTTATGTCAGGTGACACATGGACTGTGTTAAAGTATAGTCACAACTTTTCAGGAACTGGGTCTGGTCTGGGTCTGGCCTAGGTCTGGTCTGGTCTGGCCTGGGTCTGGTCTGGTCTGGTCTGGGTCAGGTCTGATCTGGTCTGGCCTGGCCTGGTCTGGGTCTGGTCTGGTCTGGTCTGATCTGGTCTGGTCTGGTCTGGGTCTGGTCTGGGTCTGGTCTGGTCTGATCTGGTCTGGTCTGGTCTGGTCTGGCCTGGTCTGGTCTGGTCTGGTCTGATCTGATCTGGTCTGGTCTGGTCTGGGTCTGGTCTGATCTGGTCTGGTCTGGGTCTGGTTTGGCCTAGGTCTGGTCTGGTCTGGGTCTGGGTCTGGCCTAGTCTGGGTCTGGTCTGGGTCTGGTCTGGTCTGGTCTGGTCTGGTCTGGTCTGGGTCTGGTCTGGTCTGGTCTGGTCTGGTCCAGTCTGGTCTAGCCTGGCCAGGTCTGGTCTGGTCTGGGTCAAGTCTGGTCTGGTCTGGCCTGGCCTGATCTGGGTCTGGTATGGTCTGGTCTGGCCTGGTCTGGGTCTGGTCTGGGTTTGGACTGGGTCTGGTCTGGGTCTGGTCTGGGTCTTGGTCTGGTCTGGGTCTGGTCTGGTCTGGTCTGGTCTGGTCTGGTCTGGTCTGGTCTGGTCTGGTCTGGTCTGGGTCTGGTCTGGGTCTGGGTCTGATCTGGTCTGGTCTGGGTCTGGTCTGGTCTGGGTCTGGGTCTGGTCTGGGTCTGGTCTAGTCTGGTCTGGGTCTGGTCTGGTCTGGTCTGGGTCTGGGTCTGGTCTGGGTCTGGTCTGGCCTGGTCTGGTCTGGGTCTGGTCTGGGTCTGGGTCTGATCTGGTCTGGTCTGGGTCTGGTCTGGTCTGGGTCTGGGTCTGGTCTGGTCTGGGTCTGGTCTGGTCTGGTCTGGGTCTGGTCTGGTCTGGTCTGGTCTGGGTCTGGGTCTGGTCTGGGTCTGGTCTGGGTCTGGTCTGGGTCTAGATTTGTCCACTGGAGAAACCTGTATCTGTTGCTTAAGTGTGTATGTGTGTGTGTGTGTGTGTGTGTGTGTGTGTGTGTGTGTGTGTGTGTGTGTGTGTGTGTGTGTGTGTGTGAAGCCCCCAAGAACGACAAGCCCCTTCAGGGTGTATTCCCGCAATGAGACCTACCCATACCTTGGCCACAGGTTTAACATCGCTGGCGAGTGGGGGGAGCAGGTCGAGGAGCTCACTACAGAGTTTCTCCATCATCTCCACCTGATTGACTTGTGAGAGAGGTGGCTCTGGCTAAAATCCAACACCTCTTCGCCAATGTGCACATCCAACCTCTGCAACCAGACTGGAGTTCAGCTAAGATGGACAGAACTTCTATGGACAAAAAACGTTATCTTACCCCTGCAGTGGCTGAGAATTTCAAAGCTTTAATGAACAGTAATCACACAACTCCAACTTTATTATGAAAATTACTTAGTAATTAGCTTTAACAATAAAGTAAAAATGGCCCTAGACTCCCTGGCACCTACCAAACTAAAAAAGGTTGGAGCCAAGAGGAGAGCACCATGAAGAAACAGTGAAATTAATCTCCTTAAGAGAACATGTAGGAAAGCTGAGCGCAGATAAAGAAAAAGCAAATTACAGGTTGATCAGAATATTTTTATTCTATCTGCCTTTAACTTGGCAATGCGAAATGCTAGGAAAAAAAATCACTTCTCAAATATAATATCTACAAACAAGAATAACCCCAGGGTCTTGTTCTCGACAATTGATTATTGCCTTGTAAACCCTGATCCTAGAACACTAGACGGCGCAGCCTCTGTCACCAAATGCGAGGAATTTGCAGCCCACTTCAGGGATAAGATAACAAATATTAAAATGTGTATTACTCAGGCAAGACTAGGTTTGTGTAACACCGTAGATCCGCCACCACAGAACATGACTATGAGCATGTTCACCTTGACCCTATTCCTACCACCTTTTTTAAGGACATTTTTAAATTTGTGTCTGATGACATATTAGGCATTGTATATCACTCCCTACTTAAAGGGGATTTTTCCAGCGGCGCTTAAAACTGCCCTGGTTAGACCCACCCTGAAGAAAAGTAACCTAGACCCTTTTGATCCAAAAAACTATAGACCAATATCCAATCTCACTTTTCTAAGCAACATTTTTGAAAAGGCAGCGTACAAACAGCTTCATGAATTTTTAGTCTTAAATAATAGATATGAGCCACTTCAGTCAGGTTTCCGATCATACCACAGCACAGAAACTGCTTTGCTTAGCCTTAAGGTAACTAATGACCTTAGGATTAATGCAGACTCGAAAAAACACTAGATTCTTGTACTCTTAGACTTAAGTGCAGCCTTTGATAAGGTAGACCATTACATACTTATTGAGAGACTTGAAAACTGGGTTGGCCTCTCTGGTCCGGTCTTAAACTGGTTCAGGACTTACCTGGCTGACCGAGACTACTTTGTAGCCCCTGGTGACCATAAGTTAAAAAATTAAAGCGCAACCTGTGGAGTTCCCCAGGGGTCCATTTTAGGACCTGTACCGATAGTGGCCTGTAGGGGCGCTATACCAGCTACTGCATGTTGAATGTACAACGAGACCAATAAAGCTCAGCTTTGTGAATGGCGACCAAGTGTGTGTGTGCACATTGATACATGGTACCAGGAGTGGGGTGACACTAGCCTACAAAGATGAATAACATTCGGTCGCCGGACGAGTTGAAGTTAAGTGGAAATGTCCACGAGAACTGGAAAGCTTTTAAGCAAAGTTTTGAGGTGTACGTGTTGGCAATCGGTCTCGAAGAGGCGAAACATGAACGTCGAAGGGTAGCACTGCTTCTCACAGTGGCAGGCAGAGCCGCGAGGGACGTTTTCAACACGTTTCGGTTTCCTGAGGGCGATGACCAAAAGTATGCAGCAGTGCTAGCAAAGTTTGAGGAATATTGCACACCTAGAAAAAATTAGACGTACGAACGGTATGTTTTTCGCAACAGAGTACAGGCCGAGTCAGAATCCATTGAACAGTTTGTCACGGACGTGCGTCTGAAAAGCCAGTCGTGCAACTTTGGCACATTGTGTGACTCACTAATAAGGGATCAGGTCGTCATCGGCGTTGTCGACAAGAAGGTGAGAATGCAACTGCTCAGAGAATCCGATTTGAGCCTGGAGAAGGCAGTACAAATCTACCAGGCGTCAGAGAGTGCCAAAATGCAGCTCAAGTCATTCGAGCCCGAACCAGCATCGGTGGACGCGGTGCATGAGAGAGTGCATGAGAGGGCCGCTAGCAAGTGGAACAGCAAAGGAAAGTCCCGCGCGCCCAGGCCCACAAAGGACACAGACTGTGACAGATGCGGGGTCAGACATGCAGCGAATAACTGCCCGGCTTACGGTGTGGACTGTCGCAAATGCGGTAGGAAGAATCACTACGCCCGATGCTGCCTGTCAAAGAAAGTACAGGTGGTGCAACAAGGCAGCGACACGACCGACACAGATGAGGATGACGAGAAGTGGTTCGTGGGAACTGTGGAGAACGAGGACAATAAGGAGGAGTGGATAGCCAATCTGGAAATCAATGGAACGACAATTCCTCTGAAATTGGACACGGGGGCTCAGGTGAACATACTGACGATGAAAGACTTTAATACACTGTACAAGAAGCCAAAAGTGCATGTGAAAAAGGTAAATCTGAGAACGTACAATGATGAACCGATTCCTACAAAAGGGGTATGTAGGGTCACACTGTCAAGGAAAGGGCACTCTGTTAATGCTATGTTTGTGTTGGTTGAGGGTGATAGACAGCCCATATTAGGTCTGAAATCCTGTGAGAGATTGGGTCTCATCAAAAGAGTGCATGTAATTGACAGGTCTGTAGTGACACCTAGCGGTGCAGCTGAGGAACAGCATGAGACTGTAGCTGACAGAAAAAATAAGGAAGCAATATAGAGACGTATTCGGTGGTATAGGATGCCTACCTGGGCAGTACAGAATCCAGTTAAAAGCAAATGCGGAAGGTGCCGGTGACCCTTAAAGCTAGGCTGAAAGGAGAACTACAAGCCCTTATAGAGAAGGGCATAGTGAGGAAAGTAGAGGAACCGACTGAGTGGGTCAGTTCTCTGGTGATAGTTGAGAAAAAGAATGGTGACTTGAGGCTCTGTATAGACCCAAAAGACCTGAATAAGTGGATCAAAAGAGAACACTACAAACTACCAACTAACTCAGACATAACTAATGCTATGGCAGGCGCGCGTTTCTTTTCTAAGTTAGACGCGTCATCAGGGTTCTATCAGATCGTTCTAGACGAAGACAGCTCCGAACTGTGTACCTTTAACACACCATTTGGAAGGCATTGCTTTCTCCGCTTACCGTTTGGGATATGCTCAGCTCCAGAGGTGTTCCACAAAACAGTGCAGCAGCTGTTTGATGGTATGGAGGGTGTGGGTGTGTTTATTGACGACATAGTGGTCTGGGGCACAACAAAAGAAGAACACGACGAGAGGCTACGCGGGGTGCTAGAACAAGCACGTAAAGCAGGGCTTAAACTGAACAAGTCGAAATGTGAGTTTGGGGTGACAGAGGTTACTTACCTAGGTGACAAGTTGTCCGCGGAAGGGATACAGCCTGATCCAGAGAAAATAAGGGCAATAGTAGAGATGCCAGCGCCAAAAGATAAAACAGACCTGCAAAGAGCATTAGGGTTAGTCAACTACATGGGGAAGTTCAAACCAAATCTGTCTGCAAGCTCAAAGGCCCTCCGTAGTCTACTGGAAAAGCAAAACGAATGGCAGTGGGAACACGAACATGCAAATGAGTGGGAGGTGTTAAAGGCCAACCTGATCAGAGAGCCGGTGTTAAAGTACTATGATGTTGACAAACCGGTCAAAGTCTCTGCTGATGCATCCAAAGAGGGTCTCGGAGCGGTGCTGCTCCAACGACACGGCACAGAATGGTTTCCCGTCGCTTACGCATCCCGAACGATGTCATCTGCCAACCTGGTCTCACACGGAAGCCGTCAGTATTCGACGTCTGTCGTTCGTCTCCAAACGTCGAATTCCGACGAGAAAACGAGCAGGGGTGCGCGTGATATGTGCGCCTGTCGGGCTGCACGCCACATTTTGAGATACAAGCGCTTCAACGTTCATTCATTTGGAACTGCGAGAATGAGTAACATTAGCCCGATTGCACTTGCATTAATAAAGCGTTAATATATTTATTCTTTAAACAAACAAATCTGGGGGAGTGGTCGGAGTTAACGAGATATTGTTCCAATCCATTACCTGGCCATTCAAGTTTGCATTGCCTAGCGTGTAGGCCCGTGAAAAAAGGAGGGTGAAAGTTGACATGGTACAATGTCCCATGAAGGGGAAGGAGTGTGTCAAGTTTGGTGAGTGTGACTCTTTCGCAGCCCGTTCCCTGGGCCCAAACGTACCCCAGCACTTTAATTCAGGCTTTTGGGCCTAGTCTAGTGTGACATTAAAGGTTAAAGGACTTTAGCGTCGCAACCGTAGGTGCCACAGACACGGTTCAGATATTTTCCGACTCGGCTCGGCCCCACCGACAGGCCACACCCACTTTGATACAAGCCACTCCCCCTAACTGTCTAAGCCACACCCACTTTGATAAATAAATTATATTTATATAGCGCTTTTCCGAGGCTCAAATACCCTGACAATATGGGGAAAACGGGAAAGTGCTGTGTCCCTTGTTGTATGAATAGATCCGACCGGTCTCAAAATGTAGCCTATAATTAATGCAAGTGCAATCGGGCTAACGTTACTCATTCTCGCAGTTCCAAATGAATGAACGTTGAAGCGCACTGCCGTCGGGTTGTAAAATAGCCTAGTTTGATAGGCCTATTGACAGCGAATAAAACAGTGAAGATGACAATTGTTTCTGCTGTTGTTATTAAAATCTGTTCTCCGTTGGTTGTATCTCAAAATGTGGCCTATTAAAATCTGTTCTCCGTTGGTTGTATCTCAAAATGTGGCCTATTAAAATCTGTTCTCCGTTGGTTGTATCTCAAAATGATGTGGCCTAACTAATGATGTGGCCTAACTAATTAATGCAAGTGCAGCCATGGGCGTGTCCAGGGGGTGGCCTGGGGTAGCACGTGCCGTGCACGCACCGTAAGAGGAAATAGATAGACTGTTCTAATGTCTACCTATTATGTCTAATGTCTACCTATTATGTCTACCTGCGTTCGCCCTGCTCAGGACTTGTTTAATTATTGTCATTTCATTAAAGCAAATGAACAAATAATCCAGCAAAGAGGAAGACGCATGTATTCGCGGACGACTCACACGGACATCGGCAAATAACACCACCCCGGAATCTGTAAGCAAATGGAATATTGTTCTTATTTAGAATCTATGTCATGGTATTTGATGTACTGTACATGACCACAGATTGCGTAGTTGTAGGCATCTAGTGATTTATATGCTCTCAATTTCTCACGGGCCTACACGCAAGGCAATGCAAACTTGAATGGCCAGGTAATGGATTGGAACAATATCTCGTTAACTCCGACCACTCCCCCAGATTTGTTTGTTTAAAGAATAAATATATTAACGCTTTATTAATGCAAGTGCAATCGGGCTAATGTTACTCATTCTCGCAGTTCCAAATGAATGAACGTTGAAGCGCTTGTATCTCAAAATGTGGCGTGCAGCCCGACAGGCGCACATATCACGCGCACCCCTGCGCTTGCAGAGCTCGTTTTCTCGTCGGAATTCGACGTTTGGAGACGAACGACAGACGTCGAATACTGATGGCTTCCGTGTGAGACCAGGTTGCATCTGCAGAGCGCAACTATGCGCAAATTGAGAAAGAGACATTAGGCGCGGTTTTCGGATGTGAAAAGTTCCATGAATATATCTACGGCAGGGAAATAATACTAGAGACTGATCACAAGCCGCTTATTGCCATTTCCAGAAAGCCACTTGGAGATGCACCGCCACGCATCCAGCGTCTCATGTTACGGCTACAGAAGTACCACATGACGCTCGAGTTCACTCCAGGAAAGTACTTAATAGTGGCAGACGCTCTCAGCAGAGCGAGTTTGAGTGACACGGGCCCGAGCAGCACCGAGCAGGAGGTGCAAATCCATGTGGACTGTGTGAAGGCCCAGCTGCCTGCATCAAATGAGAAATGGGCCCAGTTCGCGCAGGAAACAGCAAGCGACAGAGAGTTGCAGGAGGTCATAGCGGCCATCCTCTCACCAGGAGATGAGGCCAGGATACTGCCAAGTCCGTATCGTCACACTAGAGATGAACTGACAGTGATCGACGGGGTACTCCTTAAAGGTAACAAAATAGTAGTTCCCGGCTCCATGAGACCAGAGATGGCTAAGTTAGCACATGAGGGCCATTTGGGAATAGAGAAAAGCAAGAGGCGGGCTCGTGAGGTACTGTTTTGGCCATACATGAACAGAGATATTGAGACTGTAGTACAGCGATGTGGGATTTGCCAACAGCATAGATATATGCAGCCTAGAGAGCCGCTTCTGCCTCATAGCAAACCAACCGAGCCATGGGAAAAAGTAGGTGCAGACTTATTTCAGCTGAAAGGGAGAGACTATTTAATCATAGTTGACTACCATTCAAACTATCCAGAGTATGCGCTGTTGTCTGATACCACAGCAAAGCAAGTGATCGCTCATTCTAAGTCTATTTTCGCAAGGCACGGTATTCCAGTGACTTTAGTAAGTGATAATGGGCCGCAGTTTAGCTGCCAGGAGTTCGCAGAGTTTGGAAAACAGTATGGATTCAAGCATGGATTCAAGCCCACTGTACCCGCAGTCAAATGGTCTAGCGGAAAAGGGAGTGCAAATCGTGAAACGACTGCTAAGGAAAGCAGCGGAAGCGGGTGAGGACCCGTACCTGGCAGTCCTCAACTACAGAGCATCACCGCTGGAAGGTGGCCGCTCACCAGCAGAGTTGCTGATGAACAGGAGGCTCAAGACAAAGCTGCCGTCAGCAGAGCACCTGCTCCAGCGCGCTAAACACCGCACACAGAGAGAGCACCGGTCCACACAGAGAGAGGACCGGTCCAAACGTGCCTATGACAAAAGAGCACGGCCCTTGGGACCTCTTGAACGAGAGGACCTAGTGAGAGTCAGATGCGAAGGAAGACCGGTCACACAGGTCCTTAAAGAGACTGCTCCAAGATCATACGAGGTACTTACCGAGAATGGCAATACAATCCGCAGGAACCGGAGACACCTGTTGAAGATTCCACGCCCAGAACCACAGCCTGCAGAGAATGGCAATGACAGGGAGACTCCGGGAGAGCAAATAGAAGAGGGGCATACTCAATCAGACACGGACAGCCCTCCTGTCGAGTCACCCTCCCCTGGGGTGGAGCGGGTTCAAAGGCCGAGTAGGTCCATTGTCAAACCTAGGAGACTTGTAGAGGAGTGCTAATAACACGCACAGAAAGGGTCGGTTTATTATTATTATTATTTTTTTATTGCGGACTTGGAGTTCTGTTCTCAGGGTCATTACTGTTTGTTTCTGGACTCAGGTTATTTGTGAATTGATGCTGTATGGTTCCATTACAGTTTGTTTTCATTGGAAAAAAAAGGAAAGAGGTAAGAGAAGTGTAATAATTGTACTGTTTAGAGTACCGTTACATTGTTTATTTGTACAAGCTGGAGAGTACATCTTGAGAATTCTAGTACGTATGCTAAGCTATAGATATAGACTTGTAATATCTGTGAACTGTTATTCTCTGAGATCAACTTCATCTTAATCCTTAGAAAAAGGGAGATGTACCGATAGTGGCCTGTAGGGGCGCTATACCAGCTACTGCATGTTGAATGTACAACGAGACCAATAAAGCTCAGCTTTGTGAATGGCGACCAAGTGTGTGTGTGCACATTGATACAGGACCGTTGCTTTTTAGCCTATACATGCTACCCCTCAGTTCTGTTATCAAGAGGCATAGCGTTAACTACCATAGCTATGCTGACGACACTCAGCTTTATATCTCAGTAACGACTACGAGATGGTCGACCACCTGATAGATTGTATTGCTGATATTAATATATGGATGACACAAAAGTTTCTCCAACTCAATCAAGAAAAAAGGTATTTTGATCATTGGCGAGAAAACTGGGAGAGAGAAATGATCTGCACATTTGAAAACAGTAGCTCTTAACACTAAGTGTCAGGCTAGGAATCTTGGTGTCATAATTGACCCAGATCTACATTTTGAAACCCATATTAATAATACTATTAAAACATCCTTTAAACCATTTAAGAAACATCACTAAGGTACAATAATTTCTCTCCCAGGCAGACACTGAAAAACTAATGCATGCGTTTGTTACTAGTAGGCTAGATTACTGTAATGCTCTCCTGACAGGTCTCCCCCAAAAAATGATTAGTAGACTACAAATGGTTCAGAATGCTGCTGCTTGTGTCCTTATTAGGACCAAACAAAGAGCGCACATCACACCTGTCTTGAGATCACTACACTGGCTCGCTGTCAGTTATAGAATAGACTTTAAGATCCTTTTATTAGTCTATAAATCACTCCATTGCGACACGCCCAAATACATGGCGGACATGCTCATAAGATACACACCAGTTAGACCCCTAAGGTCTAGTGGCACGGAACTTTTGATAGTACCAGAGGCTAGGACTAAGAGATTTGGAGGATCAGCTTTTAGCATATATGCTCCTAGATTGTGGAACACCCTACCTACAGGCGAAGAAGGCCACACCACTCATGTTTGTCCTGTTTGTCCTGTTGCGTTTGCCGTAGCTGCGTTTCCGGGTTCAGAGCACGCTGGCGTCCGCGTTGTGACTGCCGCTTCTGTTTCCCTGTCCTGTCTTTTTGTGTCCTGTCCTAAAGTGTCTATAGTTTCTTGTTTTCGGCGTCTACCTTGTTTTGTGTGCCCGTCTTCCCCCAGAGGTCTCCGCTTTTTATTTTCCTTGTTTTCTTTTCCAAGTATTTTTTCACTTTGTTTTGTTAGATTTTTTTCGCCGACCTCCGCTGCTTTCCCCCCCGCCATCTCCCGCCTCTCACCGCCTCCACTGCCGGACTACAGTACTCACCACCTCCACTGCCGGACTACAGTACTCACCGCCTCCACTGCCGGACTACAGTACTCACCGCCTCCACTGCCGGACTACAGTACTCACCGCCTCCACTGCCGGACTACAGTACTCACCGCCTCCACTGCCGGACTACAGTACTCACCGCCTCCACTACCGGACTACAGTATTCACCGCCTCCACTACCGGACTACAGTATTCACCGCCACCACTAACCACCGCCACCACTAACTAACGCTGGACCCCTAACTCCCACTGGATTCACACTTCTTGACACCATCGTTCCTGTCCACCGGCTCTGTGTTGCTGACCGCCCCGCACTGCGCCGCTCTCAGACATCGCTAGCCTGGCTGTGCTGTGCTACTACCCTCGTCCCGGGAGGTAGCCACCACTCCCTCCCCGGTTTGGGGGTTGCCATCTCCGCAGGTGAGTGTCAGTCCTTCCCAACCCTCACTCACTACTGCAGGATTTGGTCGCTGGCATGGCACGGCTAGGCTGGCCGGCCGCGCGGGTTCGGTCCCAGGCTGGCAATACAGATGACAACGGCAACGGCGGCACCGCGCTGTCGTTCTGGTTCACTGCCATGCTTATACGGCTCGCTGCCCACCAACTGCTGGTTGCTCCCAGCCTATCCACTGACCTGCTCCCACCTGTACTCTGGTTTCATCTTCGGCTTGGTTTCGCCCTCCTGCTGCTCCTGTCGTTTTGCCCTGGACTCCCGGCCATCTCACCTGCCCCCCACCTCCCCCTGCCCTTCTCTCGTCTCACCTATACTGCCACTCTGACTCTGTGTTCCATGTTACTTGTTGTTTTTGTGTTTCCCATATCCCCTATATTGTCAGAGTCTTTGAGCCTCGGAAAAGCGCTATATAAATGTAATGAATTATTATTATTATTATTATTATTATTATTATTATTATTATTATTACCTGAGGGCCTGAGGTTGTCTAAAACTCAGGACATTTTTAAGCGAGACCTTAAAACCTACTTATTAAATGTCGCCTTTTGTAACTAAGGGAGACATTGGACATTATAGAACTAGGATCACTATGCTATTACACCATACTCGTGCTTTGAGATCTTGTGTTGACAGGAAAAAGGACCTGGGTGCTGATGAGGCACTGTCAGCTCCCAGTAGCACCTAGAGCAGTACCAGAACCGGTACCAGGATGTACCTGGACCACCATCAGGTTGTATTGCTGTCATCTTTATTGTGTTGTTGCATCATAACTGCGCTTGAGATTCTCTTTTGGCAGGACCTGTGCCCATGCTGGATGCAGAACGATGCAGATATAACACTACATTTATGGACAGTGTGTACGCCGATAATATGCAAGGAACTTTTACTGCATACATGGTGTACAGGTTTTTCGCCCTTGCTTGCTTGCTATGCACCGGTGGTCCTTGGGCCTCCCCTTGGGGGCCCCCGGCTGCCCCGTGTGCCTGGTCTGTTCCGCCGCCGGGGCACCTGCTTGGCCGTCCTTGTGCGGGGCCTTTATGGTCTGTGCTTGCTTGGCTGGGCCGGGTGTGCTGGTGGTGGGGCGGGCTGGGTGTGTGGGGCGGCGGGGGCTCCCCGAGGAGGGTGTGGGGGTCCACCGCTGGGTGCTGGTAGGCAAACTGGTTAGTAGTCGCTCTACTGTATGTGTAGAGGGCTGCAAGGGAATTTTCCTGGCTACATAGTGTACAGGTTTTTACTTTTGCCTGCTCTGTCAGTATGTGAAGCGCATTGAGTTGTATCTTGTAAGAAATGCGCTATACAAATACAATTTTATTTTATTTTATTTGATCAAAGCAAGACTGCAGGTATTACCGACCAAGTACAATCTGTCCACCTGGTATCCCCACACTCACAGTCCATTCTGTTCAAGCCATCAGGATTCACAACACCTAGAATCCATTGCACACATAACAAATGGATGTAATGCATACAAACACCTGTACATAGCTCGTCATGACCGTATTGTGGACATTGTGTCTGATACAGTACAAAATATCTTACCATCTAGCGCAGCTATGTACAAGCATGCCAGAGTGTTACCAGAGTGGTTTGGTTTTACCAATGACATTATTGCCAACATCCCAAATACACCTGATGTTGTCTTTGTTGACACCAGCCACAAGGAGGTGCTGATTGTAGAAGCAGGCTGTCCCTTTGACCTGTACATGGACCAGACTTTCCAGGACAAGTATATCAAATACCAACCACTACTTGGTACGATAACCAGCTTTGGGTACAAGTGTAAATTCAGTATACTTGTATTTGGAAGTCTGGGCCATGTATATAAATGCACCATGAGGGGTCTGAGAATTGCTGCAATGACTAAAAGAAAGGCCAAACAGGTTGACAAATTTTGCTCTGTCTCGGCTATTATTGGCAGCTTGGCCGTGTGGAGAAGGAGGTGTTATGTACCTTGACTCTTCAGTGCTGCTTAGCCCGAAATATTTGATTCCCTGTTTGTGTAATATGATTTGTGGAACCAAATACAGTATTCAAATGTGTGTGTGTGTGTGTGTGTGTGTGTGTGTGTGTGTGTGTGTGTGTGTGTGTGTGTGATGGATGGATCTGCCTTGACTAGAGAGGGTTTTCAAATCAACATGCAATGTAACGGTTCTTTGGTTGTTTGTACTCACTTTGCCTATGAAGTAGCTCTTAGCTGTGTGTGTGTGTGTGTGTTTGTGTGTTGGGATTTAAATAGTTCCTGGCTGGCAACAGAATGTTAACAGTTCCAAACAGGATTAGTTATAGTGAGGAAAGGCATGTCTGGAACATTATTCAGCTCCAAAGAGGAACGGCCAATCAGAAACAGACACACGCATGCACGCACGCACACACACACACACACACACACACACACACACACACACACACACACACACACACTCTGTCCCATTCCGCCTGCTTACTTTAAGCCATAAACAGGTGCATCATGGCTGCGTCAGGGAGAGAGGACACGGGGGGGATTAGCGAAGCAGCTCAGGTTAGCCTAGCTTAGCTTAGCCTAGCCTAAGACAACAGAGATGTAGAATGCATCACAGCACGTCTGCTCTGTTAATATTCATTACTGTTCCTTCTATTCAAGTTGTGATGAGAGGATGGCAACAGGGGAAGTTAGAGTGACACCGAGTCCCCAGAGGAGGCTGTGGAGGAATACAGATGTCCCTGACTTAGACTGACAGTATATGGAGATAGTTTACCTACATACGGCTGTGGCTCAGGAGGTAGAGGCTGGTGGAGGTAGAGGCTGGTGGAGGTAGAGGCTGTGGCTCAGGAGGTAGAGGCTGGTGGAGGTAGAGGTTGGTGGAGGTAGAGGCTGTGGCTCAGGAGGTAGAGGCTGGTGGAGGTAGAGGCTGTGGCTCAGGAGGTAGAGGCTGGTGGAGGTAGAGGCTGGTGTAGGTAGAGGCTGATGGAGGTAGAGGCTGGTGGAGGTCGAGGCTGGTGAAGGTAGAGGCTGTGGCTCAGGAGGTAGAGGCTGGTGTAGGTAGAGGCTGATGGAGGTAGAGGCTGGTGGAGGTAGAGGCTGGTGGAGGTAGAGGCTGTGGCTCAGGAGGTAGAGGCTGGTGGAGGTAGAGGCTGGTGAAGGTAGAGGCTGTGGCTCAGGAGGTAGAGGCTGATGGAGGTAGAGGCTGGTGGAGGTCGAGGCTGGTGGAGGTAGAGGCTGTGTCTCAGGTACACCCCTCTCTCCCTCCCACATGGTGTTGAAGGAGAGGGGAGCGCTTCTCTCTGGAGGGAGTAGGGGGGGTCAAAGGAGACCTTTGGGGGGGTCGAGGGGTTATGTGTACTGTGTACTGTGTATGGTCCTGAGTATGCGTCATTGTGTGTGTGCGTGCGCGCGTGCGTGTGTGTGTATGTGTGTGCGTGTGTGTGTGTATGTGTGTGGTGTGTGTGTGTGCGTGTGTATGTGTGTGTGTGTGGTGTGTGTGTGTGTGTGTGTGTGTGTGTGTGTGTGTGGTGCCTAGGGCATGTGTTCAGATGCTCTCCTCTCTACATGTGGTGTTAAACGGCCTCGTCCAATTAATCTCTTCCTCTTCACCTCCTCTGCACCTCCTCTGCACTTCTGTGTGTGTGTGTGTGTGTGTGTGTGTGTGTGTGTGTGTGTGTGTGTGTGTGTGTATTGTACAACACGTGTCAGAGTCCCAAGGTGTGTCGTTGTTGAACCTGAGAACCTTTGTTGAATAAACACCTGCCCAAATAAATCTTTTTTTTTGTTTGTTTTTTTTGTTAATGGTGTAAATAGATTGTGGTGATAAGGTTGTTTGTTTTTGTTACTGTGTTTGGTGTGTACAGGGGTGAGGGTTTGGTGTGTACAGGGCTGAGGGTTTGTGTTACGTCTTCTGCCTGGACTAACAGTAATAAGGATGCATGAACAAGGAGCTACAGTTTTCACTTCTTTACTGTCAACGTCAAGTTCAACAACCACATGTACATATCAATACGCACCAACGTAACATGTCCATATCAATGCGCACCCACAGTATAGCAACAACATAAAATAGTCCCATGCCTATTGCATACATAACAATTCCTCCCTTCCAGCATTGATGTAACCCCTAAACATCACAAAGTGTGTTCAGTAACTAACCATAACAGAAATATAATGCTCTATCAAAGGTAAGTTAGTACATCCTGACTACAATTCAAGTCTCTGAGGTGCTCTGCGATTTCTCTCAGGGTAACGCCTTGGTTGAGAACCAGAGCCAGTGGCCCTCAGTTGAGGTTCAACAGCCTGTGCAGGTTCAGCATCATTATCAGTGTCAAAGTCCTCTGGTGTTGCCAGAGTAGACTCATCCGAGTCTGGAGGTGCCACTGATTCCTTAGCTGTGGTATTGCGAGCTGTTGCATCCAGTAGCTGGTCAACATGCCTGCGCCAGACGATGTCAGGCCCTACACTCACGGTGTAAGTCAGTGGTCCTGTCCGTGACAGAACCTCACCAGGCTGCCATTTCTGGTTATTACCTCTATAGTCTCTGGCAAGCACTTTGTGTCCAACACTGAAACTCCTCAGTTGCCGTTGTGTCTGTCCACTAGAACACTGCTTCTCCAACACATGTTTGCAGATGTCTGGTTTTAGCAAATCCAAACGCGATCTGAGGTTTCTGCCCATGAACAGCATAGCCGGCGTCTGGCCCGTTGTGGCATGAGCTGTGTTTCGGTAAGCCAGCAGGAAGTTTGCTACTTTCTGTTGTAACACTGTTCCATCCTTCCCACTTGCTTTCATTGACTGCTTGAAAGATTGTACAAAACGTTCCGCCAAGCCGTTAGTTGCAGGATGGTGAGGAGCTGAGGTAAGGTGTTTGACACCATTCCGTTTGAGGAAACTCTGGAACTCCTCTCCAGTGAATATACTCGCGTTGTCACTCACCAGTTGTTGGGGCAGCCCTGTGCGGGAGAAGAGTGTGCGCAGTATGTCCACTGTTTTAGTAGATGTGGCCTGTTTCACTGTGAAGACTTCGGGCCACTTTGAATGGGCGTCAACCACAATGAGGAACATCCGATCCATGAAGGGCCCTGCGTAGTCTATGTGAATACGTTGCCACTGGGTAGTGGGCCATTCCCATGTGTGGAGGGGTGCCGTCTGGGGTTGGCGCTGTATCTGTTGGCATCCACTGCAGGTCTTAGCCAGGTCCTCTATTTGACCGTCTATGCCAGGCCACCAGACATAGCTTCTAGCAAGGCTCTTCATCTTAACCACACCGAGATGCCCTTCGTGTAATGATTCCAACACTCGTGAACGCAGCTTGGGTGGCACAATGACACGCGTACCCCACATGACACAGCCTTGACACACTGATAGCTGGTCACGACGGGTGGAGTACTCAGGTAGCTGGAGGTAGCCCTGTGTTGGCCATCCATTCACTGTCAACTCATATACTTTAGACATGGTAGGATCTCTGTTGGTCTCCATTTGTATCTGAACTCTTGTGGCAGGAAGTGACTCCAGTTGGGTCAAGTGGAACGCGTCAGCTGGATCCGTTGTGTCCTCCACAGGGTGTGCCTCGTGTAGGAGGCGTGAGAGTCCATCGGCGTTTCCATGTTGTTTAGTTCCTTTAAACTCAATGGTGTAGGTGTGCGCACCCAGAAACAGAGCCCATCTTTGTAAGCGTGCTGCTGTCATTACTGGGATACACTTTTGAGGGTGAAAGATTGATACCAGGGGCTGATGATCTGTGATCAATGTGAAGTGCTTTCCATATAGATATTGATTAAACTTCTTCACCCCCCATACTAAACTCAAGGCTTCTCTGTCAATTTGAGCATAGTTGCGTTCTGCCGAGTTGAGAGATCTTGATGCGAAAGCGATTGGTCGCTCAGTTCCATCAGGCATTTTGTGTGAGAGCACGGCGCCAATACCATACGGGGACGCATCGCAGGCCAGGCGCAGGGGGAGACTGGGGTCAAAGTGCGTTAAGATCTCTTCTGAGGTGATTAGCTGCTTAGCAGTCTCAAATGCTCGTTCACAGTCCTTTGACCACTTCCATTTCCTGCCCAACTGTAACAAACAGTGTAAGGGGTGCAAAACAGTGGAGAGGTTTGGCAGAAACTTGTGGTAATAATTAATAAGGCCCAGGAAGGAGCGCAGCTGGCTCACATTCTCTGGTTTTGGTGCTCTCAGAACAGCATTGATTTTGTCCTGAGATTTGTGGAGGCCATGTCTGTCGATGGTGTGACCACAAAACTCGATGGAGTCTTTGAAAAACTCGCATTTCTTCTTGTTTGCTCTCAGTCCGTATTCCTCCAATCTGGACAGGACTGTCTTCAGGTTTGCCAGGTGTGTCCCATCATCAACTCCAGTGACAATGATGTCGTCCAGATAGCATTGTGTGCCCGGTATCCCTTGGAGTACTTGATCCATAGCACGTTGCCATATCGCTGGGGCACTAGATATACCAAAGACCAATCTGTTGTACTGGTAAAGGCCTTTGGTGGTGTTTATGGTCAGGTACTTTCTTGATGACTCCTCCACCTCCATCTGCAAGTATGCCTGAGCAAGGTCTATCTTTGAGAAACGCTCTCCACCCGCCAGGGACGCAAAGATATCATCTATGCGTGGGAGGGGATACTGATCTGCATGCAGGACAGGATTTACTGTGACCTTGAAATCACCACAGATTCGTACCGCACCCGTCTTCTTGACTACGGCCACAATATTGCCCAGTCACACCAGTCGACCTTGGAGAGAATACCTTGGTCCTCCAATTGCTGGAGCTCCGCCTCCACCTTGGGGCGAAGGGCGTAGGGCACCGGACGAGCCTTGTGGAACTTGGGTTTTGCATCATCCTCGAGTATGACCTGTGCTTTCATGTGTTTCAGGGTGCCTATTCCGTCTTGGAAAACCTGTGCAGACTGTGTCAGTATCTGTGCCAGACTTTCCTTTGTAGTGCTGTTGTTTTGTTTTGAGGTGATCTGCATTGCCTTTATTGACTGCCAATTAAGCTGGATACTTCTTATCCATTCACGTCCAAATAAGGGTACCCCCACACATTGTAGCACATACAACTCCAACCTCTGTGTGTCATTCTCATTCTTCACTTTCACTTTCAGTTTTCCCATGGGAGATATTTTCTCACCTGTGTACGTTTTCAACATCACTGAGGTAGGTTTTAGTTTCAGATTTGAAAAGTTCCTCACATAGTCTTTGTGGGAAATTATTGAGAGGGCAGATCCAGTATCTAACTCCATCTTCAATTTCACTCCCTCTACCTCAGGTGTCACCCATATGATTTTACGACCTGTCTCTTTAAGAGAGTGAAGTTCGAGGCATGACAACTCAACACTTGAATCACTTGAATCAGTTTCACTGACCTGATGTACATTTCTGTCTCTCTTTCCTGTTTTCTTTTGGTATGATGTCTTATCACATGGCTTTGATTTGCACATGTTCTGTATGTGTCCTCTTTTGTTGCACTGTCTACAGTCTTTATCTTTGAACCAGCAATCAACTGGGTCATGTGACTTGTTCCCACACCGATAGCATGCCATTGGCTTGTCATCCCTTTTTGTGTGCATTTTACTCACTGAGCATTCTCCCATATATTTATTTTGCAGTTGAACCGAGTCTTTTGCAACAGTTTCCATTGACACGGCGATGTCACGCGCGGTCTCCAGTGTCAGATTATTTTTGGTCAAGAGCCTTTTCTGCGTGCCTTCATTGTGCAATCCGCAGACGAGCCTGTCTCTGAGCGCATCCGATAGTCCCGGTCCAAATTCACAGTGTTCAGCCAGTCTACGGAGCTCCGCGATATAGTCCGCTACAGACTCGGTTTTGTGTTGATCTCTCTTATGAAATCGGAAACGTTCGGCTATCACTAATGGCTTCGGATTCAAGTGGCATTTCAGCAAATCTACATTCTCTTCAAAAGTCTTTTGTGCTGGCTTTTCCGGCGCTGTGAGGTTACGCAGCAAATTATATGCCTTTGCCCCCATCAAACTCAAAAGCACGGCAACTTTCTTATCATCTTTGACTCCATTAGCCACACAATATTGCTCGAGTCTCTCCACATAAGTAGACCAATCTTCTACCGTACCGTCAAAACAGTCCATTTGTCCAAAATGTCCAGCCATTTTGACTTAGTTCCTCTTAGTTTACTCACTTTTCTTTCAATTCTCTCCCGTCTTCTGCAACCTTGCACTGCGGGGATCGTTACGATTCTCGTCGCCACTTCTGTTACGTCTTCTGCCTGGACTAACAGTAATAAGGATGCATGAACAAGGAGCTACAGTTTTCACTTCTTTACTGTCAACGTCAAGTTCAACAACCACATGTACATATCAATACGCACCAACGTAACATGTCCATATCAATGCGCACCCACAGTATAGCAACAACATAAAATAGTCCCATGCCTATTGCATACATAACAGTTTGTTACTGTGTTTGGTGTGTACAGGGCTGAGGGTTTATTACTGTGTTTGGTGTGTACAGGGCTGAGGGTTTGTTACTGTGTTTGGTGTGTACAGGGCTGAGGGTTTGGTGTGTACAGTACAGGGGTGAGGGTTTGGTGTGTACAGGGGTGAGGGTTTGGTGTGTACAGGGGTGAGGGTTTGGGGTGTACAGGGGTGAGGGTTTGGTGTCTACAGGGGTGAGGGTTTGGGGGTGAGGGTTTGGGGTTGCATTCGGCCAGCGTTTGCTGGTCGGCGTGCCGGGGCGCCGATATGGAGTTCACTAATCTCAGCAGAAAACAACATGTCATTAAACTCTCAGCTGGGTCTCATGTTTCGGTAGAGGACTGTAGTTTGGCGGTGGGAGAAGTTGTTGGTCACAACAGCATTAAATCTGCCGCTCGGATGAACGGCGCGCTGGTGATATTTACTACGCCGTATAGGAAAGTCACCATATCCAACATACCACCGTTCATTAGTGATGAGCAGTGGCGGATTAACGCATAGGCTTACCTCGGTTTCACCCTGCTAGACACAGCTGGCTCAGAGATTCACACCGTTTCCATCCCCTGGCAGCAACAGTGGCCTGCGCTGTTCAGCGGTGTAGGCTGCCTCGACACTTTTGCCCACCAGCCTCTGTTAGATCCTACAGTGATGCCTGTTATACAGCCCCTCCGCCGCTCCCCCCTGGCTCTCCGCGATGACATCTCCTCTCAACTACAGAGCATGCTCGATAGCGACATCATTGAGCAGGTGAATGCATCGCCTTGGATCTCCAACCTGGTGGTGGCGAAGAAGAAGTCTGGGGGGCTGCGCATCTGCGTGGATCTGAGAGCGGTAAACAAGGCCATCATCCCTGACAAATACCCCCTGCCAACGATAGAGGAGCTCACCGCCCAGTTCTACGGGTCCAGCGTGTTCTCTAAACTGGACCTCCGTCAGGGTTACCTCCAAGTGCCACTACACCCCGAGAGCCGCAACCTCACAGCGTTCATCACTCACAGAGGGGTTTTCCGCTACAAACGCATGGCTTTCGGTTTAAGCTCCGCCCCCAGCTGCTTCCAAAAGATCATGGCCTCCATCTTCGCTGGGATCCCAGGTGTGGCCATCTATCTTGATGACATCGTGGTTCACGGGGCCACCGTCGAGAGCCACGACGAGCGTCTCCACAGTGTGTTCAGTGCGTTGGCCAAGCATCACCTCACACTCAATGGTGAGAAGTGTGTATTCGCCGCCCCAGCCATCGACTTTGTGGGGTTCCGCCTCTCAGCTGATGGCACGTACCCGCTGCACTCGAACACCGAGGCCATCCATCATGTCCCGGAGCCCACCACAGCCGCTCAGGTGGCCTCCTTTCTAGGCATGACGGCGTACTACCTCCGTTTCCTGCCACAGTACTCGGCCACAACCACACCGCTGCGGAAGTTGTTGAAGCATGACGAGCCCTGGCTCTGGACGTCTGCCTGCTCAGACGCCGTACGCCTCCTGAAGGCCCAACTCACCTCGCCACCGGTCCTGGCGCATTTCGACCTGGCCAGCCCCACTCTTGTCACGTGCGACGCCTCTGCCACAGCCATTGGTGCGGTGATGTCCCAGCTGCAAGGGGGGGTGGAGAGACCGATCGCCTTCGCCTCCCGTGCTCTCAGCCCCATGGAACAGAAGTACTCGGTGGGGGAGCGGGAGGCCCTAGCATGCCTCTGGGCATGTGAGCGCTGGCACATGTACCTCTATGGACGTCTATTCACACTGAGGACAGACCACCAGGCCCTCATCACCCTCCTGGCCACGTCTGGCACCGGTCACAAGCCACTCCGCCTCCACCGCTGGGCCGACCGCCTGCAGCAGTACAACTATCGGCTACAGTTCACGCCAGGACGAGACAACGTGGTAGCCGACTTGCTATCACGCTCAATCCCCAGCCCACCCACAGCCCCAACCTTGACCCCCGGACTGGACCAGGCTGAGCATGACCTCGTCCAGCTCCTCCACACACCCCTTCAGGAGACGTGTCGCTGAAAGAGCTCCGGGATGCCTCAGCCGATGACCCCACCCTCTCTACACTCTCAACCTACATCACGCAGGGGTGGCCGGCAAGAGTACCTGACGAGCTACTCACTTACTCCAGGATCAGGGAGGAGTTGTCGGTTTGGAATGACACCTGTGTCGCTCGCGGGTTCTGCACTGTGGTCCCAGGTGTCCTTCGGGCACGTATCCTTGCTATGGCGCACGAGGGTCACCTGGGCATAGTCAGGCTCAAACAGCGTTGTCGTGATGTTGTGTGGTGGCCAGGCATCGACAGGGAACTCGAAACCCTGGTCAAGGATTGCACTGCCTGTCTCCTTAGTGGTAAGACCAGGGCTCCAGCTCCACCCCCGCCCATGCAACCGTTGGACTGGCCATCTCAACCCTGGGAGCGCCTGCAACTGGATATCTGCGGCGAGCTGCATGGGGTACCACATCACCAGCGTTTTCTCGTCGTGACCTACGACCTCCACTCTAAGTGGCCAGAGGTGACACCTGTGGGCTCGGTCACAGCACAAAAAAAAAAGTTTTAGTAGAAGGCGATAATAGGGAGAAGGTTTTTCCTTCTATCAGTGGCCCCGGGCCCGAGCTAGAGTACTCTTCCTGCAACGAATAGTGGACTGCTGATTCACATGCTTAGTATTCAAATGTATTGATTGTAAGTCGCTTTGGAATAAGGCGTCTGCTAAATGCCAAAAATGTAAATGTAAATGTGCTGATTCGAGCGTTCTCGACGCTCTGTTTGCACGTTGGGGCCTGCCCAAGAGGATCACGACTGACAACGGTCCTCAAATGGTTTCCCATGAACTGTCCTCCTATCTAGTGGGTAAAGGGATCCACCACATCCGCACAGCGTTCTACCACCCTGCTGCGAACGGGGGGGTGGAACGGCTGAATCAAACACTGAAAAATGGCATCAGGGCCCACCTGGCACAAGGGTGCACGCTCACCACCAGCCTCCTCCAGACGCTGTTGCATTATCGGGCCACGCGACACGCCACTACAGGAGTCTCCCCAGCCTCCCTCATGCTGGGGCGGGAGCTCCAGCTGCCTCTCGATAGGCTCCGCCCTACAATAGCTCAGCCCCCGGTCCATCCAGTTCAAGCCACAGTCACCAAACACCAGCGCTTGATGAAGGATCGTTTCGACAGGGCCAGACGTGCTAGGTCACCTGTCATTGCTGTGTCGGACTGGGTCAGGATCCGACGACCTCATCGGGACAACAAACTCCAGTCGTTTTGGTCTGACCCTGTCCAGGTTAGCAAACAGCTTGGCCCGGCCTCGTTTAGGCTCGCCGACGGCACTCGCTGGCATGCTACCCGCCTGCGTAAGGTGCAGCCTCCCCCTGGCCCAGCGCTGAGTGTGGCCTCTTCCACAGTCTTGCCAGCCGCACGGTTGGATGAAGCAGCAACCCCGGCCTACCAGGCTCAGCCCCAAGGCGTGGAGCCGCCACCAGTGGCTGTGGCTGCACCAGAGCCACGTCTGGTTCGAGCACGCAACAGGCCCGAGCACTTGCGTGACTACATGACTGAGTATCACACCTAGGTTGTGTGAGGGGGGGGGGGAAATGTTACGTCTGTAGTTTACGACAGTTTGGGTTTTATGACAGTGCCGTATTACGTTATGTGTGACACTCGTGTTTGAATAAATGGAGTTACCAGCTCCGACTAGAAGCTCTGAGTTCGGCTCCGTTATTGAACATAACAAACTGATGTTTATGATTGTATTTCAGTCTTTCTTTATATCCCTCCGGAGCTGTCTATCTCCCCTTCAACATGCCTAGTGCGTTCCACAACGGACCTTGCCCGGCCACGCGCTAAATTATACTGGATTTTCTCCGGTGTCTGGGAGTTCGCAAAGGGAGTTCGCAGCCATATAGGAATAAGACCACCTGATAAGAATAAGACCATTATATTATTACAGTATAAGCAGCACTCGAGTTGAGGGGGGATGGCATCCCCCCCGAAATAAAAACAGTCAAAATCGTCCCCCTCTTTCCATACTTTATGTCATTTTATCAATGAACGTGGTATTACTGCTATTTCAAGGTGTGAGGGGGGCACGCACACATGCAATGACATTTTTACCATGTTACTGACACTGAAGTCACTGACGCTGAGGGGATGCTAAAATTGTCCTCATATGATAAAATCCACCACCTCCCCTGATTTTCTTTTACAACTTGAGTACTGAGTATAAGCATGTGCCTGGTTAGTTGTCATGAATGAATGAATGAATTAATGAATTAATGAATGGTCTTTATTGTCATTAATATAGTACAGGTACCATACAACAACATTTGTGAGAGGGGGCTCCCCTGGTGCTAGGAAAAAAATACTAAAAACAAGAAGGGAAAAGAGCTGGTTTACATAAATAAAGGCTATATACACTATCCACTATACTATACTATACAAATAAAACACTGTGCTGTACTCTATGCTATGCTATAAATATCCTAACATTTCCTATCTCTGAACCTTATGTGCACGAGGGTTGTCATATTGCACATAGTATTATTGCACATTCATTTAAAGTGTCGCAGTGTGCAGGTTTGAAATGTTCACAGTTGTGTTTCAGAATTGCACTTGATTACAATCTAGTAGCTGCCATCAAATTGTCTAGATTGTCCAGGGCCTAGAACCTAGGTCTTTGCTGTGTTCAGGGCCTGAATGGCCCTAGGGTAGAAGCTGAGCTTCAGTCTATTTGTCCTTGCGGACATGGTCCTGAACCGCCTGCCCGAGGGCAGCCGAACAAAGTGTTCGTTCCCAGGGTGGGATGGGTCTCTGGAGATCTTGGAGGCCTTCCTGAGGCAGCGTGTGTTGTACAGCTCTTCCAGAGAGGGGAGGGGGGCGCCGATGATCTTCTGGGCCGATCTCACGACTCTCTGTAGCGCTTTCCTCTCTGCGGCTGTGCAGCTGGAGAACCACACGCAGATGCAGTAGGTGAGGATGCTCTCCACTGTGCAGCGGTAGAAGGTCACAAGCAGCTCTTGTTTGAGGTGGTATTTCCTGAGGACTCTCAGGAAGTAGAGCCGCTGTTGTGCCTTCTTGATGATGGCTGCTGTGTTGGTCTTCCAGGACAGGTCATCCTGAATTGTCATGATCAAACGTTACAAATGGAACTTACCGAGAAGCCACCGTTCTCTGCCCTCTCCCGCTTCCAGACGAAGCCTACCCTATATTATAGCACTTGTCTTAATTCAGCCGCTATAATTGAGCCGCTATCACAGGGTGTTAATACAAACCTCATTCACCTGCGTTAATTTTACCTGCATTGGTATTAATAGAAGGAAGCACGTACGCAACTTTAAACCATCGCAGCCCGTTTTATAAATATTGCTTACGTCCGTTTAGAAAAATGTGCTTACGTGAAAGTAAAAGATGACGTTCAAGTACTTTTTTATAAATGAGGCCCTTGGAGACTGAAATAGTGGAGCTGCAACTTTCTGCCGGGTCCATAGGAAATCGAGGCTGTGTTGAAAATCTCAATACCAAAAAAGCCATACTGGCAGACTTGTTGGGCACTAGAGCGCAGGGGGCACTGGTTCGGTCCCGCTTCCAGAGCGCTGCTTTGATGGATTCACCTTCCAAATATTTTTTCAGTCTGGAGAAGAAAAATTGACAAAACAGGCTAATTCATGCTCTGCGCTCAGACAAAGGACATTGTTAACTCAGGCCAATGAGATCCGGCAGAGAGCTGTCGACTTTTATACTCACCTTTTTGAAAGTGAGTATGTCGAGGATGATGTGACGTTTGACTCCTTCTGCAGTGGGCTGCCCAAAGTCTCAGAAGAGACCAACAAAGAGCTGGAGAGTCCTCTAACTCTAGGGGAATTGGGTGTGGCTTTGCAGAGCATGCAGGGGGGAAAAGCCCCTGGGTTCGATGGACTCCCACCAGAGTTGTATGGACATTTCTTTGCGGGGAGATGTCTTGGACGTTTTTAATGAAAGTTTAAAAGACTTGTTTTTGCCTCAGAGCTGCAGGAGAGCAGTTCTGGCTCTGTTGCCAAAAAAAGGTGATCTCCAAGAAATAAAAAACTGGCGTCCGGTATCTCTGCTCTGCTCGGATTACAAACTGTTGTCTAAAGTCCTGGCCAATAGACTGAGGATTGTGATGTACCAGGTCGTCCACAGAACTCAGACGTACTGTATACTCGGCAGGTCTATTGTTGACAATGTGTCACTGATTCGGGATCTTCTAGAAGTCTCTGGTTCTTTAGGCCTAGATGCTGGTCTGGTTTCTTTGGACCAAGAAAAGGCGTTTGACCGGGTTGAGCACCGGTACCTGTGGAAGGTGTTGGAGAGGTTCGGCCTCAGCCCTGCTTTCATTGCCATGATTCAGGTTTTGTATGGAGACATTGAGAGTGTGCTGAAAATTAATGGTGGACTGTGTAGACCTTTTAAAGCAACTCAGGGTATAAGACAGGGCTGTTCGATGTCTGGTATGCTCTACACACTATCTATTGAACCAATGCTGCATAATGTTCGTTCACGTATTGATGGGCTGTTTTTACCGGATTTTAGTACATGTTTTAATTTGTCTGCATATGCAGATGATATTATTGTCATTGTAAGGAGTCAGGAAGATGTAAATACGTTAGGCAATATTGTTGAAACCTTCGGGAGGGTCTCAGCTGCAAAAGTGAACTGGGCAAAGAGTGAGGCCTTAGCAGTGGGGGTTTGGTCTGTAGGTCTCCCTAAGCTGCCAGGTGGCTTAAGTTGGAAGAGGGGAGGGTTAAAGTACCTTGGGGTGTATCTAGGAGATGACCAGACTATAAAGAAGAATTGGGAGGGAGTGTTGGAGGAGGTGGAGGGGAGGTTGGCCAAGTGGAGGTGGCTGTTACCTCATGTCATACATAGGAAGAGTCCTGATTATAAATAACCTGGTGGCATCAATACTTTGGCACAAATTAAAATGTGTGGAGCCCCCCGCTGGTCTGTTATCAAAAGCACAGTCCATTATAGTCATTATAGTCCCACGTCAGGTTTTTCCTTCTATCAATTGCCCCGGGCCCGAACTAGATTACTCTTCCTGCAACGAATGGTGGATTGCTGATTCACATGCTTAGTATTCAAATGTATTGATTGTAAATCGCTTTGGAATAAGGCGTCTGCTAAATGCCAAAAATGTAAATGTAAATGTAAACGTCAACAACACCATCCGGTCTGCTTACTTCCATCTTCGTAATATCAACCGTCTTCGCCCTTCACTCACTCCCAACAGCGCCGCAATCCTGGTCCACTCCCTCGTCACTTCCCGCCTAGATTACTGTAACTCCCTTCTCTTTGGTCTTCCCCACAAACTGCTCCACAAGATCCAACTGGTCCAGAACGCTGCTGCCCGTATTGTCACCAGAACCCCTGTCATCAGTCACATCACCCCCATTCTACACCAACTCCACTGGCTCCCGCACATGCACATCCCGTACAGCGCCGCACATGGCAGCTATGGTTTTACAGTTTGTTGTGTTCTGTCTGCACTGCTGTCTTGTTTGCATTGCATTTAGAAATGCTCTTACTGTAACGCCGAATCAAATTCCTATATGTGTATGCTTAATGTGTATGCATAAATGGCAATAAACGTTATCTCCATCTCCATCTCCATCTCCAAACACCGCATCAATTACAAAATCCTTCTCCATACTTTCAAGGCCATCCATAACCTCGCCCCTCCATACCTGTCCGACCTCCTCCACATCAACATTCCCACCCGGTCCCTCAGGTCTGCCTCCTCCATCAACCTGACCGTCCCCCCAGCCCGTCTGTCCACCATGGGGTTTAGAGCCTTCAGCCGCTCCGCCCCTCGCCTCTGGAACTCCCTCCCCCCCGACATCAGGAACATTGATTCAATCTCCTCTTTCAAAACCCACCTCAAAACCCACCTGTTTACGCAGGCGTATCCCTGTTGATTTACTGTTCCCGTGCTGCTCTGCTACTAGCTATGTTTTATACTGTATATTTCTATGTATTTTGTATTTTGAATTTTTTGTAACTGTTTTTACATTTGTTGTTGTACGGCGACCTTGAGTGCCATGAAAGGCGCCTTATAAAATAAATGCATTATTATTATTAATTAGCAGAACAGCAGCTTTCAGGTTGCAATTCATCCAGCGCTATATTACAGGGAGTGATGATGTGGTCTGGAAACCTGTAATGAGCACCATTTTAAGGGGAATAGAAGGTTTGAAGTTGGATGTGTCTTTGTTCTTGTTGGACTGTGTCTTTATACGTTTGTGTAAATTGACTCCATTTTATCAGGGGCAGATTGGAACCCACAGCGTCACTGTTCTGGCTCCTGGAAGAGCCTCTAATATATGGGGCCCGTCTGGACATTCAGAATCAAAGCAGACTTGGTCTCACCCAGCGTTTAGTTTCAGCCAGGACTTCATCAAACAGAGGCGCTGTCCTCTCTGATGGGTCTGAGGTCGGGTCGGCAGACTAGGAACCTTTTGGCTGCGTGGACTAAATAACTGAGCAATGAGGAGTGGGACATGGTAAAGGACTATCTAAGTGGTACAGACATTACTAACGAGGGGGACCCGTTTCCTGAACTGGGTCCTCAGATAGACCAAACTGGACTGATGGGACCTTTGTTGGTAAATAAAAATGATGGATCTACAGACCTGTACATGTTAAATGGGAAAGCAATGTATAAATACTGTGTTCAAGCTTTGAACAAGAAAACATTGAGTGGGAGAACAGACACTGTGTGGAGAGAAAGACTGAAGGTGCAGGATGACTGTAAACCAGTGTGGAGGGTTGTTAGGTTTCAATATGTTTTCAATGTTTGTATAAACTGCTAACAATATTAATGTTAAAAAGGATCTGTTGACAAGATGTCAGTGTGTGTCCCACCCTAAGTGGGCCCCTTTCAGAGAAGTACAGGAAAACGCCCAAAGCGTGCCCCAAGCTGGGAGGAAGCTTATCTTCTTTTTATGCAAAGTCATGTATGTAAAGTCATGTATACTACGTCATAAAATGTCTGTCATGTTGTGATAAAGATAACAATAAAGGCTGCAAGCGAGAAGTGAGCATCCAGAATGATCTGGGACGTGCTAGACTGCCGTTCAGCATTCTCCCTTGCTAGCAAGTGAAACTGAGAACTCGAGTCTCTGTGTATCTGTGGTTAATGAATTGTTGGTCTTAGAACGAACAGCGGGGCTAAACATCAGGTTTAGTACCCAACATTTTGGTCCTTCGATTGCCGGATCCCAGGAAATCGTTTTTGCTGAAGAGAAGCGGGAAAAGACACACCGAAAGTCTGTACAGCCAGGGATTTCAGTTCCTGCCAAAAGTCCTGTCTCGTGAATTCGTGGTCAGGCCGGTGAAGGTAGATTGTCCAACCTTCCTTCTCTTCGAAAGACGATTTGACGGGATATCCAAGACCCAACATTGACCTCAGATAACAGGGTAAGGTGAACAGGTCTCTCCACCTGAAGTTTAAAAAAACTAAAGGAGTTTAAAGGTGAACAGGTCTCTCCACCTGAAGTTTAAAAAACTAAAGGAGTTTAAAGGTGAACAGGTCTCTCCACCTGAAGTTTAAAAAACTAAAGGAGTTTTAAGGTGAACAGGTCTCTCCACCTGAAGTTTAAAAAAAAAAAAAACTAAAGGAGGTGTTTAGAGGAGGAGAAGGAGAGTTGAGATATACTCTCTATGAGGATTTTTTTTGAGAAATACGTCATTGTTGAATTGTTGAATTGTTATATTGTTATTTGTTGTTATTGAAATACGTTATTGTTGAATTGTTGAATTGTTATATTGTTATTTGTTGTTATTGAAATACGTTATTGTTGAATTGTTGAATTGTTATATTGTTATTTGTTGTTATTGAAATACGTTTTGTTGAATGAAAGTGT
>NC_137681.1:30992192-31072192 GCF_963989245.1 Nansenia antarctica | reverse complement strand
CTTTTCATATGTAAATACCTTCACCCCTGAGCCAACCAAACCAGAGGTATGGTCAAAGATTCTACAATCTTCCTTAGCCAATGATGGCCTTTTCTCCCGTCCCCTGCCCCAATATGGAGTGGTCAGTGTGTGTGTGTGTGTGTGTGTGTGTGTGTGTGTGTGTGTGTCCAAGCCGCCCCAAGGAACCTTGCGGCCCCTCTGTGTTGGTCATCTGGTTATGGTCAGTGTGTGTGTGTGTGTGTGTGTGTGTCTGTGTCCACAAGCCCCAGAGGAGCCTTGCGGCCCCTCTACAATTCATGGTATGTGTGCATTGCTGTGTACCCACTAACCACAGCACATATATGTCTACATGTATGTTTCAAGTAAAATATACTACAGTATAAACTGCTAACAATATTAATGTTAAAAAGGATCTGTTGACAAGATGTCAGTGTGTGTGTCCCACCCTAAGTGGGCCCCTTTCAGGGAAGTACAGGAAAACGCCCAAAGCGTGCCCCAAGCTGGGAGGAAGCTTATCTTCTTTTTATGCAAAGTCATGTATGTAAAGTCATGTATACTATGTCATAAAATGTCTGTCATGTTGTGATAAAGATAACAATAAAGTCTGCAAGCGAGAAGTGAGCATCCAGAGTGATCTGGGACGTGCTAGACTGCCGTTCAGCATTCTCCCTTGCTAGCAAGTGAAACTGAGAACTCGAGTCTCTGTGTATCTGTGGTTAATGAATTGTTGGTCTTAGAACGAACAGCGGGGCTAAACATCAGGTTTAGGGGGTCATCCCTATGTTCCCCGGGTCCTTTGTTCCCCGATTTCTTAGCAAAAAAATAATCATACTGTGGATTACTAATTGATAAAGACATTTACTAATTGATAAAGACATTTACAGGAAATTGCAGGAACTATTATACATAGGAACAAAATTATTATGTGTACAACATTATTATATGAACAGAATTCTGACGTGAGATTGCATCCAAACGTCGAATTCCGACCTGAGAGCGCAGGGGTGCGCCTGTTATGTGCGCCTGTCGGGGCTTCTCTCGGGATTATTCCATTTTGAATTGGAAACCCTATGGTTACCCTAACCCTAACCCTAACCCTAACCTTAACCCTAACCCTAACCCTAAATGTGGCCTAACTAATTAATGCAAGTGCAATTCAAAATGGAATAATTAATAACTGTGATTTACCGTGGGTTAGGATAACAATTCAAACGTGTCCGGATAGGGGAGAGGACAGGGAATCCAAAACCATTTGAATGGTGTCGATCCTACACTCCTATCACGGTCGACACAGCTTCATCCAGGAAGCGGTTCTCTGAGCAGCAGCGGGGGGGGACCGTCGCTTACGGCCGAATATCTCCGCGTCACAATGGGTTATAATTCCAATACATATGCTTAATCTACTCTATTCAGACATTAATCTGCTCTATTCAGACATTAATCTGCTCTATTCAGACTTTTTAGTTGATCTACAATATGTCTTTGTATTCATGTTATAATGTTCATTATCACTTTGTTTAAGGCCTGATATTGGCCATCGATTGCTACTGTCTGGATATATTGTTTGAATAAAAACACCTGAGGAAACTCTTTGTTTTGTCACAGTTGTATCCATGATGCACTTTATTTAATCCATGCATACAATTTCAAATTTTGGGCCGCTACCCACACGTTTAGCTGTGTTGCTCATTCCACAAATGCATGATCCTTACAAGTCATACCTCGTTGTAAAAGTGACTAATCAGGCTTTCTCCATGATCTCCATGATCACAATAGCATGCTGAACACTCTCAAAATTGAATGGAGTCTCATTCATGTACCGTTAACGAGATATAATACGAAAAGCATATTTTTCAATGTCGCTCAAAACCGCACAGCAGGGGGGGGGGGGGCCCGCCATTCTTAAATCAATAACTATTTTTAACTTCGATTTCGATAATAATAGTCCACGAGTGAAGTGATCAAAATCATAAGGACAACATACTAATCTTTAAATGGAGTCTGTAGGTTATACCGTTACAGAGTTATGAATTCATAATGCTTATGAATATGATTTTGGAAAATCCTTAACGGTTTTCATTGATTTTTGAGATTTTTCGAGAAATCCCTAATGGGGGGGGGGGGACCCGGGTTTTGATGTGTAATAACTTTTTAAAATAACTATTTACAGTAAAAGGGTTTACCTTTTGCCCTCATTTGTGAGTTTCTACGACTTTTCGTTTTATTACAGTAATCCGTTAAGCAAAAGTGGGAAATGCTTAACCAAATCGCTAAAATTATGAATGGGACCCTATGGGACAAACTTACGGTCGAGCAAACAGGTGTGGTCGGGGTGTTAATTTCACGAAAAATCCCATTATTCCATTTTGAATTGGAAACCCTATGGTTACCCTAACCCTAACCCTAACCCTAACCCTAACCCTAACCCTAACCCTAACCCTAACCCTAACCCCTAACCCTAACCCTAACCCTAACCCTAACCCTAACCCTAACCCTAACCCTAACCCTAACCCTAACCCTAACCCTAACCCTAACCCTAAATGTGGCCTAACTAATTATTGCAAGTGCAATTCAAAATGGAATAATCCCGAGAGAAGCCCCGACAGGCGCACATAACAGGCGCACCCCTGCGCTATCAGAACGAGATACCCCAATGTCACGTCGGAATTCGACGTTTGGATGCAAATGTCACGTCGGAATTCGACGTTTGGATGCGATCTCACGTCAGAATTCGACGTTTGTCCATAAAAATCGAATTCTGACGTCTGCCGTGTGAGACCAGGTTGCTCTAATTATTTAAAATACAAATAAATAAATAAACAAGAATGTGTTGTGTAACAACTCCCCCAACATTCCCCTCCACCACAGAGAGACTAAACTGTCCTTCTGAAAGAGACTACACTGACATCCTCCATCCCAGATAGACTACAATGACCACCATCACAGTGTGACATGGGAGAGTTACTCCATATGAGAGTGGAGAAACCTATTCTTCAGGTAGCATGTGTTCCTGATATTGTGGACTACTCTTTTATCAACAATTTCACAGTATTGCCCATTGGTGGCAGTTGAATTCATACCTATCCCAACAAGTTGGCGTGGTTCCAAAAAACATTTATGATGTAGGAACAGGAGGGTGTCAGTGATGGCTGAGGGTGGGAAGAGAAGCTTTGCTCCCTCCTTGTACTCTTCACAGCCTGTCAGGGGATCTTCTCTGTGGAGTGGCAGGAACACGGTCCCTTCAAACAGGAGCTGTGGATTCTCTGAAAATAAAAGACATCAAGTATTAAGGTAGGCTATAGATTCCCATCAATATTTTTTATACAAGGTCTTTCAGTAAGACTATTTTACCTGACATGGTAGCCCATATGCCTGTGATTTTCACCGGTTGCCTGTGGTTCCTGTCTTCACCAAGTAGGGTTGGGTTGAGTTGGGTTGGGGTTGTCTCCACAAATCACCCAACTCTGATAGTCTTTATATCAAATCTGAGAATGAAATTCAGTATGCTAATTATAAAAGGGGTATGCTATTGATAATAGCATATCATTTAGATTGTTTTTAATTTAATATTTTAGATAATTCATTATTTTAAAATATTATTTTCTTTAGATAAACAACTAAAATAAAAAATCTAAATTAGATGCTATTGATACTGCATAGAAACACATTGATATAATATACTTGTATGTTTCAGGGGACAATGTTGCACTCTGATATTTAGTGTGTCTCTGTGCTGCTTGTCCAGCAAGAGGGTTGTCAATATTTTGGATGACAGGCTTTCCCCTTTTCCAAACCTAGGAAATAAAACAGCATGCATAATTGCAACCTTTAGTTTCCTGTTTTTTGTGTGACTGCACCCTCACTTGTCCTTTCTGTTGCTCTATGTTGCGCCCTTCTACTCCGCGTCACCAGGGGGCGTAACACCCCCTATCAATTGTTTTAAGCTCAATTGTAATTGAGCTTGAGTTACAAGACTTCCTCACATACCGGTATGTTCATAACACATGCGTAGTGACAATGGCTCAAATAATGACTGGAGACAGAGGGGGTAAAATATTAGTTCTGGATAATTTTAGGTACCACAAACACCGCACAAACTTACAGAATATTCGGTGGCGGTGTTGGAGAGAAGACTGCCGGACAGTTCTGGTTACCAACATCTTTGATGTAGAGGTAATCAATCCCAACATCAAAGTTCGGGAGGTCTACGAACATGTACATGCCCCCGATACACAAATGGTGAACAATGCGCAATTTCGCCAAGTGATTACTGGAGAGGTGGTGAGAGAACCCACAGTACCAATCAAACGCATTTACAATGCTGAGCGCGTAGGTCTACAGCGGGGCCGTCCGATCCAGGGTGGAGGTCGGGGGCGACCTCCTCAAAGATTTCTGTCAGTTAGGTCTGTTATGGCCAGAGCCAGAGCTGCTGTAATCCCTCCCATCCCAGCTACCGTTCATGATGTAAGGATCGACGGTCCATGGGCTGAGACATGGGGCAGAGACCACTTCCTCCTGCACCAAGACAGTGAGTGGGGCATAGCAGTGTTTTCCACAGAGGACAACCTGAGACAGCTGCGACACTGCAGGACATTGTACATGGATGCTACATTCAAGTCGTGCCCACGCCCATACAACCAAGTATTTACTATACTCGGGGACATTCATGGCTTCATTGTCCCCCTTGTACATGTCCTCATGGAGCAACGTACAATTGGACACTACCGACAAGTGTTCCAGTGTGTCAAAACGTCAGTCAGGAGAATCACCCACCACAGTTGGCGTCCGCGTAAAGTCATCTGTGACTTTGAGCAAGCGCTGAAAACTGCTCTTGAAACGGAGTTGCCACAAGCCAGAATCGGAGGATGCTACTTCCATTTCAACCAAGCCTTGTGGAAGAGGGTACAGGGACTTGGATTGGCTGGTCCATTCCGTCATGACCATCCACTGGCAGCAGTCATCCGCAAGGTGATGGCCTTAGGACACCTGCTTCTGGCTCTGGTCCAGATCAATTTTGATCTTCTCCTCAACCACAGAAACACCAGGCGTGCCCTGGGGAACCACCCTGAGTTACAAGACTTCCTCACGTATGTTCGTAACACATATGTCCAGCCTGGAGCGGCCTTCCCACCAGCGATGTGGAATGTGTTCGAAAGAAACATGTAGCAAAGGACCAATAACCATGTTGAATGTAAGTGTAACAATGACAGATCTGAACAAAAAATATATAATTTCATCTAATAACTAAATCTGAAGTATTAAATTAATTATTTTATATTGTTAATATAATATTGTCTGCTAATTATGGGTTAATTCATTCTTATCCTATCACCTCTGGGCCTGTGCGTATATCGAGTATAGGTTTAACTATGAGCCGAAACAAAAATTAACGAAAGATCAAACACAGCAGAGGACAGGAGGACTCTTTAAACAGGAGGGCTCTTTAAACAGGTGGACGAGTTGCCACGGTACAGGCGCGCTAATGATGATGGACGTAACATCAGTCCAATCATGGGCGGGCACCGTGATTGAGAAAGGATTAAGAAAGGATTTAAAATTGTGAAAGGAGGAGACACAGAGGGGAAAATGTTCAATGTCAAAATGTTCATGCCAAACTGATTTACTAAGATCCCAAATAACGAATACTAATTGAAGTTCACACACAGGGGAAGTTGTGAGATATACTTGTTTTCGGCTATACTTCAAATAAGGCCCGCTATCTTCTACATTGAAAAGATCAACAATCCTCACTGCACACCGTTAGTAGATCAGCTTGCAGATGTAGAACCAGTTTGCACATTAATAGGCCATTAATAGGCTAATAAGTTATAATTCTGTATTTTTGTTCTAGCTTATCATCGTACTCTAAACGATGCTGTCCAAGTGCGCCATCCTTCACTTTGGATATTCCTTCGGCACCTGAAGGATCAGCAAACACTTGCAGAGGATAAGCTGGGCATGGCAGACAGAGGCCACGCTCCCCCAACACAACCATGGGCCTCATTCATAAAGAAATACTTGAACGTCATCTTTGACTTTCACGTAAGCACATTTTTCTAAACGGACGTGAGCATTATTTATAAAACGGGCTGAGATGGTTTAAAGTTGCGTACGTGCTTCCTTCTATAAATACCAAACATACTTGGAATTGAACGCAGGTGAATGAGGTTTGTATTAACGCCCTGTGATAGAGGCTCAATTATAGCGGCTGAATGAAGCCAAGTGCTATAATATAATATAATACAGACAGACAATACTGACAATATTATATACTGTCTGTATTATATTATATTATAGCACTTGGCTTCATTCAGCCGCTATTTGAGCCGCTATCACAGGGCGTTAATACTATATTATAGGGTAGGCGTGCGTCTGGAAGCGGGAGAGGGCAGTAATACCACGTTCATTGATAAAATGACATAAGGGATGGAAAGGGGGGATGGCAGTTTTAGAAGGGGGATGATTTGGACTGTTTTTATTTCAGGGGGGGTGCCATTCCCCCTCATCCCGACTCAACTCGAAATCCAGTATCATTTAGCGCGTGGCCGGGCAAGGCATAGGCATGTTGAAGAGAGATAGACAGCTCCGGAGGGATATAAAGAAAGACTGAAATACAATCATAAACATTAGTTCCCTTTAAATCTTGAATTTAACCCATTTTCTCGGCTGGTAACAACATCATTAATTTTATTACGAGCCACTTAAACTTCGCATGAATTACAGTAGGCAACGTTTTTCCAGTGCGGCTCACATGCCTGTAATAACTCCGCATAACCAGTAGGTAATGTACGTAAGCAAGTTGAATACTCGACGTCGAGCTACGATCGTTTCCACGTTCAAATCGACTCACGTTGAAATTTTATAAATCACTACGTTGACGTGGTTTTCTACGTACGATACGGGTAAGATCAACATTTGATCTATGAATGAGGCCCCTGGTCTCACACGGCAGCCGTCAGGATTCGACGTCTGTCGTTCGTCTCCAAACGTCGAATTCCGACGAGAAAACGAGCTCTGAAAGCGCAGGGGTACGCCTGTTATGTGCGCCTGTCGGGCTGCACGCCACATTTTGAGATACAAGCGCTTCAACGTTCATTAATATGGAACTGCGAGAATGAGTAACTAGCCCGATTGCACTTGCATTAATAAAGCGTTATATAAATATAATTAATTATTATTATTATTGCCTACAGCTAATTGTTACAAGGTGAGAGCTAAAATAACATACGTGTAACGTTAGCCAGCAATAGCTAGACTAGATATATATAGCTAGATATAGTCACTATATAGTCTAAATGCAACCTGGTCTCACACGGCAGACGTCAGGATTCGGATGTAATATTAAACTCCCATATTTATTCTTTAAACAAACAAATCTGGGGGAGTGGTCGGAGTTAACGAGATATTGTTCCAATCCATTACCAGGCCATTACCTGCCTGTGAAAAGTATGAAAAGTTTGCATTGCCTAGCGTGTAGGCCCGTGAGAAATTGAGAGCATATAAATCACTAGATGCCCACAACTATGCAATCTGTGGTACAGTACAGTACATCAAATACCATGACATAGATTCTAAATAAGAACAATATTCCATTTGCTTACAGATTCCGGGGTGGCGTTATTTGCCGATGTCCGTGTGAGTCGTCTGCGAATACATGCGTCTTCCTCTTTGCTGGATTTGTCTGCTTGACTGCATCACGTTGTTTAATTATAAATAAGAACAATATTCCATTTGTTCATTTGCTTTAATGAAATGACTCTGCGAAATGACCATAATTAAACAAGTCCTGATCAGGGCGAACGCAGGTGTAAACATTAGAACAGTAGTCTATCTATTTCCCTTTCCGGTCCTTTCCTCAACGCAACACCCGCCCCCCCCCCCCCCCCCCCCCCGTGACCTCCACCAATCACAGGAATGCATTGGCACACAACACAGCTCACAGTAACAGTGCTAACATTGAATTTCTGAGCATTAATTGCAACATTAATGAACATATTATTACACGGTTGCTACAATACTTTACCTGATATAAAATGGGCGGCACATGCACAAGCATTTTTTTTTATCTTGTCCTCAGTCCAGTTGACGCCGCCTGTTGCTCTGAAATGGTCTGATCCTGATGGAATTCGGTAGAACTTGAGTCCGATAGTCGTGGAATATCGATTCTGACAACCGAACACGCAACAATCAGACATTTCTTTATGCTAGTAGCCGTTGTAAGCTATTTTAAGCGTACCTAACTCTATGGAGGGTGGATCGTGCCACATTTAAATGCAATACACATATCGGAATGCAATACACACATCGGAATGCAATACACGTGTAACACAAAATACAATGCAAAAATACGGCATATTTGTGCCAAAATAAAATCAATGTGTATTACATTTGAGCGCAGCGTATTACATTTGGTCATGAGTGTATTCCATTGAGCATGTGTATTACATTTGGTCACGAGTGTATTCCATTGAGCATGTGTATTACATTTGAGCGCAGCGTATTACATTTGGTCATGAGTGTATTCCATTCGAGTGTCGGTGGAAGAGTTCTTGCAGCTCTTTCATCATGGCATCCATTATTGTGTTAGTAGTGTCCATCATGGTGCACACGCAGGTTTTGAAGTTGTTTTCCTGTTGTTCTAACATTTCTTTATAGAAGGCTTTTTGTTGGTCAAGAAGTTCACGCACTTGTATCTGTGATATGTACTGTGCATGTATATGTATACATATGTGCATTGTCCTTATCTTTATCTTTGTGCTTGTCCTTTCCTCCTCCAGCCATCTTGGGAGCTTGGCTGGGCCTTTGATTGTAGGCTGCCTGCCTCAGGAAAAGTTTGGTCTATACTATTCCTATTTCATTATAATTTTACTTGATTCTGTTGCTGAAAGGATGCAGAAAGTCTCCCATGAAGTTTGACAGCAAAAGAAATGAGGATTGCAAAGATTTAAGATTTAAGATTTAAGATTTAAGGCAGATTGTTTTCTTCAGATTCAGCAGCTCAGATCAGTCTGTATGTTGTTCTACATGACTGTACAACTACCATTGCTCTACGACCAGCTGGCCGGGGTTTTCACCAACATCTTCAACCAGTCCCTGTCCCAGGCCACCATCCCACCCTGCCTGAAAACCTCAACTATCATCCCAGTCCCGGAGAAAAGCACGGTGAGCTGCCTAAACGACTACCGCCCGGTGGCACTCACACCAATCATCATGCTTCGAGAAACTAGTCCGGGCCCACATAGTCACACGCCTCCCGCCCAACCTGGATCCATACCAGTTCGCCTACAGAGCCCACAGGTCCACAGAGGACGCCATCGCGACGACTCTCCACTCCACTCTATCCCACCTGGAGAGGGGGAACAGCTACGCGAGACTGCTCTTTGTGGACTTCAGCTCTGCCTTCAACACCATCCTTCCAGACAGGCTAGTGACCAAACTACTAGACCTGGGACAATCACACTCTATCTGTGCATGGATCAAGGACTTCCTGTCTGACCGCCCCCAGAGACATCAGACAGGAGCTGCTTGTGACCTTCTACCGCTGCACAGTGGAGAGCATCCTCACCTACTGCATCTGCGTGTGGTTCTCCAGCTGCACAGCCGCAGAGAGGAAAGCGCTACAGAGAGTCGTGAGATCGGCCCAGAAGATCACCGGCGCCCCCCTCCCCTCTCTGGAAGAGCTGTACAACACACGCTGCCTCAGGAAGGCCTCCAAGATCTCAGATTCAGATTCAGATAACGTTTATTGCCATTATGCTTGACACATGTAGGAATTTGCTTTGGCATTTACAGAAGGTGCATTTATGCTTTTTTCACATATACATTAACAAAACAAGTACAAATACAAATGCAAAGACAGGCAAAAACAGGACAACACAGGTCAGACAGTGCATGAATAGTGCTGTATGTAAAGTGCAGTGCAGAGTTAATTCAAGGTCCAGTGCATGTTCAGTCCTGGGCAGACTTGGAGGCGGTGGGGAGGGGGAAGCCAGAGTCATTTAGCAGCCTGGCGGCTGAGGGGAAGAAGCTGAGCCTGTGGCGGGCCTTTAATGCCTTAGGCAGCCGCAACCTTCTTCCAGAGGGAAGCAGGGTGAGGAGGCCGTGGCCGGGCCTCCAGAGACCCATCCCACCCTGGGAACGAACACTTTGTTCGGCTGCCCTCGGACAGGCGGTTCAGGACCATGTTCGCAAGGACAAATAGACTGAAGCTCAGCTTCTACCCCAGGGCCATTCAGGCCCTGAACACAGCAAAGACCTAGGTTCTAGGCCCTGGACAATCTAGACAATTTGATGGCAGCTACTAGATTGAAATCAAGTGCAATAAAGACCATTCATTCATTCATTCATTCAATACTGAAACACAACTGTGAACATTTCAAACCTGCAAACTGCGACACTTTAAATGAATGTGCAATAACACTATGTGCAATATGACAACCCTCGGGTACATAAGGTTCAGAGATAGGAAATGTTAGAATAGGTATAGCATAGCATAGAGTACAGCACAGTGTTTTATTTGTATAGTATAGTATAGTGGATAGTGTACATAGCCTTTATTTATGTCAACCAGCTCTTTTCCCTTCTTGTTTTTAGTTTTTTTCCTAGCACCAGGGGAGCCCCCCCTCCCAAATTTCGTTGTATGGTACCTGTACTATATCAATGACAAATAAAGACCATTCATTCATTCTTTCATTCATTCATTCATAAGATGTATTACATTTACATTTTTGCCATTTATCAGACGCCTTATTCCAAAGCGACTTTCAAACAATACATTTGACTAAGGAAGTGAATCATCAATCCACCAGTCGTAGCTGGAAGAGTAATCTAGCTCAGGCCAGGGGCCATTGGCAGTCTCAGTTTATTTTATTTTAATTTATTTTATATAGCGAACAGGCTGAAGTTTGGGGGGTGACCATTGCCTGCAGGTAGGCAGGGGCTGTCCCTTTAGCAGCTGCCTGGTAGGCAAGCACCAGGGTCTTGAATCTGATGCAAGCTGCTATCGGGAGCCAGTGCAGGGTGTGAAGAAGAGGGGTGACATAAGAACATTGTTGTGTCCTGTTTATACCGCCAGTGGGCGCTAGTATGAGTGATGTATGCAGTGACGGAAGTGATGTATGCACTTCCGGATGTTAAGAAGGGGAGTTGAATAAACGTGCGAATTGAACAGCAGCTGCGTGTATCCCGGTCTCATTCTTTCTTAACTACTTTCTTACTACAGAATACCACATTTTTGGCGACGAGGATGGCTATTTCCGTACCCTTACCTACACCGTTCATGCCTGTGCCAGGCGAACCTGCTATTTCTTTTCCTACTTGGTTGAGAATGTTTGAAAATTACATGCTCGTAATTGATGCTACCGGAGAAAAATGGCCGGAGGAAAGAAAGCGCGCGGTTCTTCTCCATGCACTTGGGACCGAAGGACAAAGACTGTTCTACACTCTAAAGGATACGGGTGTTACCTACACTTCTGCCGTGGATGGACTGAAAAAGTACTTTGTTCCTAAGGTGAATGTGATTGCTGAACGTCACAAATTTCGACAGAGAGCTCAGGGTCCTGACGAGACGGTTAATCAGTTCCTTGCTTCATTACGCGAGCTAGCTGCAGCTTGTGAATTTGGTGCCATGGAGGAACAAATGATTCGTGATCAACTGATTGAGCGTGTTGCTAATACACGCATACGAGACAGACTTTTGCTTGAATCGGACTTGTCTCAGGACAAAGCTACTTCAATGGCCTTACAAATCGAGGCTGGACTACGGAACTCCAACGTTCTCTCTGGAGCTACAGCTTCGGTGAGAGCCATCGAGAAACAGCCGACGAGGAGGAGGTTCGACAAGGGCAAGAAGAAAGCTCCGACGACGACTGCACCTGCCACGGTCTACAGCCAGCCAGCTACAACTGGGAATCAGCGCGCCTGCTTCCGATGCGGATCCACAGGACACTTAGCTAACAAGCCTACATGCCCGGCGGTTAAGGTGACTTGCAATACATGCGGAAAAGTTGGACATTTTTCCAAGGTGTGTAGATCGGCTCAAAAAGAGGTGCGTGAGGTAGTGGTGAATGACGTTACTGTGCTTTACATGCAGGGGGCCGTCGTGAATGATAAAATTATGTGTACTGTACGAGTTGATGCAAATTATCATTCCCATGATGTTGAGCTGATAGTGGATACAGGCTCATCTGTTTCTATTATTCCAGAGAGTACTTACCAGACACTTTTCCATACATGTGTCCTTGCTGAGCCTACAGTGAAGCTGCTTACTTACTCCAGAGAGAAAATTCCTGTTAAAGGTTGCATGCATGCTACAGTTGTTCATAATGGACATTCAGTTACAGGTTCATTGATAGTGGTTGAATCAGGAAATGCATTGCTGGGACTAGATTTATTTGTAGCATTGCAGATGTGCATTGAGGGTAACAAAATTACTACTGTTAGCCCTGCTAGCTCTCCTACTGTGCTCCGAGCACCTACTGTACAGAGTACCACTCCACAGACCGAACCAGAGGGTCTAGTACAGGAGTTAGGGTGTGCAAAAGGTTTTATGCACAAAATACAGGTTAAACCAGATGCTGTGCCAGTACAGCAGAAACTGAGGAGGCTTCCGTTCTCAGTGAGGCAGGCTGTGACCGATGAGCTCGCAGATCTACAGGAAAAAGGCGTTATAGAACGTATAGACGCATCTCCATGGGTTTCCCCTATAGTTGTGACCCAGAGAAAGGGGGGAGGAAAGCCTCGCCTGTGTGTTGACCTCAGAGAACCTAATAAGGCAATCATCAGTGACTGTCATCCCTTACCGCACATGGATGAACTGTTCGCTGAGCTCCGTGGAGCCACAGTCTTTTCTACTATAGACTTAGCCTCTGCTTATCACCAGTTGCCATTGCATCCAGATAGCCGTGATTTAACTGCGTTTATCACGCATGAGGGTCTCTTTCGTTTCTGCCGAGTGCCATTTGGCCTCGCTTCTGCTCCTTCAGCTTTTCAGAAAATGATGTCGACTGTACTGACAGGCCTGCCAGGCGTACAGGCCTACCTGGATGATGTGATTTGCTACGGCATCACACAGCAGGATCACGATGTCAGCCTACGGAGAGTGCTACATGCTCTAAATGAAGTGGGACTTAAACTGAACATGCACAAGTGTAAGTTCAACCAGAAAGCTCTGCGCTTCCTGGGCCACACTGTGTCCAAAGATGGTCTTCATCCTGACCAAGACGGGGTCAGTGCTGTGGCGAACGCGCCTGCCCCGCACGACACATCCTCCCTGCGGTCCTTCCTAGGACTTGCATCGTGGTATAGTAAATTCATACCTGACTTCTCTACTGTGGTGGAACCGCTACGTGCTACACTCAGGGAATCTACTGACACTAAGTTTGAATGGACAGCGGATGCAGAGTCCAGTTTTACTGAGGTTAAGAGACTGATTACTGAGAGTCCTACCTTAGCATTATATGATCCTGAGTTACCTACTTATGTCACTACCGATGCTTCTAACTATGGATTGGGGGCTGTAATGAGCCAGATTCACCCAGACAATACAGAGAGAACCATAGCTTTTGCGTCCAGGACACTTTCTCCTGCAGAGAGAAAGTACTCTACCGTCGAGCGTGAGGCGCTGGCATGCGTTTGGGCGGTGGAAAGGTGGAGAACCTACCTGTGGGGACATCGTTTTGTCCTACGCACAGACCACCAAGCGTTGACAACCCTACTCACTTCCAGGGGTACGGGTCGCGCAGGTCTGAGAATAGCGAGATGGTCTGCACGTCTACTATGCTTTACTTATGATGTCACTTACCATCCAGGGAAACGTAATGTGACTGCTGACTGCTTGTCCAGACTCCCTCTGCCTTCGACAGGAGAGGTGGAGGAGGAGCCAGACATGGTGGCTACTGTGTTCACAGGTTCCTCACATGCCATATCTGTGACCGAGTTCACTGCTGCCTGTGAGGCCTGTCCTGAACTGACTCAACTGAGACAGCAGATACAGAAAGGTTGGCCAAAATGCAGTAAGAATGTGACAAAGGAACTTGCTCCATATTTTAGAGTGAGAGATGAACTGGCTGTGGATGAACTACTTGTCATGAGAGGCTCCGACCGTGTGGTGGTTCCTACTACACTACGGTCTAAAGTTGTAAATTTAGCTCATGAAGCGCATCAGGGAATAGTGCGTACTAAACAGAGACTACGAGAGCTATATTGGTGGCCGCAAATGGACAGATGTGTCCAGACATTAGTAGGCTCATGTGTACCCTGTCAATACAATGACAAAACAGCCAAAACTGCGCCTGCACCACTTACCCCAGTGGAACTGCCAGGTGGACCATGGGAGAAGGTGGCCATTGACATTGTTGGTCCCTTTGACTGTGCGACATGGGACTGCCGTTATGCTATTACACTCACAGACTATTACAGTAAGTGGCCAGAGGTGGCGTTTGTCTCTACTGTAACTACAGAGGCGGTTATTAGCTTCTTGACTACAGTGTTTAGTCGTGAAGGTAACCCTTCCTTCCTGGTCTCTGACAACGGATGTCAGTTTACTTCCCATGCTTTTGCAAGCTTTCTGGGAGAGAGAGAGATAAAGCACCTGCGTTCCAGTGTTTATTATCCAAGAGCCAACGGGGCTATTGAGAGATTTAATCGAGTTCTCAAAGAGTGTATTCAGACGGCTGAGAGAATGCACAAGCCATGGAAACATGCAGTAACAGAGTTCTTACTGAACTATCGCGCTACGCCGCATGCTACTACAGGAGCTACTCCCTTTGAGTTGCTGAGGAACAGAAAGATGCGTACAAAACTAAATGTCCTCCCTGTCTCACACCAAATTAAGTCACATGAGAAAGTGCAGGAGACAGTGAGACGCAAGCAACAGGAGAGTAAGGAGTACACAGACAGAATGAGGGGAGCGAAAGTGCCCATGTTCCAAGTGAATGACACCGTACGTGTCCGCAGACCGGAGCATGTAAAAAAGGGATCATCAAGATTCACAGAACCGCTGACAGTAGTTAGTAAAGCGGGACAGAATACATACCTGCTCAGTGATGGTCGAAAATGGAATGCATCCAAGCTTACACGCTTCCCCAAGGATGCTCTGTCTGGCACCAGTGGTGAAAAGGAGATTGAGCTAGAGGAGTTCATGGTGCCCGAGACAGAGAATGTGTTTAATGAACCAGGTCCAAGAAGGAACCTTAGAGTCAGAAACCCACCTAGGTGGCTGGTAGACTTTGTGCCGTAGAGAACATACTAAAAGGGTAGGATAGAACACGATTCTAACTTAGTACAAAAAGGTCCTACAATGCAATGACAAAAGTGAATGTTCATTTCATGTTTCACTGTCATAAACTGTTTATTGTTGTTATTCATTCTGCTGATTCATTCATTTTCATTTCCTTAGTTTTCATTTTATTTCAATTGTACTGACCCAGTCTACAGAATATTGCATTCTTTGAGTACTGTAATTCCTTTAAGAAAGGGGGAAATGTTGTGTCCTGTTTATACCGCCAGTGGGCGCTAGTATGAGTGATGTATGCAGTGACGGAAGTGATGTATGCACTTCCGGATGTTAAGAAGGGGAGTTGAATAAACGTGCGAATTGAACAGCAGCTGCGTGTATCCCAGTCTCATTCTTTCTTAACTACTTTCTTACTACAGAATACCACAAACATTTGGGGAGGTTGAACACCAGACGGGCAGCAGCGTTCTGGATGAGCTGCAGAGGTCTGATGGTGGAGGCAGGGAGCCCGGCCAGGAGTACGTTGCAGTAATCAAGGCGGGAGATGACCAGTGACTTGGTCAAGAGTTGCGTTGCTTCTCTGGTGAGAAATGGTCGTATCCTTCTGATGTTGTGTAGGAAGAATCTGCTGGAGCGAGCCGTTGCTGCAATGTGAAGTTTGACAGGGGAGGAGACAAAAACAGCAACAGCAACAAGAGGATATTGACAGGTGTGACAGGGGAAGGACAGTATGTGACCACTTAGGCGAGATGAGGAGTCCTGTGCCTCCCCCTCGACCAGAGAGTCTAGGGGAATGAGAAAAGAAGTAGGCATCAGAGAGGGCTGCTGGTGTAGCTGTGTTTTCAGGTAAGATCCAGGATTAGGGTTAAGAAATTGAGGGCCATGAACGACGCATAAGCTGAGATAGCCTCTGCTTTCCGGACCGCTGTCTGGCAGTTCCAAAGACCGCCCACGGCACTGAAATCATGGTCAGTAGAAGAAGGTGGATAGATGAGATTAGAAGGGTTGCGAGGGGGGATTTAGTGTCTGTGTCCTCCTGAGTGTCAGAAGAACAGGAATAGGGAGAAAGCACATTGTGATATTAGTCAGTAGAGGGGAAGAGGGTTAATGGACAAACAGAAGTAGGATAGGCTAAGTGCACTCAAAGTAGACAAATATGACAAGAGACAAGCACCCCCAACAAATGGAAGAGAAGATACTTAGTTCTTAGTGCCCTGGCCTTCCTCTCAGGCCTTCCTCGATGGACTCCCACAGATAGACTCCCTTGTCTTGTTGTCACGAGTCTTTGTGTCAGGAGGCTGTCGCTCTCAGAGTGACCGGATATTAATGGAGGTTCAGTGAATGCAGCAGGTTTGCAGCCGCTCCCGACTAACGATCAGTAACGACCGGACAGGTGTACTCACTCAGTCAACCATGACCGTGTGAACAGCGCAAGTCACATGAAATCTGCCTTTTTAAAATCCGACCTGGATCGTTCAGAGTTGGTATTATACCGGATACATGTCTGATATTTAACGCGCTTGCCGTCTGAACTGTCATGTCGCATTTAATGCGACTTTTACGTCACTCTAGAGTGACAGAGAGACAATCATCACAATTCTGCGCCGGTTCCTTGGCGGTAACTACAGAATGAACATGAACATAGCTAAGCATTTGGCTCTCTTTTTCCTCATCCTTCTTCTTTTGACCATTTGCTCATATCTTTGCCGGCTTCCGCTGCACAAAAACTTGAAAATGAAACCAGTTGTAACATTATCCGTCATGTTATCCATGGTTATGTCACAAGATGAAAATGGGACTAATCAGGGGAGGTTCGCGGGCATGTTTATGGGCACAGCTGCCCTGGGTTGATTGACTGCACTAACGAGCGGATTGGCTGCAGCGCCCTTTAAAAACCCTGGAGTTTAGAAGAGAAGGGAGAGAGACATGTAGTCCTTGGGCCAAACCATTTTTCATTACCAAATTCTGGGCAAATTCTAGATGTGATTTTTTTTATTCCTATACATCCCTAGATTATGTTTTGATATGATAGACCTTTTGGTTTGGCAGCTTATTAGTGGTTATCACAAGTAGTGTAGCCTCCCCCTATGTATTTTAACAGTGAATTTTACACACACACAGATAAAATGTTTATTGTATTGGAGGATTTTTAATGAATGCTGATAGGCGCCGACAGAATATCAGCCGCATTTTGTGAATAAACAATGTTTATTTAAAAAAAAAACTTTTACAAATCGCAACTAGGAAGTGAAGGTGGGGAACTAGGAAGTGAAGGTGGGGGCGGCGCCCCAGCGCCCTCTATCGGCCAGCCGCCACTGGTTATCACCTCTTAAAGGTATGGAGTGCTTTTCTTCAAAACCGGAGTTTTGACAGAAAAAGTCCCCTGCCATATCTTGCTCCCCTTCGCATGATTCGCGCGTAGCTGTGCTGTGGTTGTGATAGAGACATGAGCCCTTTCATGTTCTTTATGCGCCTGAGTCTCCTAAACACGTAGAGACCAACCCCGAGTCGATCAATGATTCCTACGATGAGCTATGGTAACTTTCCCGCACCTACCCCCTACCGGTGAATGCCTAATTTTTGCGGTTTTCCGGAGGTATTGTGCGGTAGGTGCGGGAAAGTTACCATAGCTCAGCGTAGGAAGTTCTGATCGGGGTTGGTCTCTACTTGTTCAGGAGACCCAGGCGCATAAAGGACATCTGGCTCATGTCTCTATCACAAGCACAGCCCGAGCTACGTGCGACTCACGCGAAGGGGAGCAGAATATGGCAGGGGACTTTTTGATGGGTAAAACATTTTACCTAATAGATATCACCATGAAACTTCCCCAGTTGATGACTTACATTGAGACAATATTTTTTTGTTTTACACGTTTTCAGAAATGTTCTGTTTAAATATGCAAATGATGCATTATCTACTTAAAATATGAGTTAATTTGCATATCTTTAAAGAACATTTGGACCACAGATTGGATAAAGACAGTAATTAATTACTATACATCCCTAGATTATTATTTGATGTGATAGACCTTGTTGGACCTTGTTGTTGGTAGTTTAATACCTTATCCCCCCTTATAGTATGGACTGCTGTCATTTAAAATGTGTGTTAGCCTACGTTCTGTACGGGAGTGGACCCGAATGCAGGACACTGAGGCGGAGGCAGATGAACAGTTACATTTATTTAGCCCACAAGGCAGTGAAAGCTGTAGGTATATGGAGTCCGGTGGTAGGTGTGGTCCAAAATTGGGAGATGTTTTCTGATTTCTGCCGCCCTCAACAAAGTTCTCCATGAGTCCAGGTTTTAGGGTGACACCCGGTTTGAGTGCGAGTCATCATCAGAGCAGTGGATGATGCTGTCCATCATCAGAGCAGTGGATGATGCTGTCCATGATCAGAGCAGTGGATGATGCTGTCCATGATCAGAGCAGTGGATGATGCTGTCCATCATCAGAGCAGTGGATGATGCTGTCCATCATCAGAGCAGTGGATGATGCTGTCCATCATCAGAGCAGTGGATGATGCTGTCCATGCCGCTTTCTTGGCAGGTTGCTGCTGCATTCACCTGAAGTTGGATCCATCATTAGACTTACACTTACTGCTGATGATGTGGGTCTCTGAAATAGAGGGATACATCTAGTTTGACATTAAATTACCAACTTTATTCTAAACTAAAATATAGTCAGGGTGCAGTAATTGGGGCAGATCTCATTACAACTTAGAGGGGCTACAAACAAGGAATCTTCTGTAAATGTAATGTAAGTTACATTAATATTACTACAATATAAAACCCTGTCTCAAGCCTGGGTACACAACAGGCTACTTTGCTAGTTTAGCTAGCTAACTAAAGTGTTATTAACTATAAATAATAATAATGCATTTTATTTGTATTGCACTTTTCATTCAAAAGAATCTCAGAGTGCTACAGAGTAAAAAAAACTAAAACATAATAAGTTAAAAACATAGTAAAAAAACACAAAATAAATCACAAGAATGAACACAGTTCAACAGTCAAAGGCCTGTCTTAAAAGAGTCCAGGCTCTGTACTGCCCTTAGCTGGCTAGGAAGGCTGTTCCTCAGGCTCTGTACTGCCCTTAGCTGGCTAGGAAGGCTGTTCCACAGGCTCTGTACTGCCCTTAGCTGGCTAGGAAGGCTGTTCCACAGGCACGGCGCAGCCGAACAGAAGGCTCGGTCCCCCATGGTGCGGAGCCTGGTATTGGGGACCTGGAGGAGCAAACTGTTTGAAGACCTGAGGGTGCGGGTGGAGGTTTGTGGAGTGATGAGTTCTTGTAGATAGGGAGGTGCGTGTCCGTTGATGCATTTGTGGGTGAGAAGAAGGACTTTGTAGTCAACCCTGAATGAGACAGGGAGCCAGTGTAGTGAGTGTAGAACGGGGGTTATGTGCTTGTATTTGTGGACTCTCATCAGGATCCTGGCAGCGCTGTTCTGGATGTATGGCAGCTTCTGTATGCTTTTGCCAGGAATCCCGATGAAGAGCGGATTGCAGTAGTCAAAGGCATGGACAAGTTCTCTGCATCTGACAGGGTTAGAGTGGGACGGAGTTTGGAAATATTTCTGAGATGATAGAAGGAGGTTTTGCACAGGTGTTTTATATGGTCACTGAAGGTCAGGTGAGGGTCAAACCTAACCCCCAGATTTGAGACTGAGGAGGAGAAGGGGATGACTTGACCCTCGAAGGTGAGCTGTGATATGGGCGAAGACTGAACCTGGTGTGGGGTGCCAACAAGAAGAGCTTCGGATTTGTAACTGTTTAACTGAAGGAAGTTGTTGTTCATCCATGCCTTTATCTCCTCAAGACAGGTGGTGAGACATGACATGGCTGCAGAGGGGCTTGGGGCAGTTTTAATGTAGAGCTGTGTGTCATCAGCATAACAATGGAAAGACATCCCATATCTGGTGATGACACGACCGAGGGGGAGCATGTAGGTGATGAAGAGGATGGGGCCGAGAACCGACCCCTGTGGAACACCACAGGTAACAGGGAGAAGTCTGGACTTGCATCCTCCCAGTGAGACGTATTCAGTCCTGCCAGAGAGATAGGACTGAAACCACTTCAGTGCAGAGTCTGAGAGTCCAATGGTGGTGTGGAAGCGCTCTAGGAGGATAGTGTGATCCACCATGTCAAATGCTGCTGTCAGGTCCAGGAGGATGTCATCAGCAGTTCATTCGTCACCCCTAGCATAGCCGTTTCTGTACTGTGGGCTGAGCGAAAGCCTGACTGAAATCTTTCAAACAGGTTGTTGTGTTTGAGGTGATCCTGGAGTTGGGAAGCAACTTCCTTCACTAGCACCTTGGACAGGAAGGCAAGGTTGGCGTATGACTTGAGCAGAGCAGTGGGAATGGGGTCCAGGGCACAAGTGCATGATTTCATTCCTCTAAGGATTTCCATAATGTGGCTCTGTTGAACCTCTGTGAAACATGGGAGAGATTGTGGCACTGCCACATGTGCCATAAATGTATATGGTGCACTATATTTAATTACCCAGAAAATAACTTATGAAAGGGGTTATTGAAATGAAATGTCCTCAAAGTTGTATATGGTGTGGGTAAATGAAAAATAAACTTGTAATGTGTGGTGAAAGGTCATTTGTTTCAATGCTATGTCCATTGGCAATGTGTTGTGTCTTGTTGTTCTCTCTGACTTACAAGATACACTTTATAATAATAATGACTCTGGTCTCTGGAGCAACGTTCAGCGTGCGTCTTTATTCACCATTCCAACCACAACTAGACCCCACTAGTCAATCGATGATAACATTGTCAAGATGTAATGCTACGGAGGCAATAGCAATCAATCCCAGATCTATGCTAAACATAGCAATATACTACATCCCCCCTTTTAAGCATTAAAAGTCTCTCTTGGGTCAACTGAAAATTAGTCTCTGAAAAGATGAAACAGACAATAAGTGTCACTGAGCCTTATGGCTTCAGTCGATGGATTGATCTTCTTCTTTAAGAACTGTACTCACTGTACTCACTACTAATGTGTATGATCTAAACAATAACAGTGCAGACCTGACTATAACTTGTCAAGTAACTTGTGAACTTTCACTTGGAGTAAAATCAAACTTGTAAACATACCACACTTTCTAAATGTGTCCAACTATCATCTAGTAACTAACTAAACTAAGGGTCAGAGGTCACTAGTACTTAACCCTGGTGGAGCACAACCTTCAGCGTTGGCCCATCTCAAAGTCTTGATACCTTGCCGGAAGCGCCACAGCTCTGCCACTTCTGGTGCGGCAGGTAGGAGTGGAGCTCTCGCCCTCACAGGAGGACGGGTGCTGAGCTGGATGATCCGGTGACTCTGGGGGTCCTCCCAGCGGGCTCACAGGTGCAGGCTGCTCCAGTGGCTCAGGATCTCTCTCTTGATGCAGACTTGGATGAATACGCCTGAGATGACGTCTGTTCCTTCTGAAGACAACACCAGACGGGCTTCTCACGTTGTATGACCGTGGCTCTTCTCGTTGGTTTAGGACTCTGGCTGGCATCCATCCACGTCTCGTTTCCATGTGAACCGTTGCACCAGGAGCAAACTCAGGTAAGGGCTGTGAGTTGCGGTTGTAGTAGTGCTCCTGTCTGGTTTGGAGATCTTTCAGCCTGGCATGAACTCCTCTCGGGGTAGCTGGCTGTAGAACAGCTGTAGAGCAGGGCAGCGTGCTTCGTAGTACTCTTCACATAAGCACCTGAGCTGGGGAAACATCTGTGCCTGTTATTGGAGTGTTTCTCAATGCTAGCAGGGCTAGATGGGGGTCTATGTTGGTCTGCAAAGCTTTCTTGAGTGCATGTTTGACCGTCTTCACCATCCTCTCTGCCAGACCGTTGGATTGAGGATATGCAGGGCTGGAGTGAATGAGCTGTATTCCCCAGGATGCTGCAAACTCCCTCATCTCTGCACTTGCAAAAGGAACATGGTCGCTTACCAGCTCTTTTGGGATCCCGTGCCTCGCGTAGACTGCTTTCATCTTGCGGATGACTGTGTGAGCGGTCTTGTCAGGTAGATGGAGCACCTCTGGGTACTTGGACAGATAGTCCACCACGACAAGGTATGCCTGGCCCTGGAGCTCAAAGATGTCAGCCCCGACCTTTAGCCATGGTATCTCAGGGATATCATGTGACATGAGGGGCTCTCTCTGGTTCTGTGGTTGGAGTTGTTGACACGGAGAGCATCTCTCCACTGCGTTGTCGATGTCACGAGTCATTCCCGGCCAGTACACGACTTGTCGGGCCTGTGCCTTTGTCCTCTGGATACCTTGATGTGCGAGGTGTAGTCTCTCTAGTATCACCTGTCTGGCGGCTTGAGGAATCACAATTCTGTCGCCGGTCATCAGTAGTCCGTCCCTGATGTGGATAATGTGCCGCTGAGGCCAGTATTGGTAGAGACTGGCGGGCACACTACGTCGTCTTTGGGGCCAGCCGCTGCGGTGTCTCTCAGCCACTGCCTGTAGTGTCTCGTCAGCTGCTGTGGCTTCTTTGAGCATCTTGAGCATGTCTGAGCTCATGGCAGCAGTAGCCTCCATCGTGTGGATCACTCTCTCCTCGAAGAGGTCCTCTTTTCCACTGTCGGCCTGTTCGGTGACAAACGCGCGGGAAAGGGTGTCGGCGACGTGCATGTCTTTTCCTGGCGTGTATGTTATTTTCAAATCATACCGTTGAAGCTGGAGCAACATGCGCTGTAGTCTTGCTGGGGCTTTGCTCAGGTGTTTCTTAAAAATCACTTCAAGTGGCTTGTGATCAGATTGGACTGTAACAGTGTTGCCGTAAACATACTGGTGGAAGCGTTTGGCTGCGAACACTATCGCCAGCAACTCCTTCTCTATTTGGGCGTAGTTTCTCTCAGCTTCTGTGAGAGCTCGTGAGGCATAGCACAGCGGTCTCCCCTCCTGGAGAAGACAAGCTCCCAGTCCATCTTTCGACGCGTCAGCCTGTATGGTGAGAGGCATGGCTTGGTCATAGAACTTCAGCACAGGGGCGTTGGTGAGGGCTGACTTCAGCTTGATTAAAGCATCATCATGTTCATGGTTCCACTGCCAAGCTGCATCTCTCCTCAGCAGCTGTCTGAGCGGGGCAGTCACTGAAGCTTCATCAGGGATATACTGAGCCAAATACCTTGTCATCCCCAACAGCCTCTGCAGCCCTGTCTTGTCCTCTGGTGGCGGCATGTTGTTGATGGCCGTCACCTTTGTGTCATCCGGTTTCACTCCCACTGGTGTAATGACGTGGCCCATGTATCTGACGGTGTTGATTTTGTACTGGATTTTTTCCTTGTTGAACATGACGTTGGCTCTCTGTGCCCTCTCCATGACCTTGTGAAGGATGCCATCATGTTCCTCTTCTGTGGCGGCGGCGATTATCATATGGTCTGCGATGATATGGACTCCTTCGATGTCTCCAAAAGCCTCACAGTTTTTCTGCTGAAAAACTTCGCTGGCGGACTTGATGCCAAAAGGAAGTCTCTTAAAGCGGAATCTTCCCCACGGCGTACTGAATGTGCACAGCATAGATGATGGCTCGTCAAGTCTCACCTGCCAATATCCGTCCTTCTCGTCCAGGATCGTGAATATTGACTTCCCAGAGAGCTTGCTCTGGACTTCCTCCGGGGTTGGTATCGAGTAGTGCTGCCTCTTGATTGCCTCATTCAGATCACGAGGATCCAAACACACCCTCAGTGATCCGTTCTTTTTCTCAGTGATGACGAGGCTATTCACCCACTCGGTCGGGTCTGTCACAGGTGCTATGACGTCCTTTTTTACAAGCTCTTTCAGGGTTGTTTTCAGTCTGTCCACGACACTGACTGGGATCTTTCTGCATCCGTGGACGACTGGGGCCACACTTGGGTCTGTGTGTATGTGGTGCACACCGGGGAACTCACCCAGGCCACTGAAGACAGATGCGTACCGCTCCACCAGCTCCTCTTTTGTAGCTGGTGCCTTGACTGCAAGCGTCTCTATTCTCCTCACGAGCTGCAGTGTCTCGCACGCTTCTCTGCCCAGGATGGGCGTGGTGGACTGTGCAGTCACAAAAAAAATTAGATTTGCTCTTGCTCTATTGGGTGTCTCACACGTGAATGTCACTGTTCCTTTCGGTTTCAGGCGTGCTCCTCCATAGGCAATGAGAAGTGTCTGTGTAGGCTTTAGTCGTGGGGGCCCCGGTATCTCCTCGAAAATGCACATTGGAAGCACGTTCGCCTCCGCCCCCGTGTCCAGCTTGAATCTGACCGGGGTGTCTCTGAGGTTGACTGTGGTGTACCACGCGTTGTCTGTCTGCTGCGTGATCTTATCTACCCTAACACAGAACACTGAGCCTACAAATAAAGAATCTACCTCGCTCTCAAGTTGACTGACGTCCCTTGCTGTGACTGTCCCATGCTGTGGTGCGCCACACACTTTGGACCAATGGTTTCTCTTGTTGCATTTGTGGCATGTGGTCCCGAAGGCAGGACATTGGCGGGGCGGGTGTGTCCCTCCACACTTCCCGCATGTGTTTGTGCTGTCCGTCTGCTCATTTGCTCTTCCTGACGATCTTTGTTTTCTGTATCCTCTTCTCATCTCAGAGTAGCTAGTAGTTCCTCTGGACAGTGCTTGAACTGGGGCGTCTGCGTGCCCTGTCCCCATAGCTTGCAGCTGTGACTTGGCAGCTTCTGCAGCTCTGCATATGGTTAGTGCTCTGTCCAGGGTTAGGTCTGTCTCTCTCAATAGTCTCTCTTTCATGCGAGGATCAGTTAGGCTAAACACCATTTTGTCTCTCAATGTGTCATTCTCACCTGCACCAAACTCACAGTCTCTGCATTTCTGACGGAGTTCAGTCACAAACTTGTCGACACTAACTCCCTCTGACATAGAATGGGACCAGAATTGGTGACGTTCAAAAACAATGTTCTTTTTGGGGATACAGTATGCTTCAAATGCATCCATGATCTCTTTCATTGTCTCGTATGCTGGGTCTTCAAAATCAATGGTGAATGTATTATATACCTCTAATGCCTCTTCTCCTATGGTGTGCAGCATGATGGCTATTTTCACATGCTCATCTTTATCATCTGCACCAGTGGCAATCATATGCAGTTCAAAACGTTGTTTCCACCGACGCCAATTCTCACTCACGTTTCCAGAGAGCATGAGCGGCGCGGGAGGCTTGAACTGTTCCATGCTTTGCTTTCACTCGCTAGCTACTACGAACGAACGTCGCACAGGGTCGATAGCTAACTATAGTTCTCCACAAAGTTTCTGCGTAGATCGACGGCGCCTCGCAATTCCTTATATTTGTGAAGAAGTCACATCTTCTGACACCATGTTGTGTCTTGTTGTTCTCTCTGACTTACAAGATACACTTTATAATAATAATGACTCTGGTCTCTGGAGCAACGTTCAGCGTGCGTCTTTATTCACCATTCCAACCACAACTAGACCCCACTAGTCAATCGATGATAACATTGTCAAGATGTAATGCTACGGAGGCAATAGCAATCAATCCCAGATCTATGCTAAACATAGCAATATACTACACAATGTACGGGTTAATCGGGGAAAGACGCGACTTTTGGAGGCACCTGTCCATTATAAGGGAGGGGTCAAGGAGGAATCAGGGGGGTTGTTTTGAGAGAAATGTTTTGAGAGAAGGAAATACGAGCGCGCCAGTTTTGATATTGCAGCGGCTTAAGTTACCACACTGACGGACTAAAGTTTGAACCGTTGATCCGGGGAAATCAAGTTAGTTTATTACACGGAGATCACCAAGACTCTTTCATCACCGTCGTATGTGGATCACCTGGTCATCACAAGTGTTGACCAACCCTATTCTACTCTACGCTCATCGCTGTTCCACATCTCTCCCAAGGAACGGGTGAGAGCGATCTATTTTGTTTTCTTTTGGGTTTTATGCAATTGCTTTTTTGGGGGGGTTTAATTAAGACTGATCAGTCTCGTTGCGCCGTGCGTTTTTTCCGTCCTGCTTTGGATTATATGACTTTGATTCAGCCTGGAACCCTGTGGACGGGCCTAATAGGCTAGGGTTGTTGAGACTCATTTTCTTTGATCCAGCTATAGTTTGCATTGCGGACAAACGGGACTGGTTAGGAATTGTTATTTGTGTTGTATATCTTTGTTGTGAACCTTCATGTGATTTGGAAATACAGTTTACTGATGATTCAAGCCATTGTTTTCACGTCATATATCAATTCATTACTTTAGCAGAGGGAAGTTAACTCTATCCATAAAATAATCAGAGTTTGCTATAGCACAGATTTGTTCACTACAGGTCTGATTGTTATAAGATGGCAAACTCCCAGGCGAGGGGTTGGTAGCAGAGGGAGACAGAGAGGAAGAGCTGGGCATCAGAGAGCGAATGTTGTTGACCTTGTATCTGAAAAAGTCAATGAAGCTGTTACATCGCTGCTCTGTAGCCTTAGTAGTGGGAGATGGTTGTGGCTTCAGGAGATGATTTATGGTGGAAAAAACTAGCTAGCTAGTTATAATAATAATAATAATAATAATAATAATAACTTGCATTTATATAGCACCTTTCAGGGAACCCAAGGTCGCATAGTTATCTAACCAGCTAGATATACATTACCACTAACTCTAAACTAGCTTGCTAGCTAAAGTTACCTGCGGTAACTTACCTCTAAATATGGATCTGGCTGGGGCTAAGTTAATTTATTTGAGGAGGTAAACACACACTTTATTTGTTTTAAGCAAGAACAAATTACTTACCAACAAGGCATCTGCCTATGGTCCTAGCGGTCACCAGCAACTAGACTCACTCACTGAACATGTAACTACAGAGATATGTGAAACCTGGACATAAACAAAACCTTCAAAAAGGGTTTAGGCAAGGCAAGTTTATTTGTATCGCACATTTCATACGACAAGGACAATTCAAAGTGCTTTAACCCTTGTGTGATGTTCACTTTTTGGACCCTTTCGTACTGTTCGGGTCCAGTTGACCCGGGACATCATTGGGGTTTTGAAAGCACTTTTCCTGACACGATGCTCCTAGTCCCAATGGTGACCCGTACAAGGGAGTATGCTCAGGGTGCAAGATAGCCCAAAAATAGCCCATAATAGTAAAGAGCGCCTCCTCTGGGCACAAACAGGTACTGTACCCATTAATGCACAATAGGTACTGTGTACACATTCAAAAGTATTTTGTTCTGGTGGACCTAGGGGGCTGCCCTTTGGAGGGGCTGGAGCAGAGGATGCCTAATAACAACCCTCAAAGTGTCAGACCCCTGGGAATCGGTGGGGCCGAACGGCAGCATGATGAGTAGAGGCGTTTTTACGCACATGATGCTCCTAACTTCCACTAAACAAAATCCACTATAATAAAGACTTGGTTGTCATAAATCATACTTATCTAGGAAAAAATGTAAATGAAACAATGTTTTTATTGATGTTTATTATTTTGAACTTATATTCTCAATTGATTTTCAAAGCATTATAATCAAAGCTGTAAAAAATACAGGTGATGAACAAGAATAATGCTACAAATGCTGAAACACAAAACATGTGGAATGTACACTGTTTTAGTCACTGAAATAACACTGGTTATGTATGTGTACCACAAATGTACTTTTTGCAGTTGCTGCATGTGGTCCGTGTCTTTGTGTCCTTTGAGGGTCCACACACCTCGCAGCGCTTCCTCTTTTTGCCATCGGCTGCAGTCTAGAATAATGAAAAGACTTAGTTCAGGATTTTTTTTTCCACCACGTCTCCTAATACTCTAAATCACTCACACACACACACACACACACGCACACACACACACAGACACGCACACACACACACGCACACACACACACACACACACACACACACACACATATTTACATTTACATTAACATTTTTGGCATTTAGCAGACGCCTTATTCCAAAGCGACTTACATTTACCAAAGCGATCAATACATTTGACTAAGCAAGTGAATCAACACAGACACACACACACACACACACACACACACACACAAACAACCGCAACAGGACACTTACCTCAGGCACTGGAGATTGTGGTTGTGTGGGTTGTGCAGGTGGAGCATCTGTAATCCTCCTCACTATGGCTAGAGAAGTTGGGGTCCTGGGCATATGTTGTCTCCTTTGGATATGCGGTGTCACCAGTGCCATACCTAGCTCCTCAAGGAAAAGACGTCATCTTTGGAGCTTCCTTTGGTTCCAGTCTGGGTTGACTGCCATCCATATTGAAAACGCATTGTAGGCTGAAACATCCAGGATGTTGAAGAAGATCACGAGAGGCCACTGTAGAGTTCTTCTTTGGCAGCTGTAGCAGGCCAGCAGCTTGTCCAGGTTGTCTACTCCACCTTTGGTGGCGTTGTAGTCAAGTATGACCTCTGGCTTACGGTCCTCCCGGCCACTGATTCTTCCATCCCTATGTAGAGTGCTCATGAGCATCACATGCTTGCCCTTTTTTGGTATGTAAGACACCAGGGTAGTGTTGGCTGTAAACACAAAGTTGGAGGAATGGACTGGCCTGTTCTTCACATTTAGAAACTGGGGTGGGAGCTCCGTCTTGTTTTTTCGGACTGTTCCAACCATTGTCACCTTTCGTTTGAGAAGTTCCTGTCCCAGGCTGTAGGATGTAAAGAAATTATCACCGGTGATGTTATGGCCACTGAGGCCCTGTGACATATCCAACACCACCCGTGTCCCCTGGTTTCTCTCAGGGGCTCCTCCCTCTGGCTTCCCTGTATAAATGTGCATGTTCCATGCATACGATGAAACGGCATCACAGGCAGCCCAGATTTTTATTCCGTACCTTGCTGGTTTGGAGGGCATATACTGCCTGAAGGGGCAACGACCTCTAAACCCCACAAGCCGTTCATCCACAGTTAGATTGGGCCCAGGGTTGTAAAGAAGTGGAAGCCGGTCCACCCACTTGTCCCACACCGTGCGGATTGCAGCCAACTTGTCCCTCCGCCGTCTAACAGGTCTTGATTCCCGGTCATCAAACCTGATGACCCTCGAGAAGATATGGAAGCTCTCCAGAGACATTGTGACTCTAAAAATTGCTCTCCCTGTCTCCACATCCCACAGACTTTCAGTCAACTCCCCTCTTGACCTATAGACACCTGCTAGGATGAGGATCCCAAAATAGGACTGTAAGTGTGTGTTGTCCATCTCTTTCCACTCCGCCCCAAAAACACGTCTCCCCTCAAGGTTGGTCATATCAAGAATTATTTTCTGAATTGAATCAGTAATCAGCAGCTCAAAGGATGACTTGCTATCATCAACATGAGTCACTGCCAATCGTGTGGGCCCTGGTACCATCCTTATAATGTTAGCAGCTGAGCGGGGGGGCTCTCTCATTGGGGATGAAGACCATTCAATTTGGCCATTCTTGGACAAAAATATGTGTGGGCTCCTGCAGTGGCTGGCTGTGGGGCTCCTGCAGTGGCTGGCTGTGGGGCTCCTGCAGTGGCTGCCTGCTGGGCTCTTCCAGTGGCTGGATGCAGGGCTCTTCCAGTGGCTGGCTGTGGGGCTCTTCCAGTGGCTGGCTGCGGGGCTCTTCCAGTGGCTGGCTGTGGGGCTCCTGCAGTGGCTGGCTGTGGGGCTCTTCCAGTGGCTGGCTGCGGGGCTCTTCCAGTGGCTGGCTGTGGGGCTCCTTCTGCTGCATGCTCAGAGTGAAACTCATCTCCAAATTCACTTTTAGAATCAGAATACTCTGAATTAATTTCTACCTTATCCTCATCTGAAACATCCTCCCCCCCTTCAACTTCACTATGTTGCTCACTCTCTTCAAATATTATCTCCACGGCCCTCTGAACACTGAATCTTTTCTTCATGTTGCTGGTGGAGGATTGTAGTTGAAATGACCTATACACTGGGATGGAGAGCTATTTCTCTCTTTTATCCCTCCCATGATGTGCAGGTGCAGTACAATATTATTATTATTATTTTTACAATATTGCAATTCAAAGGGTAAAAAGTGCGAGAGCAGACAGCTTCTCGGCGCGGGAAAGCCAGAGCAGACGGCTTCTTGTGCAGGTGTGAGGAGTACAGTACAATATTATTATTTATTATTATTATACAATGTTGCATTTCAAAGGGTAAAGAGCAGAGGTGTGTGAGTGAGTGTCAGTGTGAGCGTGTGTATGTTTCTGTGTCTCTGTGTATCCGGGTCAAAATGACCCGAACATCTTATGAAGGACATACATTTGTTGGGGTATTGTAGGATGTGTAAAACATTTTTTTTTTGTTTTTCATATAAAATGAGCCAAGGCCATGGAGTTTCAGATTGATAAAATGTATTCTTGTACCATTTCTCTTTAAGTAAAAATTGAAAACGGGTCCGGTTGACCCGAACACCACACAAGGGTTAAGTACATTATATAAAGACAATACAGTAAGAGGAGTATAGTACGATTTTTATTTTATGTTATGTTATGTATTGTATGTTTTATTATCCATATGTGTGGTGGCCTGGGAAAACCCGTCGGATGTCGCTGGCGTTCGTTTGTGGCAAAGAGCAAAAATAGATGGAAATCGCGATTTTGGCGATTTTGATATTATGTGGTATTCTAGTACTTTGAACTCCAAATCATGATACAGGTGATGGTACTCCTGCTGGGCATTGCTGCCTGACGCACCTCCAACAGTGCCTTTAGAACAGGTGTGCTGTGACACCTCACTGAACACCTATGTGGGCCTAACTGGGTCATCAGCTGGGGACCACCAGTCATTGACGTTTCGCTCCTTTAACCCCAGTACATCTCCTGGTGGCGGAGCGATGGCAGGGATATCTCCCTGCCACCCCCTGCTGATGCCCTAGGTGTTGTTCGCCCCCCAACCCTTATGCTTCCTTCTTAGCCACAGCCAGAAGCTGCCTTTCTCCGCCTCCTCAGCCAGCTCTTTCATGACTTTCCGATGCCTTGCTCCTGTGCATCCTATGTCACGGAGTAGGCGAGCAGCTGAGGAACCTACGAAGCCCCTACACCCCACTTCCACAGGGCACGTAACGGCTTTCCAGCCAGCCTCCCTGCACTCCGCCGCCAGATCTGCATACTTGGCTCGCTTCCGCTCGTTGGCTGCCTCCAAACCACCCTCCCAAGGGACAGTGAGTTCGACCAGAAGGACTGTCTTGCAAGCCTCTGACCACATGACCAGGTCTGGTCGGAGCGATGTTTCCACGATCTCCCTGGGGAACTGGAGCTGTCTCCCCAGGTCGACCCTCATGGTCCACTCACTACCCGGTGGGAGGAGTCTTGCTGTATCTCTCTGACGGGAGGGTTTGACTCTCTCTCCAGCCCTTGCAAACTGGATGGGATGTCTGTCTGGAGCGGAAGGTCTGCTGTTTGCCTCCTGTCTGCATGTCTCTGCCACCTCTGCCAGCTTTTTCAGCACCAGGTCGTGTCGCCATGTGTAGCGGCCTTGGGACAGCGCTGTCTTGCAGCCTGTCAGGATGTGCTGGAGGCTCGCATTGATGGTGTTGCAAAGGGGGCAGGTCTCTTCGGCAGAAAACCATTGGTGGAGGTTTCGGGGACAAGGCAAGGTGTCATATGTTGCTCTGATCAGGAAGCTGAGCCTAGCTTGGGGGATCTTCCACAGGTCAGACCATGACATGGGCCTGTTTGTGAGACCTTCCCATGACGTCCAGCGTCCTTGCTTGCCCTGGGACACCGCCTTTATGTTAAGGCGTTCCTGCTCAGTTCTTGCCACTTCTGCCACCACCATGGCTCTACGATCTTCTTTGGAAGCCTTTGACCAGAACATGGGAGTCTCGCCCCTTCCAAGGCCTGCTCTACCCTCCTGGACTCTGCCGACCACCTCGCGGTGCTTCAGCTGGCCGATTGCCAAATCAACCTCCTCTTGGGCTTTCCACTTCCTTCCAGTTCTTATCTGGGTGCCCGCTGCTCTCACCAGCTGGTCAGTGGATTCCCTCAGCTCTAGCACCAACCGAGCCTTCTCCTGCTTGTATCCAGAGCTGATGGATCGCAGTGGCAGTTGAAGCGTGTTCCTACCAAAGAGGCCCACGTCTGAGAGGCATCTTGGCAGTCCCAGCCACTTCCTGATGAACGAGTTTGCCAGCCCGTCCATCTTGCTTACCACTGAGGAGGGGATTTCGCTCATCTTCAGAGGCCACATCACCCTTTGGTACAGTATGAACTGGTAACACCATACTTTGTACTTTCCGGGGAGCTGGCTCTGGTTGATCCTGGCCAGGCCATCTGCGAGCTGCTTCCTCACCGTCTCCCCCATCTGCCTGTCAGAAAGCTCTGCTGTGTAGGTTCGACCCAGGCTGCGGACGGGTTGATTTGCCAGCAATGGGATGTCCTCACCACCTGCGACAAAGATGGTGTTGTCGCTTCTGACTCCTTTCCTGATAGACACACTGCGTGATTTGGGGGGTTTGATCTTCATCCTCGCCCAGCTCACAAGCTCGTCTATCCTCTTCAGCAGTCTTGTTGTACACGCTGCTGTCTGGAGAATGGTGGTGATGTCGTCCATATAGCCTCTCACCGCTGGTAGCCTTTCACCTGAGGGCAGTTTCACTCCTCCGACCATCTTCCTGGCCCCTATGAGGATGATCTCGAAGGCTGCAACAAACAGGATGGGGGAGATTGAGCATCCCATGGCAATGCCTACTTCCAACTGTTGCCAGCCTGTTGTGAAGTCCTGATGGGTGCAGCACATCTGGAGGTCTTCAAAGTACTTGGCCACCAGGGCTTTAATGCAGACTGGGATGTAAAAGAAATCCAAGGCAAACTCGATGAGTTGGTGGGGGACAGACCCGTATGCGTTGGCGAGGTCCAGCCACACGACATGCAGGTCACCTCTCTCTCTTTTCGCCCTTTGGATCTGCTCCCATATTACTGCAGAGTGTTCCACACACCCTGGGAAGCCTGGCACACCCGCCTTCTGGCAGCTGGTGTCGATGTACTCGTTACTTGTGAGGTAGCTGGTCAACCTCTTAGCCAAGATAGAAAAGAAGATCTTCCCTTCAACATTGAGGAGAGCGATACTCCTAAACTGGCTGATGGTAGTGGAGTTCTGCTCCTTCGGGATGAAAACTGTGAGAGCTCTTTGCCACTCTGAAGGGATGACTTGGTTCTTCCAAGCCACTCTCAACAGGTTCCACAGGTGTCTCAGGACTCCTGGGCAGTTCTTGTGCAGCTTGTATGGTATCCCGTTGGGGCCTGGGGCTGAGGCTGCTCTTGCCTTCCGGACCACGTCTGCTACTTCACTGAGTTTGGGGAGAGCAGCATTAAACAGGAAAGCTGGGGGAGCTGGGCGGGGAACATATCCAGGGGATCCCAGCGGAGTTGACTTCGTCTGCTACTTCACTGAGTTTGGGGAGAGCAGCATTAAACAGGAAAGCTGGGGGAGCTGGGCGGGGAACATATCCAGGGGATCCCAGCGGAGTTGAATTCATTGTCACTGTATTGCTCCCTGATGTGATTCTCTAGCTCCGGTCTAGTAATCTCCAGCTTCCCGCTTCTCTTGTCCTCTAGCAGCTGTCTCGCATGCTTGAAGGGATTTTTGAAGAAGTTACTCCTCTCTTTCTCCTTCCGCCTTCTGCGTTTGCGAATGCGCTCCGCCCTTCGCAGGCTGGCAAGGTTTACCTTCACCTCCTCCCACAGTGGCTTCAGACCCTCCTTCTCCTCTCTACTTGCCTTCCTCCACTGCTTTCGGAGTTGACGCCGCCTCTTCACCAACTGCTCAATCTCTCTCTCCCTTCTCCCCTTCTGCATTGGGCCTGATCTCCGCTTTTCAGCCATCACTCCAAATCTGCCTCTGCCTTCATCATACATGATGTCTCCAATGCAGTTCAGCTTGGTGTCCACCTGGCCACGCAGTGAATGATCTAGGATGAAACTGAGGTCCTTGTCCAGCTTCTGCCAGACTGCAACCTCGTTTGCCTTTGGCCATTTGACCAGCTGCCTCCTTCCAGGTTCTCTCCTCTCTGTTCTCCGGCTTTGCCCCTGGCTGTTGGGGTTGCTTTGTGTTCTGTGTGTGTCTTCAGCGGTGCCCCCCTCAGAGGCATTGGTGTCCACCGAGGGCCCTCCTGTGTCCTCCGCCTGCCTTTCCTCAGCAGCGTTGGATCCCTCAGCACTGTGGTTTGCCACCTGGCTTTGGGTTCCTCTTGTCTGACCTGCGGTTGCAGTGCAATGTTGCTGCTGATGGCCTCCCTCTTCACACTTTTTCCTTCCCTGGTGGATCCGTAGACCTCGGAAGGTGGTCACCTTTTCCCACCCACACCTGCATCTTCTCATAATCCAAGAATCTTTGTCTATGTCCGTTCCAGTCGTTACCGAGAAATCCGTTTGAATTGGCCCTTCTTCCATCCCGCCTCTCGGAGGGCCATCGGGTTGTTTTTTCTTATTTGTCTTCGTAGTCAGTTTTAGGGTGTCCCTTTATGGGACAAGTGGGTGAGGTAACTAGCCGTCCACTCCCGGTGCAGACTTTCCTGCGGTCATCCAGTCTCTCCTGGCTGTCTTCCAGTCTTCCCTGGATGCCAACTGCCCTTTCACAGTAGTCACTGGATGCTTCCAGGTTAAACAAATACTACATTATGGTGAATAAACATTTTAAAAAAACAAAAGAGAAAGTACTTATTTTTATGTTTTTGTGGTGGGTAGTTTGCTAGCAAAACAACGTCACGTTCAACGTGTCTCATTCTCAGTTAAGCAACGCACGCACACATGAGCGAAAGGAGAGACGATACTTTCACCTGTGTTATTGCCAGTTTACTGATGCTCACAATAAGCATAAAGTAATACAATCTTAACTAGAAGACACACAAATGGATCTGTCCCTCGCATACCGACGAGGCGAGCAGACTAACACCGCATCACAAGCAGACAAACGAGACCGGCCGATCTGCATAGGCTCCTCCCCCGACCCGGAGGAGAAAGGGGTGGTAATGACCTTTCACTTTTTTTGACATGATACATTAAAATGCTCATAACTTTTTAAAATAAAGGGCTATCTCAGTCATTCAACCAGTTATGAATAGCTGAGAACTTCTAATTTATGGAAATATAAACAAATGAAAATGTCAAAATGTCACCACACATATTCTAAAGGCTTGCTTAGATTAGTTTTAGATCTTTTTTTACTGATTAGATTTCTATTCTGGAAAGTTATGGAAATATTTTAAGTAGATCATGTATCATTTGTATATTTAAACATAAAAAATTCAGAAAACAATAAATGTACCCATCCATGGGTTTGACCTTTCATCTGCCTCAGCATTCGGGTTCACAAAAAAAAGAAGAAGAAAAAAAAAGTGCCCTGCCATATTCTGCTCCCCTTCGCGTGAGTCGCACGTAGCTCGGGCTGTGCTTGTGATAGAGACATGAGCCAGATATTCTTTATGCGCCTGGGTCTCCTGAACAAGCAGAGACCAACCCCGAGTCGTTCAGAGCTTCCTACGCTGAGCTATGGTAACTTTCCCGCACCTACCGCATATTACCTCCGGAAACCCGCAAAAATTAGGCATTCACCGGTAGGGGGTAGGTGCGGGAAAGTTACCACAGCTCATCGTAGGAATCATTGATCGACTCGGGGTTGGTGTCTACGTGTTTAGGAGACTCAGGCGCATAAAGAACATGAAAGGGCTCATGTCTCTATCACAATCACAGCACAGCTACGCGCGAATCATGCGAAGGGGAGCAAGATATGGCAGGCGCCGCCCCCACCTTCACTTCCTAGTTCCCCACCTTCACTTCCTAGTTGCGATTTGTAAAAGTTTTTTTTTTAAATAAACATTGTTTATTCACAAAATGCGGCTGATATTCTGTCGGCGCCTATCAGCATTCATTAAAAATCCTCCAATACAATAAACATTTTATCTGTGTGTGTGTAAAATTCACTGTTAAAATACATAGGGGGAGGCGTCGGGGCGCCGGTCAATGCAAGTCTATGGCAGGCCGAATACTTTTCGCTTACACGTGAGCTGTAGCAGCGCTCCAATTGGCTGTCTCCTATTTCTGTGCGTCCTGAATATCCGGTTGTTAAGTCTGACGTCAAACGTGACGTTTTGCAATGTCCGGCTTTTACAAAAAAAGAATGTGGTGGTCTGTAAACTGTGCAGAAATGAAATGGCCTATCACAGGAGTACATCTGCAATGAACGAGCACCTCAAGCGAAAGCATCCTGGAGCTCTTTGTGAAGACAGCCGCAAGATACCACCGTAAGTCACCGTTGTATTTCTGTTCCTTTTCCGGCCGTGTATGAGTGAAAAATGGATAGCTACTAGCTAATGTTACACAAGCAATGTAGCTCACCTCAGTTTGTATGTCTTGTCTTCTGGTGTTAGTAATAATATATTAAAAAAAATCTATTGCCTCTAAAATCACCACGAACAGAACGGCGGAGGTACGGGTAAACGTGCGCGTGCACGCGAGAAAAATCTATCACCCCTCGGAGGAACCCCTTCATGTTCAAGGCCCACTCGGACTTGACATGGCCGGACAGAAGTATCTTTTTGATCAGAGAATTCTGTTCAGATGAGGCAAAAGACACCACATGCCCACCAGACTCCACAGCACCTCAGAAAACTGTATTACTTATCATTACTTACTTTACTTATTTACTTATTATTGTGATTATGTACCTTGCTGCAATGCTAATGTTGAAAAACCAAAGCCAAAGATGTTTATTCTTGTGTACTGTAAAATAAATTCTGATTCTGATTGAAGACTTTTTTGTATCATTAAAAGAATAACAGTTACAACAACCATAAAGCCTCCATAATGATAAGCTGGCTAATTAGCTTAGGTAATACCTTGCTAGGTAATCATGTTAGCTATAGCTATCTGACCCATTGACTAACACTGACAGATATTGATAGTTGACAGCTGTCAATCTAGGGGGTGGGGTTAACCTGCCATTGTTACCGCCCATTACCTGGCTGTGTGAAGGTGAGAAAGAACAAAATCTTTAAAGGGCATTTTCTCTGCTTAGTGATTTCAGGTGTAGCAACTTTAAAATACTCATGTTTTCAATTTGTTTCCGATTTCAATGTATGATGCATCATTTGAAAGCTTACAATCGGTAGTTTAAGCACATGTAAAAAACAGAAAAATGATTTTGCCTACAGGTAGCTCTTTTCACTGTCAGTTGTCCAACTGTCAGGTTTCCAAGATGGCGTCGCGCTCAGTCGCGAGGCTCGGAGTGGCTTCTACGCTGGTGTTTCTTAGTGTTTTTAAGTACATTTGTATGTACACTTTTATTTTAGTACTTATAGGGAACAGTTGTGCAAATAGTACCTACAGCAGGCTCCACTTATTAGAAGTCGGCACGCAAAACGACAAGACAGTTACAGCGGAGTTCCTGAAGCAAAACAGGATATATCACGAGATCGCCCGTGTACCGGGAGAATCCTGGTACTCAGTCCCCTCTCTGAGGCGAAAACGCCGGCGGCGAGACCGTAAGCAACGACGGGGCCGCCGGGGAGGCCTGCTAGCTAGGCTAAGACGGATCCCTGACAAACCTGCTTTTTTTTTTTTTCATAAATTTCGTTGTTTGGTACCTGTACTGTAGCAATGACAATAAAGTCTTCATTCATATGCTGTTTGTACGAAAGCCTGTATTGCAGTCAGTGGACTACCTATGTGGCGGGTTGGCTGCCTGGTCGAGGCACCTGGTCGAGGCACTGCCTGGTCGAGTGGTGGCCGCCGACGGGGGACTATTCGGTGGAGCTGAGCCGATGGTGGTTGCCGACGGGGGACTCTACTGGGAGATCACTCTACTGGGAGATCACTCTACTGGGAGATCACTCTACTGGGAAATCACTCTACTGGGAAATCACTCTACTGGGAAATCACTCTACTGGGAGATCACTCTACTGGGAAATCACTCTACTGGGAAATCACTCTACTGGGAAATCACTCTACTGGGAGATCACTCTACTGGGAGATCACTCTACTGGGAAATCACTCTACTGGGAAATCACTCTACTGGGAAATCACTCTACTGGGAAATCACTCTACTGGGAGATCACTGCGGAACATCACTCTACTGCCGAATCATTCTGGATGTCAGTGAGCTTAAGGATTCTCGGAGACGGAGCCCCGCCGACGTCACGACGACAGGTCTCGTTTCAACCTCAGGCAAATAGAGACTCTACCGCTTTTCCATATGTCGGCCCGGGTCGGGTCAGGTCGGGTCGGGTCGGGTCAGGTCGGGTCACTTTTGATCTGTTCTGGTTTCCATTATACACAAACCGACCCGGACTAGTAGGAGGAGTAGAGGATAGTAGGCGGAGTTACGCGTCACACGCAGCCTGGCAAAAAGCTTCCGGGTGTACACAGCAACAGCAGTGATTTTTTTGGAGAGAAAGAGAAAGAGAGAGAGGAAGCTATGTACACATAATAAAGTCATGTTTTTTGAACCCTTAAAACCACTGCCTTCACTTGTCTGCTTTATGAACTGTAGTATCATCATCGGGAAACAGCGACAAGACGCGAATATACCGGAATTTGACACAGCCGGTGTTATTCACAGACAAACACGGTGCCGTTTGCGGGTTAATAACTTCGGTATCACCGTGGACACAGCGCAGAGCGAATTCCCTGTTAAAACCGGCATTTGACTCATGAGTGAATGGTGAAAATGGCTGGATGGCTGCGGGCGAACTCCCGGTTCATCGAGTTTACGGTTAAAGGCATAACTTCTCGGGGTGTCAGCGCGGTGGTTAAGGGCTCAAAATGACCGTAGACAGATGGTGAAGTTAGCAAAGGAGTATTGTGTTTTTTTACCACCTCCACAGCCGGTGTTATTCACGGACAAACACGGTGCATAATAGCGATTTTTGTGTTGTGCTTGTAAATAAAAGTTATATGATTCATTGAAATGACATTAAACTAAGATAATACGATGGTCAGAATAATTTTCAGAATCTTTATTAATAAGCTATTACAGAAAATGTAGTGACATTTGCCTAGTGAATGTGGTATTTTCAAGATGGCGGTTGTGAAGAAATAATATGGGATGGGACATGGGATGACGATTGTCCATTGACCAATCAACGGTGTGCAGCGTCACACGTCACTGCGTGCGTCCCAGGTCCCAGGTCCCTGCTCGGATGTGGTACCTGGGACCTAGGACTGAAGCGACCCGGACCGACGAATGGAAAAGGGGACCGAAGCGGGCTGACCTAGGTCAGCACCAGGTCTGCAACGTAGTGGAAAAGCACCAGGTTGACACCGCTCATAGTCTGCCTGTTGTCTTATGGCTTGTGTTTTTGTACCTCACCACCATTTGTTAATTAAATCATTGCACTGTAGTTCGTTCGTGTTGTGGCATTTATTTCGTTTTTCCCTCCCACATTACAAGTGGCAACTTACATTACACCCTTTATGTTACGGCTCCCCCCCCTACACCCCCTAGACGTAGAGCCATACAATCTGGGGTTCGTAACAGGAGGGTTTGGGGGAAGGCGCACAAGACAGACAAACAGAGTTCAGGTGCGTGGGATAGGCTCTCCTCCTCAGCGCTACCCCACAAAAATCAAAACCAAAGAAATAAACGAGCCTACGTGATGGAATGTATACCCAAGGGTATCTCACCTATGCCTGTTTCCTATAGCTAGTGTGTGACAATACAAATAGAAAATAAACTACTCAATACTAAATCAAATAAACAAACAAACAAACTTAATCTTAATCTAAACAAACTACTAAATGGAAAATGGAAAGGTACGTACTAAATAACACAAATAACCTAAGAAACTAAGAGTTGACAAACTAACAAACAAAACACAACCAAACAGTCAACTAGAACATTTAAACAGACGGGCAGCCCTCTGATTGGAGGATGGGCAGCCCTCTGATTGGAGAATGGGTAGCCCTCTGATTGGACGGGAGTGGAATGATGAATGAGGGAATAGATTGTCCAATTGACGACACCTGGATGTAGAATGTCAGAGGAGAACACGGAAGGGAAGGAAACACAACAAGGACACATGGGGACGTAACACCTCCCCACCTAGTCCAGCATTGTAAGTCCCTGTAGATGGGTGGGAGATGACGAATAGCGCCACGGGTGGGTACTTATGGGAGTGTCATCACGTGTGCAGTGTAGTACCCTATTGGTTCCTGATTGCAGTGCCTTATTATTACTGTCGTATATTTCCACACACATGCATAGATAGTATGATAGGGGGTCATGCTATTCTGTAGCCTTCATGTTTGCACCAGCGGGCACCCGGAAGGGTGACATCACAGGGGACGGCCCTCATGGCCATCTGGATAAGGTGATAGGCTATGACCTGTGACTGTATTTGCATATTGTTGATGGATAGGGTTGAGACCCAAGGGGGGGCCTCTTTACCAGCGGATCTCAGCAGAGGAGGACAGACACAAGGCTCCAGCTGTTGGTATACGTATACCCTGTTTCTGTACTTTAATTAAATCATCTTAAACTCAATAATTGTTCTTTGATTCGTAACCAATAAGAGAAATACACGACATTAGTGGCGAGCCAGCCAGGAGTGATAAAGCATAGAACAGACCTACAAGCTTTGCCTTTAAAGGGAGCTGATATAGAATATTGGGTTGATGGGTCTTGTTACGGGGTAGGAGAAACTTTGTGCGCTGGGTATTCCTTAGTTAAAGCACAGAATTCAAAGTTTATTGTAGAACAGGCTGAGGCAGTTCCTCAGCCATGCTCAGCTCAGTTGGCTGAATTGATTGCCCTCACGGAAGCATGCAACTTGGGAACCGGACGGAGAGTGACAGTGTACACCGACTCTGCCTATGTACATAATGTTTGTCATTTTAATGGAGCTGTATGGAGGGGGCGGGGTTTTAAGAGAACTGATGGTACGCCTATACAGCACCACGCACAGATCATGAAGCTGTTACAAGCCATGATGAAGCCAAAGGAATTAGCCATAGTGAAGTGTGCCACACACAGGTCTGACTCATCACATGTCACACAAGGTAACAGGGCTGCAGAAAATGCAGCCAAAGCCATTACAGGAGCAGACAAGGCAGGTAAAGGTCTTCTGGTCACACATGAAAAGCAATTACAGGGCATGGTCGCACTTGAGGATTTATTGATGTTACAGAGTAGAGTAACTACGTTAGACAAGAACGTTTGGCTAGCAAGGGGGGCAAGTCAGGATGACACAGGTCTATGGAGGAATCATGAGGGGTTGGTTGTAGCACCCTCAGATTTAATAGGCATGTTAATACGGGAAGCTCATGGATTAGCACATGTGGCTAGGGGGGAGGTGAGACGCAAGATCACCAAGGAATATGGGTTTTGGAGTCCATATTTGATGGAACAGATTGACCATGCTTTAGGTCAATGTGGGGTCTGTTGGAGAAACAACATCAGAGTGGGTACACCAGTGGTGTCTGGGAATATCCCTACCCCAATAGGGCCACGGGTGGTGGACAGGGGGGTGGATGTACAGAGTAGGCAGGATGTTGTGCCAACAGGTGCCGAGGTCCCCAGAGAACCTGAGAAGGAGGAGCTACGACGAGATGCTGTGGTGTTGCCAGAGCCCGTGGCAATGCCAGTGTTACAGCCAGTGACATTACCGGCAGTGCCTGAAGCCGAGGGGACAGTGGAAAGCTGTCCAGATGCCAATAAACCAGAAACCAACGAAGCAGAGAGTGTTGACAGTCTGGAGGTCCAGCCTGGGAGTGTCCAAAGCCTGGACACCTGTGCTACTGGGGATGCTGGCGAGTGCCTGCACCATGCTTCAGATGATGCTGAGGGCGACTCCCCAGACCTTAATCAGCGTGGGAGGGGACCAGGCGGCTGCCTGAACCTCAATGACACTGACGGACGACGACCAGTTAGGAAAAGATTAAAGACTATGAATAGGGTAGTGAAGCAGCAGATCAAAGGGAACGACGGGAATGGACAGCAGATGATAGCATGGCTGGAAACGGTCTTAGGGGCATGGGAAACTTATTTTGCTAAGATAGGAGCACCTATTATAGCAGACATGATTTTTGACTTTCTTAGGAGGCAGGGCCTCATTGACTGTTTTTGGAAAATCAGTCACTCAGTCCACGTTAATGAACTTTTCAGAAGACTAGTCCTCACCTGAGGTGAAGATCTATGCATTAATGCATTCCCTTTGTCCTATGCTTACTGTTGGAGAATTATGTGTTATGATAACTGAATGTCATTATTTGTGTATTGTTTGTTTGTTTCTATATCGTGTGATTGAGGTCAGTTGAGAAGTGATGTGGTGGTTATACAAAGCTAGGAGAGAGGTTCTGTTCCTAGCGCAACAAAAATGGAAGCTCCTGACTATGAAAGTGTTATCAATCTGAGACAGCGGTAAAGGCTGTTCTCCAACTGGGTACAAGTGCTAGTAACCTCTGACCCTGACGCTTCAAGGACAAAGAAAACATCGGTCGTTGGAAGTTTCTGTATTGATTTGTGCATGATGAACTGTGTTTAGTTTAATTGTGATTGTTATTTTCAAAATTCTTTTTATTATTGGTTGTTTTCTATTTTTTGTTTATGATATCTTTGGTTCCTAATACTGGTCCTGGGTTGGTCTGTGTTATTGTGCTTCTTGTGTTGTGTGTTGGTGTAGTTTTTCTGTCTGTTGTTGTTTATTTTTTAATTTTTAATTTTATTTTAAAAAAAAATTTCTTTGGTTTCTTATGTGGGGTTTTGTGTTTTTGTTTTTGTTTTATGGTCGTTTAGTTTCGGAACACCCTCTGGGTGGTCCGAGGGGGGATGTGTCGTATATTTCCACACACATGCATAGATAGTATGATAGGGGGTCATGCTATTCTGTAGCCTTCATGTTTGCACCAGCGGGCACCCGGAAGGGTGACATCACAGGGGACGGCCCTCATGGCCATCTGGATAAGGTGATAGGCTATGACCTGTGACTGTATTTGCATATTGTTGATGGATAGGGTTGAGACCCAAGGGGGGGCCTCTTTACCAGCGGATCTCAGCAGAGGAGGACAGACACAAGGCTCCAGCTGTTGGTATACGTATACCCTGTTTCTGTACTTTAATTAAATCATCTTAAACTCAATAATTGTTCTTTGATTCGTAACCAATAAGAGAAATACACGACATTAGCATTATATCGAGTGCAGTGTTCCTGATGATTGCCGTGCCAGAGATTGTCTTATCGAGTGCAGTGTGCTCTTTTGATATTTGCAGTGTCCTCCCTAAATTACCTGGGTACAGTGTGTGTTTCCCCTTGTTCACAGTTGTTATTTATTATCTGCTAGTACACCCACTTGTAAGGGCTCCTCATCCCCACATTGCAAGTCAGGGAAGGGTAGTGGTTGTGCTGGGGGTGGGTTGGAAGGGTGGATTTTAAAGTAGTACATTTATATGGATTTTAGCAATGTCTATTTTGAATTTTGTAATAAAGATGATTATTTTTATGCGCGTGTCTTGGTCTTCTGTGTGAGGGTGTGTGTTGGAGGATCGAATATTCTGTGCCGGGAAGGTTTAGGGGTGTTCACTCCAAACTGTGACAGTTACTTCGGTAAACAGTGCACTGCGTGTGACATCCTGATGTCATTGTTATTGTCCTTCTGCACATGCGGGTCTGTTCAGGAACGTGGAATGTTCACACAGGATTCAATGTAGGTCAAATATAGGTCACATTTTAAAAGTCATGTGAACTGCCAAACAAAAAAATCGGACCTGTGTAAAAAAAATCGGAATTGAGCATCAAGACCTGCCGTGTGAACGAAGCCCTAGTCTATGCAGTGGCCCAGACTCCTCCCTATGCAAATTGAGGGCTTCAAAGCAGTTGGTTTCAGTTGAAACCAGTATGCAGGCTGATAGTTGACCCCAAAACGAATAACTAACTAATACTAACTTACTTAATACTAAATAGCTAACACAAACACCAGTAACACAAGGTAAGCTAGAATGGAATCACTTACTAAGCTGTATGAGTTGATGTCTCCAATTCACTCAGTCAAAATGTATGAGGCTAGTTGCTGCTACAACCTTGTATTTTATCACCACTGGGTATTAGGTGGCTGGTGTGCAACATTGCTGGTTCCCACCGCTGAGATACAGTGCATGGTGGATTGATGTGGTGCATGCACCTGACAAAGGTAACACGTGTATTGCCTCCGGCAAAATCTGCTGTCATTGAATCCTGGTTTTGCCTCTAGTCTTTTAGCGTAGTAGTTTAACGCTTGTCCCCTTTTAATATATTTAATATATTTATATTCGGTTTAGGTCCTACCCATTACCAATTGCATGCGTGAGCGTGATAGTCTTAATTGCGCTGTGTGATCACCCTTGACCTATTTGCTTGCTGTGTTTGAGTGCGTATACACGTGGTGTGTTTGAGTGCTTATACACATGGTGTGTTTGAGTGCGTATACACGTGGTGTGGTAAGTGGATAGCCCCGAGCTTGAGTATACCTCCCCCAGTTGGCCTTAGCCTAGTGTTTTACTTATTGTAATAAAGTTGTATTTTATCGTATAGTATTTTAAGTGTATGCTGGAACCCAGTTGTTATATGCCCTGTGGCGATCTCCCTTTTTACCTTCTTCTGTATCCAGTATCAATTGTGAAATAAAAGTAATTATTGATACCAATGATCATTGGTTATTGATCCTTGAACTGAGTATCGATTGACTTCTAGCTTCCTCAGTCTCCTCAATAGATACTGACCCTTCCACCCACAGATGCTTCCAGCCATACCTTTTTCTTTACATTTTAATAAATTCAAACCATTTGATTATAAATCACATCTGTCTTCCTTACATATAAAGAACCTATAGGGAATATTGTATATTGTAACTCAAGGTGTTTGAATTATTCCCCCTGTATATTATGTCCTTGGGTGAAATTCCCAAGGTGGCGTTGCCTGGCGAAGGTTGGTCCCCTAACCACACCCTCCTATTACATATGCAATAGCACTAGAACAGACATGGGTGGGGTCATTTGACCGTGTGAGTAAAAATGTCACCCAGTATCCTTATATTTTCGAAATCACTTCAGGATAAGCTAGTATAAAGCTATTTTGCAGTTTTTCTGTGTAGGAGGCAGGCTAATTTACAATCCGGCCAACTAGTGGTTGTTGCGTGTAAGTAGCAGCTTCCCAATGTAAAGACTATGGTCATTTGACCCCTGAGGCGGCTCTTATAGTAGGTAACATAAGCACGGCTGTTCTAGTGCTAGACATATGGGTCCCTAGTGGTGTTGTGTGATTCCTTCCTCAGTCCAAGGTGATTGGCATCTTTAACCCTAGTACGACTTGTCTTTTTGATACATACGTTCAGGATTAAGCCTTATTATGCTCCTGTCTTTGATCTTGGTTTATACCAGACATAAAGGTGGTGAATACCTGTGGGCTTAACAATGACCTTCAACAGGAATGGCTTTGAGTCTGGAACCAGACTGCCTTTGAACCTCTGAGCTCCCAAAAGCCTTTCTGATCTCAGACATCAGTGATAAGGCTTGACTGATTCAGTTTGATCTTTCTCTAAATATTCTCACAGGTATCTGAGTTCAGATGCCAGCACATTGCCTGTAGACGTCAGGACAGTTTTTTTTGTTTGGTTCTGATAAAACATGAATCAGGGAAACTGAGTTTGCCAGAAGTTGGGCTTGGTGGTTGTTATCAAGCAAGACTAGTTATCAGATAGAAAGTCTGATGAGTTTCATTCACCACTCTCTAAAAGCACATTCACTTGTGTTGGGTCATGGGTGTATAATCATTGGATTTAACACTAGAACAGCCATGGATGGGGTCATTTGACCAAGTGAGTAAAAAAATGTTTATAATAATAATAATTCATTGAATTTATATAGCGCTTTTCCGAGGCTCAAAGACGCTGACAATATAGGGGATACGGAAAACACAAAAACAACAAGTAACATGGAACACAGAGTCAGCGAACGGGGGGGGGGGGGGGGGGGGGGGCGGGGGTGGTGGGGTGGTAGGGACAGGGGAGGTGGTTAGGGGTAGGGGAGGCTGTATGCATATCAGGGGGGTGGCAGGGTTAGGGGAGATGGGTAGGGGTAGGGGAGGTTGTATGCGTGTCAAGGGGGGGGGGGCGGGGGCGCCGGGATGGGGGAGATGGCTAGGGGTAGGGGAGGCTGTAGGCATGGGAGAACAGGTAGGTTTTGAGGTGGGATTTAAAAGTGAGGAGTGAGGGTGAGTCTCTGAGTGGTTGGGGGAGAGAGTTCCAGAGGCGGGGTGCAGCTCGTGAAAATACCTTTGCACTCGATCAAAATACCTTTGCACTCGATCAAATTTCAGGACCATCCTTTCATGACTTTTCCTAGATATGTGCGTTCTACCACCCAGTATCCTTACATTTTCAAAATTACATCAGGATAAGCTAGAATAAAGCTATTTTGCAGTTTTTCTGTGTAGGAGGCAGGCTAGTTTACAAGACGTGCCAGCTAGTTGTTTTTGTGTGTGAGTAGCAGCTTCCCATTGTAAAGACTATGGTCATTTGACCCCCGAGGCGGCTCTTATAGTAGGTGAAATAGACACGGCTGTTCTCGTGTTAAACAATGTACTGTAACACGTTCAGGAATAGCGCTGTGGATAATTTAGCAGACGATGACACCTCAGAGATCTCTCTGTGACCTGTCCACACACTGGTCACATTACAAACCTGTCCACACACTGATCACATGACAAACCTGTCCACACACTGGTCACATGACAAACCTGTCCACACACTGGTCACATGACAAACCTGTCCACACACTGGTCACATCAGAAGCTAACTCGCTACAATATCCATCAACTGCACAGGAGGAAAGAAGGTCTCTGAAGGGGAAGGTTGAAGATTGCCTGAACCAGTGGTTCTCAAACCTCTCCTCGGGGACCCCCAGCCTATATATAAACCCCTAAAAAAAAGTTCAGAAACGTTATTTTAGTTGATTATTCCTCCCCTTTAATAATACCAATTGGTATTGTATATCATTGGAAAGCCTGATTAGTCACCTTTACAACATAGGAAAACTTGTAAGGATCATGTATTCGTGGAATGAGCAACACAGCTAAACGTGTGGGTAGCGGCCCAAAAATATTTGCCAAAATCCCCTATATTCTTCTGTTGGTATTCACTCTCGTTTTGAGTTGCTTGGTGAATTGGATGATTGCACTCTCCCACAGTAATAAGGAAAAAACAACACATATTGGCCATTTTTACACTTTATTAATTTTACACTGTCAGGGACCTCAGTAGCGTATGCAGTCACAACAGCTTGGCACCTCCTCCTCATGCTGGTCACCAGCCTGGTCACACTCTGCTGTGGGACGGCATCCCATTCCTCAACTAGGATTTGCCGCAAGTCAGCCAACATGGTTGCGTTGGTCACTCTGGCACGTACAGCACGCCCAAGCTGATCCCACAAGTGTTCAATTGGGTTGAGGTCTGGACACGGCAGGCCATTCCACCCTCTCCACTCCCAAATACTGGAGGTGCTCTGTGATGATCCTGGCTCTGTGGGGGCGAGCGTTGTCATCCTGGAGGATGGAGTTAGGTCCCAGATTCTGGAGATATGGGATCGCCACTGGCCCCAGAATATCATTCCTGTCAATTAGGTGCCATTCAGGTGCCAGTCACACACCTGTGACTGACATACACCTGCCAGCACTTGAAGCTCAAAACGAGAGTGAATACCAACAGAAGAATATTGCAGGGGATTTTGGCAAAAAAATTGGGCCGCTACCCACACGTTTAGCTGTTTTACTCATTCCACGAATGCAGGATCCTTACAAGTTGTACCTCGTTGTAAAGGTGACTAATCAGGCTTTCCAACGATATAAAATACAATACCAATTGGTATTATTAAAGGGGAGGAAGAATCGACTGAAATAACGTTTCCAAACTTTTTTTGAGGAGTTTATATACATATTTGATCTGTTCCACCACCAGCACACCTGATTCAACTAATCATAATTGCTTTGTACTTGATTAGTTGAATCAGGTGTGCTGAACAGATCAAATATGTGGAGCGGCTGGGGGTCCCTGAGGAGAGGTTTGAGAACCACTGGCCTAAACACTACAGTACCATTACAGACCCCCAGATACTGGATGTGGTTCTGATGAGTTTTGGAGGGTTTTTTCTTCACAGCTATTACCTCACAGCGGGACCAGTCTGTCTTGTCTTCTGCTCCATGGACATGTAACGGAGTAGAAAGGGCAAGTTCAATTATAGCTAAAATAGGTATAAACTGCGCCTTCTAGGGGTTTAATGACGTGGTATATCCGGGGTGTGTCCGTGACCCGGACGCTGTGTCCGTGACCCGGACGCTGTGTCCGTGACCCGGATGCTGTGTCCGTGACCCGGATGCTGTGTAAATATAGCTGGACAGTGCAATTGCACGGGACGTAACGTGATCTCCCTCAGTGCATTCTTAACCACTGAGACGGTAAGGTCATGTTTTCTGCAGGGTCTGAGATCGCATATAATTTAAGAGATTATTAATGTACCTATGTTTTATTTGAATGTTTGATAAGTAAGATAGCTGTTTTGAGTTTCCCATTCATAGTATGTTAGTTTGGAACATATCACGAGTTTGTTAATGTGAGTTTTCTGTTGTTAACAATGATGGCGCTAACGTGAATGTCCGTGTGTAACATCATTTTAGAATGTAGCTCGATGACCCTGCAAGTCCCGTGTCCAGAAATTGATGCACTGTTGTTCTGCAGGTAATATTATTATTGTTGTGTTATTATATGTCTGTTGTTCTGTTAGTAGACCGTATTGTATGAGGTTGGGTCTTCCACCTCGCTAGTTTGCAACACGCTCGCGGCTTACCTAGCAGTCAGGTAGCAGCCATTGTTGCACGTGGTGCGCATGCGTATTCCAAGTGCGTGGTTTTTCCATGCATTTGGATGTTATGATTTCTTGTTGTTGTTGTTAAATTGATACCACTATATGATCACACAAGTGAAGATTTATGTAGTCTACACATTTTGTATTTTTGTTTTATATTATTGTTATAATTTGTGTAGTGTGAGTGACTACTATATGGGTCAGTGCATTCTTAACCACTGAGACGAATGTAGCTCGATGACCCTGCAAGTCCCGTGTCCAGAAATTGATGCACTGTTGTTCTGCAGAATAAATGAACGTGAGCCATCCAGCTGAGAGTGATTCATGAAAAGATACACCCATTGGTGCCGTGACCTGTGGACCTGAAGTCAACTCTTCACGTTGACCCGGGACCACTTTGCTGGATCACTCTGCTGGACCGCTCCTGCGTGCTGTCTGGTGGGCGGCGTATGGTTTCACTCAGTTCATTCGGTGATGTTATGCACAAATGGATTGTTGAATTAATGAATGTGATCTGTGATTTATTTTAGTTTTATTGCTGTTTTGGTGACATTTTTCTTTACTGGTCCTTTATCTGATTAGTCTGTATAGTACTGTTTTCTTGAATTGTAATTCAACATGAGCCACAGACCAGGTTGTTTCAGTACGCCACTAAGCAGTAGCATTGGGAGGGGTAGAGCGATCCTCCTCAGTGGAGGTAGGGGGATTCCAGTGTTGAGTTATGATAGTCCTGTTCAGGGGGGTGATGTTCATGTTGTGGGTAGTCAGGATGCTGCTGGGGCCCTTTCAGTTAGTGGGGACACAGTTCCTTCTCAGAGCCACGACATTGATCATGCACCGAGCACACGGGTCAGTGATGCCCCATCCCCAATCTCTGCTTTCCAGTTACCTAATGTAGTGAGCCAGATGAGTGACATAATTAGAGATGTTGGTCTACAGCTGGCAGATAGCATACTTGCACGCCTTGACTCAACGCTACCTCCTCTTAGCACTGCGCATGCACAGACCACGCCCACTGATACATCCACCCAGAGTCTAGACCTGTCCCAAGTCCAGTTGGTACCTCACAGGAGGGTGAAGGAGCCTCCAACGTTCAGAGGGGATGATAAGGACGCAGTGAATGTGCGTGAGTGGGAAGACATAATGAAGAGTTATGTGAAAAAGGCGAACATCAGAGCAGATCAGCAGGCGGAAGAAATATTCACCCATCTCAGGGGCAGGGCTAAGGATGTAGTGAAGTATGGGACGAGGAGCAGTGGCATTAATGTCGCTGAAAACCCAGAGGCCATCTATGGTCTTCTACGTAAGCATTTTGCTGCTGTTCCCTGTTCACCTATCCCCCTAGCCGACTTCTACACCACGCTGCCGAAGAGTGGTGAGGAAGCGTATGACTACTGGCTACGCCTCAATCAAGCTGCAGATGTTGCCACTGATCGCCTCAAAGAACAAGGTAAAACACTTGAGTGCCCTCTCCTGGAGGTGACACGTATGTTCATCAGGAACTGTCCATCCAAAGAGCTTGCCATGACTTTCAGATCAAAGACGATCGATAAGTGGACTGCTGTAGAGGTCCAAGATGTACTTGACGAGTTCCACACTCAGGTGTGCTCGAACGGTGTTGCCGCAGCCGTGAGTAAAAGGCCCAGTGAGGGTTTGCTAGTGAACAGAGTTGAGATGTCAGGCACTGATATGTGTTCACCTGAAAAGCAGGATACTCGCCCAGACAAGGGGGCAGAGGCCTTTGAACGTATCATCTCAATGCTAGAGAAAGTCCTAGTGGAGAAGTCTGCTCCTGCTAAGGACATGTCAAACAAGCAGTATAGACCCAGCCCCCCCAGGATTGAGGGTCTGAATAACCTGCCGTGTGCTGTGTGTGGCGACGCTAGACACTCTGCTTGGACTCACTGCCGTGACCAGAGGCTCTGCTTCCAGTGCCATTCGCCTGGACACCCCAGATCCAAGTGTCCGATGCAGGGGCGTGCCCAGTCGGCGCAGCAGGGAAACTTATAGATCTGCATTCAAGGGAGGACTGTGCAGATCCTGTTGATATCTCTCCCAATGATGAAATGGCTGATTGTGAGTCAACATACAAGTCATTCATCTCCAGAGCGCCTTCGAACAAAACAGTAGTATTTCAAGGTCTACACCGAGTCCAAAGGTCTGATAGTTTATTCTACACCACTGTCTCCGCTGCAGATGTCTCTCTTAGAGCGATGATAGACAGTGGTTCTATGGCATGCACGCTTAGCGAGGCTGCGGAGGCGCGTCTCTTGCAGCGTAACCCTGATCTGAGAGGATGCCCCGCTGATGATGTCATTATCATAGGATGTGGTGGTCACCGAGTTGTACCTAAGGCAATATACAATGTCGATGTGGTGGTGTATGACTGCAAGATGGTCATCCCAATGCTTGTGGTGCCTGGACAGACCGATGACATGATACTAGGCAGTAATGGCATCAAGAAAATCCTAGAGTTGATGAGGAAGACTGACAGCTATTGGCGACTGATATCTGAACATGGTGGTGGCAGTGATGGGGACTGTCATCACTTCTTCTCTCTCCTCTCCAATACAGAGAGATGGAGGGGTGAGACAGTGCCTGAGAAGGTTGGCACACTGAAGCTACAACAGTGTGTGGTGCTACAGCCAAATAGTGAGCATCTTGTATGGGGCAGACTCCCTGTGTCGGCACCTATATCAGAGGGCAGTACGGTGGTTGTGGAACCAACTCAGTCCAGATGCAGACCGAATAAAGTTCTGGTTGGCAGAGTTGTTACGCCGATGTGGGGCGACCGATGGCTGCCTATGAAGGTTGTGAATCCCACCGGTGAGCCGGTAGTGCTGAAGCGAAACACCAAATTGGCGGACGTGTTCCCCTGCATTGCCGCTGAAGATCTGTCCCCGCCCGACCACATTCAGTCTTCCCCACAATCCGTGACTGGTGAGTCTGTAGCAAGGCCCAAAGAAGACATCAGAAAGGCACTGGAGGAACTTGGTCTACGCGACCTAGACTTGGACGCGTGTGAAGTCTCTGACCTGTGGAGAGAGAAGCTTTGTCAGCTTGTTGTGAAATACGAGTCAATCTTTTCACGCCACAAGTTGGACTGTGGTGAGGCGTCTGACTTCGTGCACAAGATACATCTGGTGGACGAGAGGCCATTTCGCCTGCCCTACCGCAGAGTGCCACCGAACCACTACGAGAAGCTGAGGTCTGCCATCAACGACATGGAGGAGAAGGGCATAATTCGTAAGTCCAACAGCGAATATGCCTCGCCCTTGGTTCTTGTGTGGAAGAAGGATGGAGGATTGCGCATCTGTACGGACTTCAGATGGCTTAATGCGAGGACAACGAAAGACGCACATCCGCTGCCTCATCAGGCTGACGCGCTGGCTGCACTAGGTGGTAATGCCTACTTCTCCACAATGGACCTTACCTCTGGTTTCTACAACGTGCCTTTACACGAGGACCACAAGAAATACACTGCGTTCTCCTCTCCCTTTGGCCTGCATGAATATAACCGGATGCCTCAAGGGTTGTCCAACAGCCCGGCTACGTTCATGCGGATGATGCTCTCGATCTTTGGGGATCAGAATTTCACCAGTCTATTGTGCTACCTAGACGATGTTATGGTCTTCGCTCCTACAGAACAGCTGGCACTCGAGCGTCTAGAGATGTTTTTCTCTCGTTTGAAGTACAACAATCTCAAATTGGCTCCAAAGTAGTGCTATCTTCTGCGGAAATCAGTACGGTTTCTCGGCCATATCATCAATGAGTCAGGAGTGCAGACGGACCCTGGAAAGGTTGAAGCCATTAGCCAAGTACAGGTATCCGATCTGATGGACAGTGATGGGGTGTCTCCTTCACAGAAGAAGATTAGGTCCTTCTTGGGCATGATGCTTTACTATCAGCACTTCATTGAAGATTGTTCCTCTAAGGCCAGACCCCTATTCAAGCTTCTCTCTGGACAGAACGCTGGAGAAAAGGCACGCAGAGGGAGAAAACCAGTGAAGAAATGTCACAATCTTGTAAAGCTCAAACCAGCTGACTGGACGCCCGAGTGTAGGGATGCTTTCGAGACATTGAAGCGCGATCTCCTGAATTCTGTAACCCTGGCCCATCCTGATTTCGCAAAGCCATTTATCCTAGCAGTGGATGCTTCATTCGATGGGATTGGCGCCGTCATCTCTCAGCTCCAGCCTGGTGATAAAGTTGCAAGACCAGTTGCCTTCGCTAGTAGGACGCTGTCACATGCTCAGTTGAACTATCCAGCTCACCGACTTGAGTTCCTGGCATTGAAGTGGGCTGTATGCGAGAAGTTTTCCCACTGGCTGAAGGGAGTGCATTTCACAGCGTGGTCGGATAACAACCCCTTGACCTACATCCTAACGAAGCCCAAGTTAGATGCATGCGAACAGAGGTGGGTGGCCAAACTTGCTGCATATGATTTCGATCTGAATTATATCCCAGGGCCTAGGAACATAGTCGCTGATGCGCTGAGCCGTGAGCCATTTGTTAAGTCCTGTGTGAGCCATCGCCTGGTGAGGGAGCCTTACCTGTCCTTGCTGGATCAGGTGAATGGAGTAGTGGCTGGTACGGTGCAGGACGCTTTCCGGCTGACTACCAACTGTCAAGGTGTTCAGCACACTGATGTCGACACAGATGAGGTCCTGAGTCCTGAGTCTTCTGGAGGTGCCATTAGTGCTGAGGAGGTGTCTGCTGTCATGGACGTCCATCGTACTGGGGGTGTTTCTCAGCTGCCCTACATTAATCCGGAGTATTTGCAATTGCCCGAGGAAGACCCTTCCATCGCCATCCCACAGAGTCAATTACACAATCTTCAGCAACAAGATGCTGTAGTGAGCAGGGTTCTCTTTTATATGCAGCGACATAGGAAACCAAATGCACACGAGAGAACAGCTGAGTCTAGCTGTGTGCTCAGGCTGTTGAAACACTGGAAGAAGTTGAGAGTGCGTAGTGGACTCCTCTACCGTGTGAAGAGAGACCGCATCAGGGACAAGAGGATCTTTCAGTTCGTCACTCCAGAAGCTCTGAAGCGACAAGTCTTGCATGGAGTCCACGATGCTGCTGGCCACCAGGGTCGCTCAAGATCATCCTCTCTGGCCAGTGAACGATTCTTCTGGACAGGCATGCAGAGGGATGTTGAGAATCACGTGAAGCACTGTCAGAGATGTATTTTGGGGAAGACTCCTGAACCACACGCCCGAGCACCTCTTGAGAGCATCCGCACTTCAGCTCCTATGGACTTAGTGTGCATCGATTTTTGGACCGCAGAGCAGAGCGACAAGAAGACCATTGATGTTCTTGTTGTTACGGACCATTTTTCTAAAGTAGCTCTTGCCTTCCCCTGTCGGAACCAGACTGCGAAACAAGTTGCCCGCTGTCTATGGGACAAGTTTTTTTGCATATATGGGTTCCCCAAAAGAATCCATTCGGATCAGGGAGCTAACTTTGAGAGTCGGCTTCTAAAAGATTTACTAGAGATGGCAGGTGTGCATAAGTCCCATACGACTCCATACCACCCCATGGGCAACGGCGTCACAGAGAGGTTCAACAGGACCCTCGGGGGCATGATAAGGGCCCTCCCTCCACTGAGCAAGTCCAGGTGGCCACAGATGCTCCAGACACTGACCTTCTGCTACAACTCCACTGTGCATGAGACCACGGGCTTCGCGCCATTCTACCTGATGTTCGGACGGGTCCCACGGCTGCCCGTGGATGTCATGTTTCATCATGTGCTGGAGGATGATGCCGTTGTCAGTCGTCATGAGTTTGTGCAACATCTGAGGAGAGATCTTTCTGAAGCAGCACAGATCGCTCAAAGGAATGCCATCAGGGAACAAGATCGCCACGCCAAACTGTACAACCGGAAGGTCAGAGGACTGCCGTTGGGTGTTGGTGACAAAGTGCTGCTTGCCAATCGAGGTGAGAGAGGGAAGAAGAAGATCGCAGACCGGTGGGAATCAACTCCTTTCGATGTGGTGTCTGTGAGATCGGACATCAACGTGTACAGGATCAGAGATGTTGTCACGAATAGAGAGAAGGTTGTACACAGGAACATGCTGCTTCCGGTTGACTTCTTGACAGTTCCGGAACAAGATGGGAACCCGGCATCCCTAGAGGAGTCGCAGTCTATAGCTTCCTGTGCCAGTGTTCAGGGCTCTGTCACCTCTGATGTTGAAGAGGCCTCTCGGTTGCGCACCAGGGACTGGGTCTTGGAGTCGCCTGAGCACGCGGGGGCAGAGAGCATCCATGAGGAAGAAGTCAACGGAGGGATTATGCCCGTGCCGAATGCCTCGAAGGAAGACCGACCAGATGAGTTGCTGGATAGTGTTCCTGATGACTCTGTACCTGACTGCCACACTGATTATCCCCCTGACACAGTATGTGACACAGTACACTCACCTGAAGCTAGATGTGATGCCCATGGTGACCTTCCAATTCTAGTTGAGGTTGAGCCGGAGCAGGTAGTTTGCACACGTTCACAGAGTGCTCAAGTTCCATCAGTTGTCACGAGATGTGGGAGGAGTGTTAGGAACCCAAATAGGCTTATTTGTGAGATGTCAGGGCAGATGCTTAAAGGGAGTACTGAGCCTTTCATAAGTTCTGCATTTAGTTTCATTGCGGCGTCTATGTAGGGGCGTAGTGCATCCAGTTTTTTTTTCTTTATTTATTTTGCTTCCGGTCTGAGTCGTGACCTAGAGTCATGAGATCCTCTTGTAAGGGCAAAGTTATGTACAACTGTGGGATGTAGATGGCATCTCTTTCTCCTCTGTGATAAGTACGGGTTTTGGTACCAATCTGTCCTTACACACTTCTTATGGAAGAATTTATAATGTTGAGTTTTGGTACATCAGTGCTCGAGATCCACGTTGTTTTTTTTTGTTTTGTCATTTGTTTGTTTTTTCGCTCCTGTTTTTTTTTACTGTCCTCCGGTTTTCATGCTGTTGCCCCATTTTAGTATAATTTAAGGGGGGTGTATGTAACGGAGTAGAAAGGGCAAGTTCAATTATAGCTAAAATAGGTATAAACTGCGCCTTCTAGGGGTTTAATGACGTGGTATATCCGGGGTGTGTCCGTGACCCGGACGCTGTGTCCGTGACCCGGACGCTGTGTCCGTGACCCGGATGCTGTGTCAGTGACCCGGATGCTGTGTCCGTGACCCGGATGCTGTGTAAATATAGCTGGACAGTGCAATTGCACGGGACGTAACGTGATCTCCCTCAGTGCATTCTTAACCACTGAGACGGTAAGGTCATGTTTTCTGCAGGGTCTGAGATTGCATATAATTTAAGAGATTATTAATGTACCTATGTTTTATTTGAATGTTTGATAAGTAAGATAGCTGTTTTGAGTTTCCCATTCATAGTATGTTAGTTTGGAACATATCACGAGTTTGTTAATGTGAGTTTTCTGTTGTTAACAATGATGGAGCTAACGTGAATGTCCGTGTGTAACATCATTTTAGAATGTAGCTCGATGACCCTGCAAGTCCCGTGTCCAGAAATGTATGCACTGTTGTTCTGCAGGTAATATTATTATTGTTGTGTTATTATATGTCTGTTGTTCTGTTAGTAGACCGTATTGTATGAGGTTGGGTCTTCCACCTCGCTAGTTTGCAACACGCTCGCGGCTTACCTAGCAGTCAGGTAGCAGCCATTGTTGCACGTGGTGCGCATGCGTATTCCAAGTGCGTGGTTTTTCCATGCATTTGGATGTTATGATTTCTTGTTGTTGTTGTTAAATTGATACCACTATATGATCACACAAGTGAAGATTTATGTAGTCTACACATTTTGTATTTTTGTTTTATATTATTGTTATAATTTGTGTAGTGTGAGTGACTACTATATGGGTCAGTGCATTCTTAACCACTGAGACGAATGTAGCTCGATGACCCTGCAAGTCCCGTGTCCAGAAATTGATGCACTGTTGTTCTGCAGAATAAATGAACGTGAGCCATCCAGCTGAGAGTGATTCATGAAAAGATACACCCCGTCACAGACACACTGCTATCTGAGGTAACCCAATAACGCAGTAAATGGAATTACTGCAGAGTACTTTTTTACCAAACTCTCTCCTGTGAGTTTAATTCGGTGTGGGTGCGGGGAATGTTCGCTGGCACCGGCCCACCTGCTCCTGTCGCCTGGAACGTTCTGACTCAGACTGCGGCTGAGTTCATAAATTCACTCTGGAAATCTGATCGGCGCTCATGGAATGCCTCTCGTCCAATCAAATTACTTGGTCCCTTTGTGACGTTGAGCCCGGTGCTCTCAGAGTGAATTTACGAACGCAGCCAATGTCTTTCTCAGTCTGGCAGCGTCTCTGTTTGGGATTACACTTGTGAAGCCTTGGTGCCCTGAGACGACCTCTCACTATTAGCTTTTAGCTTGTCTAGATTAGCATATTTCTCAACCTTTATTGAATCAGCTGTGACCAACTCGCAAGGATTTTCCCCCGTTGAAAGATGCCTAAATGAATATTTTGTCCACCCGCTTCTGGGCAGCTGTTCTGTCAGCTTATGGTAATTGCCTACTATTTTATTCAAGACTATGCCTAATTATCTAAAAGGAAACACTTATTTTTAATTCTTATTTAACTTGCAGACCCTCTCACCTGGCCTGCACAAAAAAAAATGTTGTTTGTCCTATGAACTGTAATGAGGTCAGTTACCAGACCAATCAATTATCCAAGGCAAAACAACATAATAAACCCTCTCTGCTTTTAATCTAAAAGCTCATTGGGTGAATTAATCCTTAAAGACTTTTTGGTCGGTAGCATTTCTACTCACCAAAACAAAATAAGAAAGCACAAAAATATTTGATCTGCTAAAAGCCAGCCTTTTAAGATCAAATGCTTTATAATCTGCACTTTGACTCAGGGGGAAGTAGCAGCATTAATGAGATGAAAGTGCTCTGCATCCCATAATATACAACATCTCGCTGCGTGGCGAACAAACAGACGCTGCACAATGCTGCAGTTGAAATTATTTTAAATGTTTATGAAATGTTTATTCAAGCAACCCAATATAACGATCCTGTTTTTGTTTGTAGTTTTTTACAGAAACTTAAAACTACCACAGCTTGATGCCTCTGCGTGTGTGTTCTCCTTCTCCCATGCGGAGTGTTGTTGTTGTTGTTGTTGTTGTTGTTGTTGTTGTTGTTGTTTGTCCGGTGTTTGGTGAGTTCCGGGCCCATTGATCCACTGGTCCAATAGAACGTACCAAATGGATTTTCCCGCCTCCCAGCGCCATATCTGAGCCACAGTCAACACACTCGCTCTGCGAAAAGTTGCACAGCACAGATGAGATCCCAGAAGGCTCCTGTAATCGTCAGAAACAGACCCAGACTGGTAAACAAATGTAGCAAACCCATCAGCTAAATGGCATCATATTTAAACCCTCTAATTGTTTTTCCACACATTATTTTCGCATTTCACGTTACTTGTTATCGCTTAATATTTTTCTAGCTGCCCTTCCCAGTGACGCCACAGTCGAGACTTGAAGTGTTCTTTTGGAAGCCATTTTAATTTAGTTATATTGCGGTTCTGAGATGTGAGGTGGGATGCATTTTTTATGTTTTGATTCCTCATGAGGTGCAGTGGATTTCACTTATCGAGGTCTTGGATGGAAAGTCTGACAAGTCTGATTAGCTGGGACATGCAGGAGGTTATGTCAGCAAAGTAATACGTTAGCAGACCCACAGAGACAACATATAAATGACAAGCTGGCTGGTGGACGTGTTAAGATGACTGAGGAGAGGCTAGAGAGAGAGGGGGGGGGGGTGTGAGGGGGGAGAGAGAGAGGGGGGATGTGAGGGGGGAAAGAGAGGGGGGGGATGTGAGGGGGGAGAGAGAGGGGGGGGGTGTGAGGGGGGAGAGAGAGGGGGGGTGTGAGGGGGGAGAGAGAGAGTGAAGAGAGAGCTGAGTGGGTTGGAAGGGAGGAGAGCATAAAGAGAGAGTGGAGAGGGGGAATATAAAGGAGAAGAGATGTAAGGTCAACCGTAATCGTTTTTTTTGCTCCGGGGCAGCAGAGGTGTGTGATGAAGGTAGCGGGGAATGGCAAAGCGGCTCTCAGACTCCCAGCATGCCTCTCTCTGGGGATGAAAGACCTGTGAAAGAAACTTTCATGGTCTCAAACGTTCACCAACTCTCAAACAGACCTTTAGCTCCTGTCTCTGGATGGGTGCTGATTCAAGGTTCCACAGCTTCTTTTACAGATTCCTCAATCAAAAAGCAAGGAATCTGATACTAACCGACTTTCATTTCTTTGGCATTCAGATTTTTGCAATAAAGGCCTTATTCAACTCAAATCCAATGGTCCAATATGGGTCCAATATTGGTTCTGGTCCAATATGTTGTGCAATAATGTTGGGCAAAACACTAAACTATAACAACACTTAGGTTGTGAGTTTGATTCCCGCTGGCACCATATATACTGAAAAATGTATGCACTCACTGCAATGTAAAGCACTTTACACACACAGTTCCCTGTAAACTACATGAAATCCCTATTTATGAGGACTATCAAGGGCTTATTCTCATTTTCAGGACTGTTCAAGGACCGTGGGGACCCTGTGATATCATGTCATTCTTTTGCATTTCAATTCAGTCATTTGTGTCAGATGTGTGTTAGATACTTCACTGTTCTCTCTTGTAACATGCTTAAAGATTCATCAATGTTTTATCCAGTGAAGACTTACCTGGGGGCGTCCTTACCCACGATGCAACAGATGAGTCAGACGTCATGGGTCATCATCAGAGGTTCCGAGATCAGGAATTACTGCTCATCATCATGAGATTAATTTATTTTCCTAGTGTGGGAAAACTGTATGACACACGGGCAAGTTATTCAACTTATTCAACTGATTAAACCGATTAAACCTTTTCCGCTTCTACCAGAAGTGAGTGTGCTGTGCTGGAACCCATCCTGGGGCTTTGAAGGAGCGGGGGCCTCATTTATAAAAAAATACTTGAACGTCATCTTTGACTTTCACGTAAGCACATTTTTCTAAACGGACGTAAGCATTATTTATAAAACGGGCTGAGATGGTTTAAAGTTGCGTACGTGCTTCCTTCTATAAATACCAACGCAGGTAAATTGAATGCAGGTGAATGAGGCTTGTATTAACGCCCTGTGATAGCAGCTCAATTATAGCGGCTGAATTAAGACAAGTGCTATAATATAGGCGTTCGTCTGGAAGTGGGAGAGGGCAGAGTAGGGTGGCTTCTCGGAAAGTTGCATTTGTAACGTTTGATCATGACAACTAACCAGGCACATGCTTATACTCTACTCAAATTGTAAAAGAAAATCAGGGGAGGTGGTGGATTTTATCATAAGAGGACAATTTTAGCATCCCCTCGTCAGTGACTTCAGTGTCAGTAACTTGGTAAAAATGTCATTGCATGTGTGCGTGCCCCCTCGCACCTTGAAATAGCAGTAATACCACGTTCATTGATAAAATGACATAAAGTATGGAAAGAGGGGGGCGATTTGTACTGTTTTTATTTCAGGGGGGATGCCATCCCGACTCAACTCGAGTGCTGCTTATACTGTAATAATATAATGGTCTTATTCTTATCAGGTGGTCTTATTCTTATATGGCGGCTCACTCCCTGACACCGGAGAAAATCCAGTATAATTTAGCGCATGGCCGGGCAAGGTCCGTTGTGGAACGCACTAGGCATGTTGAAGGGGAGATAGACAGCTACGGAGGGATATAAAGGAAGACTGAAATACAATCATAAACAACAGTTCCTTTTAAATCTTGAATTAAACTAATTTTCTCGGCTGATAACAACATCGTTAATTTTATTACGAGCCACTTGCATGAATTACACTAGGCAGTGCGGCTCACATGCCTGTAATAACTCCGCGTAGGTAATGTGCGTAAGCAAGTTGAATACTCGACGTAGAGCTACGATCGTTTCCACGGTCAAATTGACTCACGTTGAAATTGTATAAATCACTACGTTGACGTGGTTTTCTACGTACGAGTCGACACGGGTAAGATCAAAATTTGATCTAAGCACGTTCTATAAATGAGGCCCCAGGACTGACTGGACCTTGATCCAGGAAGACTGGGGTTAGCGTACATGGTTAGCTGGGGTTAGCTGTATGGGTTAGTTAGGGTTAGCGACCAGGGTTAGCTGTATGGGTTATTTAGGGTTAGCGACCAAGGTTAGCTGTACGCGTTAGCATACAGGGTTAGCTTACAGGGTTAGCGTACAAGGTTAGCTGTATGAGTTAGCTGGGGTTAGCGTACAAGGTTAGCTGGGTTTAGTGTACAGGATTAGCTGGGTTAGCATACAGGGTTAGCTGTACAGGGTTAGCTGGGGTTGGCGTACAGGGTTAGCGTACAGGGTTAGCTTGGGTTGACTTACAGGGTTAGCTGTACAGGGTTAGCATACAGGGTTAGCTGGGGTTGGCTTACAGGGTTAGCTGGGGTTGTCGTACAGGGTTAGCGTACAGGGTTAGCGTACAGGGTTGGGAATGTCTCCAGGTGTGTCTGGGTTCATAGTGTTGTGTCTGGGTTAGGGTGTGTCTGGGTTCATAGTGTTGTGTCTGAGTTCATAGTGTTGTGTCTGGGTTCATAGTGTTGTGTCTGGGTTAGGGTGTGTCTGGGTTCATAGTGTTGTGTCTGGGTTCATAGTGTTGTGTCTGGGTTCATAGTGTTGTGTCTGGGTTCATAGTGTTGTGTCTGGGTTAGGGTGTGTCTGGGTTCATAGTGTTGTGTCTGGGTTCATAGTGTTGTGTCTGGGTTCATAGTGTTGTGTCTGGGTTCATAATGTTGTGTCTGGGTTAGGGTGTGTCTGGGTTCATAGTGTTGTGTCTGGGTTCATAGAGTTGTGTCTAGGTTCATAGTGTTGTGTCTGGGTTCATTGTGGTGTGTCTGGGTTCATAGTGTTGTGTCTGGGTTCATAGTGTTGTGTCTGGGTTCATAGTGTTGTGTCTGGGTTAGGGTGTGTCTGGGTTCATAGTGTTGTGTCTGGGTTCATAGTGTTGTGTCTGGGTTCATAGTGTTGTCTCTGGGTTCATAGTGTTGTGTCTGGGTTCATAGTGTTGTGTCTGGGTTAGGGTGTGTCTGGGTTCATAGTGTTGTGTCTGGGTTAGGGTGTGTCTGGGTTCATAGTGTTGTGTCTGGGTTCATAGTGTTGTGTCTGGGTTAGGGTGTGTCTGGGTTCATAGTGTTGTGTCTGGGTTCATAGTGTTGTGTCTGGGTTCATAGTGTTGTGTCTGGGTTCATAATGTTGTGTCTGGGTTAGGGTGTGTCTGGGTTCATAGTGTTGTGTCTGGGTTCATAGAGTTGTGTCTAGGTTCATAGTGTTGTGTCTGGGTTCATTGTGGTGTGTCTGGGTTCATAGTGTTGTGTCTGGGTTCATAGTGTTGTGTCTGGGTTCATAGTGTTGTGTCTGGGTTCATAGTGTTGTGTCTGGGTTAGGGTGTGTCTGGGTTCATAGTGTTGTGTCTGGGTTCATAGTGTTGTGTCTGGGTTCATAGTGTTGTGTCTGGGTTCATAATGTTGTGTCTGGGTTAGGGTGTGTCTGGGTTCATAGTGTTGTGTCTGGGTTCATAGAGTTGTGTCTAGGTTCATAGTGTTGTGTCTGGGTTCATTGTGGTGTGTCTGGGTTCATAGTGTTGTGTCTGGGTTCATAGTGTTGTGTCTGGGTTCATAGTGTTGTGTCTGGGTTCATAGTGTTGTGTCTGGGTTCATAGTGTTGTGTCTGGGTTCATAATGTTGTGTCTGGGTTAGGGTGTGTCTGGGTTCATAGTGTTGTGTCTGGGTTCATAGAGTTGTGTCTAGGTTCATAGTGTTGTGTCTGGGTTCATTGTGGTGTGTCTGGGTTCATAGTGTTGTGTCTGGGTTCATAGTGTTGTGTCTGGGTTCATAGTGTTGTGTCTGGGTTAGGGTGTGTCTGGGTTCATAGTGTTGTGTCTGGGTTCATAGTGTTGTGTCTGGGTTCATAGTGTTGTCTCTGGGTTCATAGTGTTGTGTCTGGGTTCATAGTGTTGTGTCTGGGTTAGGGTGTGTCTGGGTTCATAGTGTTGTGTCTGGGTTAGGGTGTGTCTGGGTTCATAGTGTTGTGTCTGGGTTCATAGTGTTGTGTCTGGGTTAGGGTGTGTCTGGGTTCATAGTGTTGTGTCTGGGTTCATAGTGTTGTGTCTGGGTTCATAGTGTTGTGTCTGGGTTCATAATGTTGTGTCTGGGTTAGGGTGTGTCTGGGTTCATAGTGTTGTGTCTGGGTTCATAGAGTTGTGTCTAGGTTCATAGTGTTGTGTCTGGGTTCATTGTGGTGTGTCTGGGTTCATAGTGTTGTGTCTGGGTTCATAGTGTTGTGTCTGGGTTCATAGTGTTGTGTCTGGGTTCATAGTGTTGTGTCTGGGTTAGGGTGTGTCTGGGTTCATAGTGTTGTGTCTGGGTTCATAGTGTTGTGTCTGGGTTCATAGTGTTGTGTCTGGGTTCATAATGTTGTGTCTGGGTTAGGGTGTGTCTGGGTTCATAGTGTTGTGTCTGGGTTCATAGAGTTGTGTCTAGGTTCATAGTGTTGTGTCTGGGTTCATTGTGGTGTGTCTGGGTTCATAGTGTTGTGTCTGGGTTCATAGTGTTGTGTCTGGGTTCATAGTGTTGTGTCTGGGTTAGGGTGTGTCTGGGTTCATAGTGTTGTGTCTGGGTTCATAGTGTTGTGTCTGGGTTAGGGTGTGTCTGGGTTCATAGTGTTGTGTCTGGGTTCATAGTGTTGTGTCTGGGTTAGGGTGTGTCTGGGTTCATAGTGTTGTGTCTGGGTTCATAGTGTTGTGTCTGGGTTCATAGTGTTGTGTCTGGGTTAGGGTGTGTCTGGGTTCATAGTGTTGTGTCTGGGTTCATAGTGTTGTGTCTGGGTTAGGGTGTGTCTGGGTTAGGGTGTGTCTGGGTTCATAGTGTTGTGTCTGGGTTAGGGTGTGTCTGGGTTCATAGTGTTGTGTCTGGGTTAGGGTGTGTCTGGGTTCATAGTGTTGTGTCTGGGTTAGGGTGTGTCTGGGTTCATAGTGTTGTGTCTGGGTTAGGGTGTGTCTGGGTTCATAGTGTTGTGTCTGGGTTCATAGTGTTGTGTCTGGGTTCATAGTGTTGTGTCTGGGTTCATAGTGTTGTGTCTGGTTTAGGGTGTGTTAGGTTTGGGTGTTTGTGAGTATTCACGACCCCCTCAACAACCAGATCTCAGAGGTTTTAATCCAATCAACACAAACTTCAAACACAACCCTCGTTAATTGTTGTTCTTATGGTGTAAACATCATCAGACTCCTCCCACATCATCATCACACTCCTCCCACATCATCATCACACTCCTCCCACATCATCAGACTCCTCCCACATCATCATCTCACTCCCATCCTTCTCTCTACATTCAAACCACGGTGGTCTATTGCTTGTGCTTAAAAATCGAAGCTCAGTTGAATGAGTTGTTTTTATATATATATTATTCCTACAAATACATGTTTCTCAGCACTTTGAAAAAACGTTCACTTTCCTCAGTAAATAAAGAAAGCTAAAGATATCCTATGGTGAAAAAATAACAACAAAACAACAAACAACAAACCATTTCAAACAACACTGAAACAAACCGGAGGAAAATAAAACTCACCAAAAAAAGACGCCACAGAATAAAAATATAACGAAATAAAAACAAATCTACATCCTGTACAAACACTATGGCCCAATAATTTAAGAAAATAGTGTCTCTAGAACGTTCATATTGCTTTGTACCTCTACTGAAGTCCAACTATCCAGCACCATGCAGTCCCAACAGCCACCACAAGGGGCGCACCAACCAAAGTCCCAGGTGCGTAGAGGATGTCTCTCTTGAGAGGTCATGGGGTCAACCTGCCAGCCAATGGCATCGTGCAGGCGTGGTGGTGGAAGAGAAACAGTCATGTTTGATGGTCTTGTTTCGTCTTCGGTTTTGCTGTGTTGTTGTTGTTGTTTTTGTGTGTACTCTTGTTTTGGCAGTAACGATACAAACAGGAAACAGGATGTTCACACTACTACAGTACGGGACTCCTCAGGGAACCAAGGATGTGTTTTTACCGCTTGTTGTAGTTTCATCATTATTACTCTCTACGGCGTTTATTACTACGACTATCACCATCACAGATACACCAAGTGCATCGTGTGTTTGAGTGTGCGTGTATGTGTGTATGTGTGTGTGTGTGTGTGTGTGTGTGTGTGTGTGTGTGTGTGTGTGGATGTACGTGTGGATGTGCGTGTGTGTAGTTCATCTTCCTGTGTGTGTGTGTGTGTGTGTGTGTGTGTGTGTCAGTGTTCAGTGCTGCTCAGAGCTTGGCCAGAGTCAACAGCTTAGGGTTGGGGTTGGACCCCCCTCCTCCTCCTCCGTCCTCCCCCCCCCCCCCCCCGAGGTCAAACGAGTCCTTGGAGTCGTTGGAGGGGGCCCGCCTCCGCAGACAGGTGTCTCTCCCGGGCAGGGCTCCCCCCCCCCCCCCTCCCATCAGCAGGGCTCCCCCCCCCCCCCCAGTCCCTCCCATCAGCAGGGCAGGCTGGAGGGCCTGCGGGCCGTCGGGGGGGTCGACAGAGATACAGGGGGGGCTCATCTTCTTCTTGCGCCGGGGCGAGGGGAGGCTGGGGAGGGCGGGGGGGGTCTGGTGGGTCTGGAGGCTGTCGGCCTGCGAGACGAACCCAGAGGAGGAAGTGGAGGCGGTGGAGGAGCGCTGGGGGGGGGGGGGGGGAGGAGGAGGGACACACCATCTCCTCCACGGAGTGGCGGCGGGGGTCGTCCAGCCAGGAGGCGGGGCGGGGGCGGGGCAAGAGGTGGTGGCTCCGCCCCTGGGTGTCCACGCTGTGGAACCGCCTCAGCTGCCTCCTCAGAAGACACGCCCCTGCCCCCCCGCAACCCCCCCCCTCGCCGTGACCTCTGACCTCCGACCCCCCCCCCAGCACTCCTCCTACGACGACCCCCCTGATAATGTCGTCATCGCTGCTGCCGACCAGCTTCCCCCTTGCCACCCCCTGGGTGAGGAGGGAGACTTCCTGGTCCACCGAGGCTTCCTCCTGCCTCCTGGGACGCGTAGGGGGGAGGGAGGGGGGCGGGGGGGGAGGGGGGAGGTGGTACTGGTCGTGGTGGGGCTGCTGGGTGTGGACACTGCTGGGGGGGGGGGGGGCAGGGACCAGACGGAGAGCAGGCTGCTGATGGCATGAGGAAGAGGAGGAGGAGGAGGAGGAGGAAGAGGAGGAGGAGGAGGAGGAGGAGGAGGAGGAAGGAGGGAGGCCAAGAGAGGCCATATCCAGGACCCCCCTCCCCTCCTCGTCCTCCCCTCCATCTGAACACAGGGCCTCCTGAGAGCCATTGGACACTGCCACCTGAGGGAGGGAGGGGGGAAGGAGGGAGAGGGGGGGGGAGGGGAGGAGAAAGGGAGGGAGGGAGGGAGAGGGGAAGGAGGGAGGGAGGGAGAGGGGAGGGGAAGGAGGGAGGGAGGGGTAAGTAAGGTATGGGAGAGGGGTGAGGCCCGGGTTAGGGGGATATGAGAGGGTGAGAGGGAGGGAGGGGGGGGAGGGGTGAGGCCCGGGTTAGGGGGACATGAGAGGGTGAGAGGGAGGGAGGGAGGGAGGGGTGAGGCCCGGGTTAGGGGGACATGAGAGGGTGAGAGGGAGCAGATTGGTTAGTGTGATGATGACAGGGTTGATGATGACCAATAGGAGAGGCAGAGTTCACTGATAAGCCCCACCCACATGGTCCTGACCCCCCCCCCCCCCGCCTCCCCTCTGCCTCTCTGACTCCCCCCCCTCTGCCTCCTGACATGTTAACACAGAGATCTGGACCACAACATCTCAAGCGGTTCCTTTAACAGCACCGATAATGTGACTGTGGCGCCATCGAGTGGACAGACGTTGTTTAGTCACCCTTACATACAACAATACAACAATACTGTAAGCTGCAATACATGTTGTATAATATATGTGTCGCAAAGGACCGCACCTATGTGTTGAAACATACGAGGACAAGATGCTTTGACTCTGAGTAAGGCAAGTGATTGAGGCAGTGTTAAGATGCGTCATCTGTAGTATTGTAACTGTGTTGACTCTATACACCAGGGAGTCAGGTCAGGTAAAGGTGTTTCTCGCTAACCCCTGCTGTTGTAGGAATGTTCCCTTGTCTGTGTGGTAACATTCGAACCCCTGTTACAACTGAACCCCTGTTACAACAGTTTATTTTTTGATCTTGTTGTTTTCATACAATAGCTCTATCACGGAATGCTCAAGTGCACTAAAACAATAGCATATTCTATTCTTATAAACAATAGCATGTTCTATTCTTATAAACAATAGCATGTTCTATTCTTATAAACAATACCATGTAATATTCTTATAAACAATACCATGTAATATTCTTATAAACAATACCATGTAATATTCTTACAAACAATACCATGTAATATTCTTAGAAAATGTGACCAGATAGTTAATAGACAGAACTGACACAGTTGTTGACATCGGATATAGTACTGGCATCATCCCCTGAGTTATGTAGTGTGTGTGTGTGTGTGTGTGTGTGTGTGTCTGTCTGTGTGTGTGTGTGTGTGTGTGTGTGTGTGTGTGTGTGTGTGTGTGTGTGTGTGTGTGTGTGTGTGTGTGTGTGTGTGTGTGTGAGTGCGGATCGGGGGAGGCTGGTGGAGGTAAACACTTATTTGATACCATTCCTTATTCCATTTCTGCACTCTGCCCTCCAATTTCTACCTCCCTCAGCCTCCCCTGGTGTTCTACCTCCCTCAGCCTCCCCTGGTGTTCTACCTCCCCCAGCCTCCCCTGGTGTTCTACCTCCCCCAGCATCCCCTGGTGTTCTACCCAGGGGTGAAAGTGGTTTGAGTTTCTTACAGGAACTATAGGCTACTACCCCAACCTTCATCGTTTCATATTGTTCTCCTCCTGCCCCCAGCTTCATGCATCCCTGAACACACACATCGTGGTGTTGGTGTCGAAATTAGAAACACTTTAGGGCTGCCATGTTTCACCAAAAGTTTGGAGTGAGAGTTTTTGGTGGTGGAGCGACCCAAAACTGTGCACGTTTTGGTAGCGGCGGCCCCTCTCTCCCACACAATTATTTGTGCTAGTTTCCTGCAATTTTAAACCAGCACAAGAAATGAAAATAATTGGAACATTTGATAAAACAAGAGAAATTCAGATAATATATCTTAATAAACAAATACAGTAGCCTACAGAGTCTAAAACAAAATTGGGCCTCATCAAGTGAACTCAACCCCTTGGTCAGCAGCAGAAAGACCCTTGGTCATCATCTTATATACAGTGCATAGATGGCTATCATGTTATACAGTACATACCAGGGTTTTTCCTGGGTCAAAATCAAGCCTTGGAGGTTGATGTTGTGCACGCGCAGTGCGCCCAAATTTTCTTTGAGGGACCTCCAATTGTTGTATTTGTATTGTAAATTGTAATTATTATTATTAATAATAATAATAATAATAATAATAATACGATGCGATTTGAAAGTACCAGTAGGCTACCAGATACGTATGCACATATTTTGCTACCAGGGTTGCCAGATGGAATTGACCATTTCCAGCCCAACCAGTCTACAAGCTGCCGAATCCACCCGTCCAGTGTGACCAAAAGTAGCCCAATCTGGCAACACGGCTTGCTTATGGAAGCATATAGTGGACTAAGTTCAAATGTTAATGCAATTTGAGATTGCATTTGCATGTTCCACTTTTGCATGCATTCTTTCAGACAATATTCAAATTCAAATGCAATTCTAATGAGCGGATGTGTTTCCTAGAACATATAAATGCAATTGCTAATCACATTATTGCATTACAATTTGAATATTGACTCAAATAACGCAGGCAAAAATGGCAAATGAATATGCTATTTTGGGATTGCATAGTCATTTTCACATTAGAATGAACATTTGAATTTTGTCAGCTACAAAGCGGATGTGTTTACTAGAACATGTAAATGCAATTGCGTATCACATTATTGCATTACAATTTGAATATTGACTCAAATAACGCAGGCAAAAGTGGCAAATGAATATGCTATTTTGGGATTGCATAGTAATTTTTACATTAGAATGAACTTGTCAGTTTTGTCAGTTACAAAGCAGCGCATGACTTTGAAAATTAAATGTCAAATGGCTTTGCATTATCATTTTAATATTGACAGCGAATGTGCACATCAGGTACATGAAAATGAAAATGCAAATCATTAGAATTGCATTTGAATTTGAATATTGTCTGAAAGAATGCATGCAAAAGTGGAACATACAAATGCAATCTCAAATTGCATTAACATTTGAATTAAGTCCACTATATGCTTCCATACGGCGCGACTGTAATCCCGGTCGGACTGTCTCAGTGCCCAGTGCTGCCCACCCAACCACGTCGCGTCGCGTCGGGTCTACTGTAAAGCGGGTTAACATGTCCTTTTCAAAGGTATTAAAATAGACGCAACGAAACATAACGTCAGCCATGTGTTTCCTTGTTGGAAATTATGGATCGTGAATCGTGATTGCTTCTGCACTCTGCAGCAATCGGATTTTGATTGACAGGCAGCTGCATCTCTTCCCCCAACGGCGTTCCGGCACAGAAAGTCTTGCCGGAACGCCGCACCGGACCGTTCCGGCCCACTTTCACCTATGGTTCTACCTCCCCCAGCCTCTCCTGGTGTTCTACCTCCCCCAGCCTCCCCTGGTGTTCTACCTCCCCCAGCCTCCCCTGGTGTTCTACCTCCCCCAGCCTCCCCTGGTGTTCTACCTCCCCCAACCTCCCCTGGTGTTCTACCTCCCCCAGCCTCCCCTGGTGTTCTACCTCCCCAAGCCTCTCCTAGTGTTCTACCTCCCCCAGCCTCCCCTGGTGTTCTACCTCCCCCAGCCTCCCCTGGTGTTCTACCTCCCCCAGCCTCCCCTGGTGTTCTACCTCCCTCAGCCTGACTGAAAAATACATTCAATCAATCACCAGCTGAGTGCTGTAGTCCAGAGGTGAGAGTAGTAGGTAGCTGCTGTTGCTTATTGCTGATCTGTGTATCATTATTATCATTATTATTCTACCTTCTAATACTGAGGACTGAAGCCTCTAGCTGGACTGTAAGTTCTACTGTAAAAAAAACACACACGTCTGTCTACTTCCAGCGCTACATATACCTGCTATCGAGCCCCAGGTGAAATGCATTGTGGGTAATGGTTAGCAAGAGACGGACAAGGGGACGGGGAAGAAGGACGAGGGACAGGGCTGAGGGAGGGAAGTGTGTGTGTGTGTGTGTGTGTGTGTGTGTGTGTGTGTGTGTGTGTGTGTGTGTGTGTGTGTGTGTGTGTGGGTGTGTGGGTGTGTGTGTGTGTGTGTGTGTGTGGGTGTGTGTGTGTGTGGGTGGGTGTGTGTGTGTGTGTGTTTAGGAAAGCGGAAGGGGGATAGGGAAGCTCTGTGTTTCTGAAACAAGATGCTAGTGAGATGGTAGCTAGAGAGATGCTAGCTAGATGCAGGGCTGCCAAGTCTCACGCAATCACCATGAGACTCACGCATTTCAACCAGTTCTCACGCTCTCACGCCGCATTTCTATTTCTCACGGCGAGAAATAACAACACATTTTTATTTATTTTTTTACGGGACTTTTATTTGAGAAATTCCTTGAAAGAAAGCTACCGGACATGAGTTTCGTGGCATCTTTCTGCACGCGCGTTAACTTGAGTCTGCAATCCAAGCGGCAGGCGAGCGCTGATGGAAGAACCTGTGTTCACGCGAGCTGCAAGAACGTAGCAAGCAGGGTTGCCAGATTGGGCTACTTTTGGTCACACTGGACGGGTGGATTCGGCAGCTTTTAGACCGGTTGGGCTGGACATTGTCAATTCCATCTGGCAACCGTGGTAGCAAAATATGTGCATACATTACAACATCGTATCTGGTAGCCTACTGGACTGGGTTGCACCAATATGGCGTAAGTCATTACTAAATGCAGGCATTTAGTAGTTGTTACTAGTTAGTTTCAAACTAGTTGTTTACTAATTTCGGTTGCACCACGCCAATCTTTTGCCAATCTTAGCTAGGAAATACTCAGTTTTGGTAACAGTTTTTTGTTTCTCTACTGTAACATAACCAGGTACATTAATAATTATTATTATTATTAATAATTACAATTTACATTTACATTTACATGTTTGGCATTTAGCAGACGCCTTATTCCAAAGCGACTTACAATCAATACATTTGAATACTAAGCATGTGAATTAGCAGTCCACCATTCGTTGCAGGAAGAGTACTCTAGCTCGGGCCCGGGGCCACTGATAGAAGGAAAAACCTTGGGTGGGTAGTGACTCTGCCGTTCTGACAGCCGTGGGGAGCTCATTCCACCAGCGGGGAGCCAGTGTTGTGAAGAGACGTGATCGGGCAGCCCGACTGCTGTGTAGAGGAGGTGGGGCCAGTCGGCCAGCCGAGGTGGAGGAGCGGAGTGAGCGGGCAGGGGTTTACCATTTACCAATACAAATACAACAATTGGGGGTCCCTCCCAAAAAATGTGGGCGCGCTGTGCGCGCACAAAATCACCCACCAAGCCCTCATTCTGACCCAGGAAAAACCCTGGTATGTACTGTATAACATGATAGCCATCTATGAGCAATGCACTGTATATAAGATGATGACCACGGGTCTTTCTGCTGCTGACCAAGGGGCTGAGTCCTGTTGATGGGGCCAATTTTTCTTTTAGAGTCTGTAGGCTACTGTATTTGTTTATTAAGATTTCATAAATATGATATATTGTCTGAATTTTTTTCTTGTTTTATAAAATGTTATTATTTATTATTTTCATTTCTTGCTGGTTTATTATGAACAACATGTAAAATTGCAGGAAACTAGCACAAATAATTGGGTGGGAGAGAGGGGCCGCCGCTGCCAAAACGTGCACAGTTTTGGGTCGCTCCACCGCCAAAAAATCTCACTCCAAACTTTTGGTGAAACTTGGCAACCCTGTAGATGCTAGTGAGATGCTAGTGAGATGCTAGCTAGAGAGATGCTAGCTAGATGCTAGTGAGATGCTAGAGAGATGCTAGCTAGATGCTAGTGAGATACTATCTAGAGAGATGCTAATGATATGCTAGTGAGATGCTAGTGAGATGCTAGAGAGATGCTAGCAATATGCTAGTGAGATGCTAGCAAAATGCTAGTGAGATGCTAGCAAGATGCTAGTGAGATGCTAGCAAGATGCTAGCTAGAGATGTGCTGTGTCATTGTTTCAGAAACAGGAGTATCTGTGTTTCAGCAGCAGGCTGGGGTCTGGAGGCTGCTGAACCACACTGAGCTGGGGTCGGGGGTCAAGCAGACAGGACAGGAAGAGAGGGAGGAGGAGGAGGAGGAGAGAAGGAGGAGGAGAGAAGGAGGAGGAGAGAAGGAGGAGGAGAAGGAGGAGGAGAGAAGGAGGAGGAGAGAAGGAGGAGGAGGAGGAGAGAAGGAGGAGGAGAGAAGGAGGAGGAGGAGGAGGAGAGAAGGAGGAGGAGAGAAGGAGGAGGAGGAGGAGGAGGAGGAGGAGGAGGAGAAGAGAAGGAGGAGGAGGAGGAGAAGAGAAGGAGGAGGAGGAGGAGAGAAGGAGGAGGAGGAGGAGGAGAGAAGGAGGAGGAGAGAAGGAGGAGGAGGAGAGAAGGAGGAGGAGAGAAGGAGGAGGAGGAGGAGGAGAGAAGGAGGAGGAGGAGGAGAGAAGGAGGAGGAGAGAGGAGGAGGAGGAGGAGGAGAGAAGGAGGAGGAGGAGGAGGAGAGAAGGAGGAGGGAGGAGGAGGAGGAGGAGAGAAGGAGGAGGAGAGAAGGCGGATCAGTTGTTCACACACAGGAAGGAGGGAGGAGGAGGAGGAGGAGGAGAGAAGGAGGAGGAGAGAAGAGAGAAGAAGGTGAAGAGGAAGGACAAGGTTTACAGACATGTGACACAGAGACACAGAACAGAGGGAAAACACAGAACAGTCATGATGGAGGTTGAGGTGTTTACTGTCACCTATTCCCCTGGAGGTGTGTGTGTGTGTGTGTGTGTGTGTGTGTGTGTGTGTGTGTGTGTGTGTGTGTGTGTGTGTGTGTGAGTATGTGTGTATGTGTGTTTGTGTGTGTCTTACCTGTCTGAGCAGCGTGCGGTTGAGTGTGTGTGTGTGCCGGGGCGGGGGGAGCCGGGGGATGAGGTCAGCGACGGGGGGGCTGATGGGTCTGAACAGGTCAGAGGGGACAGGCAGCTGCTGGGGGGGAGACGCCCCCTGGGAGAGAGACCCCCCCTCCACTGAGAGGGAGCGCAGCGACCGACAAGAGCCTGTGGGACAGAAATACACACACACACACACGCACACACACACACTTGTTATTTTTCACCTGCACAGTCAATATCTTAAACAACCTCTTCCCACCCAAGACAACCAGGACAAGGGGCAGCCTGCAGGAAAACAAGCCAGTCCAATCAGCTGTTCCTTCCAAGGTGTCTACAGTGTTTCTCTACCGCTTTAACACAAACATCTTTAACACTAACATCTTTAACACTAACATCTTTAACACTAACATCTTTAACACTAACATCTTTAACACTAACATCTATAACACTAACATATTTAACACGAACATCTTTAACACTAACATCTATAACACTAACATCTGTAACACTAACAGCTATAACACTAACATCTTTAACACTAACATCTTTAACACTAACATCTTTAACACTAACATCTATAACACTAACATCTTTAACACTAACATCTATAACACTAACATCTATAACACTAACATCTTTAACACTAACATCTATAACACTAACATATTTAACACGAACATCTTTAACACTAACATCTATAACACTAACATCTGTAACACTAACAGCTATAACACTAACATCTTTAACACTAACATCTTTAACACTAACATCTTTAACACTAACATCTTTAACACTAACATCTTTAACACTAACATCTATAACACTAACATATTTAACACGAACATCTTTAACACTAACATCTATAACAGTAACATCTGTAACACTAACAGCTATAACACTAACATCTTTAACACTAACATCTTTAACACTAACATCTTTAACACTAACATCTATAACACTAACATCTTTAACACTAACATCTATAACACTAACATCTATAACACTAACATCTATAACACTAACATCTATAACACTAACATCTTTAACACTAACATCTTTAACACTAACATCTTTAACACTAACATCAGAACCTCAAACACAATGACCACAACCTGAAACTGGTGTATTTCTTCTCACACCAATTATTCACAATGACAAACACATTTCTTGCTTATCAGCTTGCAGCTGTAAACCACACAGTTAACAAAACACTAAATACAATTCTCTACATTTGGCACAATCTTCCTTGATAAAATCTCTTGTGTTCACATGGAAAATACTGCCATTCAGAATGCTAAACTCAAACCACCAATCACACAATCCCACTCCTCATATGGGCAAACACCTGTTGATTTTCAAGAAATCATAGCTTTAGCAACAAAAATGAATAAATGAATGAATGAATGAATGAATGAATGGTCTTTATTGTCATTGATATAGTACAGGTACCAAACAACGACATTTGGGAGGGGGGGCTCCCCTGGTGCTAGGAAAAGAAAACAAAACTAAAGAAAAACAAGAAGGGAAAGGAGCTGGTTTACATAAATAAAGGCTATGTACACTATCCACTATACTATACTGTACAAATAAAACACTGTGCTGTACTCTATGCTATGCTATACCTATTCTAACATTTCCTATTCTCTGCAACCTTATGTACCCTAGGGTTGTCATATTGCACATAGTGTTATTGCACATTCATTTAAAGTGTTGCAGTTTGCAGGCTTGAAATGTACACATTTGTGTCTCAGCACTACACCTGATTTTCAATCCAGCAGCTGCCAACAATCCGTCCAGACTGTTCAGGGCCCAGAACCTAGGTCTTTGCTGTGTTCAGGGCCTGGATGGCCCTGGGGTAGAAGCTGAGCTTCAGTCTGTTTGTCCTTGCGAACATGGTCCTGTACCGCCTGTTCGAGGGCAGCCGAGCAAAGTGTTCGTACCCAGGGTGGGATGGGTCTCTGGAGATCTTGGAGGCCTTCCTGAGGCAGCGTGTGTTGTACAGCTCTTCCAGAGAGGGGAGGGGGACGCCGGTGATCTTCTGGGCCGTTCTCACGACTCTCTGTAGCGCATTCCTCTCTACGGCTGTGCAGCTGGAGAACCAGTTGCAGATGCAGTAGGTGAGGATGCTCTCCACTGCGCAGCGGTAGAAGGCCACCAGCATCTCCTGTCTGATGTGGTCTTTCCTGAGGACTCTCAGGAAGAAGAGCCGCTGTTGTGCCTTCTTGATGATGGCTGCTGTGTTGTTCTTCCAGGACAGGTCATCCTGTATGTGCACCCCCAGGAATCGGAGGGTTGAGACTCTCTCCACGCTCCCTCCGTCGATGAGCAGGGGCTGGACCTCAGATTTTTTCCTCCTGAAGTCCACGATGATTTCCTGGGTCTTTGACTGGTTCAGCAGCAGGTTGTTAACCTTGCACAGCTTGCTCAGCTGCTCTACCTCATCCCTGTACGCCTCCTCGTCCCCCCCCGAGATGCAGCCCACCACGGTGGTGTCGTCTGCAAACTTTACGATGGAGTTGCTGGGGTGGACGGGGGTGAAGTCGTAGGTGTAGAGGTTGTAGAGGATGGGGCTTAGCACGCAGCCCTCGGGGGACCCAGTGCTGAGTCTGAGGGCTGTGGAGGTGTGGGAGCCCACCCGCACCCTCTGGGGGCGGTCAGACAGGAAGTCCTTGATCCATGCACATATAGAGTGTGATAGTCCCAGGTCTAGTAGTTTGGTCACTAGCCTGTCTGGAAGGATGGTGTTGAAGGCAGAGCTGAAGTCCACAAAGAGCAGTCTCGCGTAGCTGTTTCCCCTCTCCAGGTGGGATAGAGTGGAGTGGAGAGTCGTCGCGATGGCGTCCTCTGTGGACCTGTGGGCTCTGTAGGCGAACTGGTATGGGTCCAGGTTGGGCGGGAGGCGTGTGAGTATGTGGGCCCGGACTAGTTTCTCGAAGCACTTCATGATGATTGGTGTGAGTGCCACCGGGCGGTAGTCGTTTAGGCAGCTCACCGTGCTTTTCTTCGGGACTGGGATGATAGTTGAGGTTTTCAGGCAGGGTGGGATGGTGGCCTGGGACAGGGACTGGTTGAAGATGTTGGTGAAAACCCCGGCCAGCTGGTCGGCGCAGTCCCTCAGCACCCGTCCCAGGACGCCATCCGGCCCTGAGGCTTTCCTGGGGTCCACCGCCTTCAGCACGCGTCTCACTTCATGCTCTGTGAGGGTGAGGCTGCTGAGAGCTGGAGAGAGTGGTGTTTGTGTTGTGGTTACCTCCGTTCGCCCCTCGTCGAACCGGGCGTAGAAGGAGTTCAGCTTTTCCGCCAGCAGGGGGTCGTCCTCTGCGGCTGTGAGCCTGTTGGCTCTGAAGTTTGTCATGTGCTGAACCCCCTGCCACACCCGCCTGGAGTCGTTGCTCAGGAAGCATTCCTCAATCTTCTCTCTGTAGTCTGCCTTGGCCTCCCGGATGCCGCGCTTTAGGTTAGCCCTGGTGGTGGTGTACAGCAGTGTGCCCTTCCCTGCGAAGGTGTTGTCCCTCTCATTGATCAGTTTTTGGACCTTCCCAGTCATCCATGGCTTCGTGTTGGGGTAGACCCGGACCCGTTTGTCCACGGTGACTGAGTTGGTGCAGTTCACTATGTGGTTCAGAACCGACGACGTGAACTGTTCCAGGTCCTCATGCTCATATTCCTGCCATGAGGTGTCATTCAGGCAGATCTGCAGTGGAGCGGACCCTGCTGGCCAGGTTCTGACAGTCTTAGTGGTGATGGGAGCACTTTTCCTCATGGGAGTGTAGGCTGGGATCAGGAGGATTGACACATGGTCAGACATGCCTAGATGCACTAGCGGTCTAGCCTTGTAAGCAAGCTTGATGTTGGTGTATACCTTATCCAGTGTTTTTTCTCCTCTTGTTGCACATTTAACATGCTGATAGAACTTCGGTAGTACTACCTTCAGGTCAGCATGATTGAAATCTCCCGCGATGATGTGTACGGCTTGAGGGTCCGCGCTCAGTCCACTACTGATGACGTCATATAGCCGCGCCAATGCTAAGCTACCATCCGCGTTAGGCGCAATGTAAACAGATGTTATGTACACTGCGTTAAATTCCCTCGGGAGGTATGTGGGTCGGCATTTAACAGTCAAGTATTCCAGGTCTGGGGAGCAGTGGCTACTTACAGTTTTTGTGTTTAAGCACCAGCTGTCCTTCGTAGATATAATGAGGCCGCCTCCTCGCGTCTTCTCACTAAGCAGCGTCCGGTCCGCCCGGTGTAGAGTCCTTCCTTCCAAGCCTACCGCGGAGTCCAAGATGGTGTCATTTAGCCAGGTCTCCGTGAGAATAATCACACAGCTATCTCCCACGATGTTATTAGTAGCGACCTGCAGTCTCAATTCGTCCATCTTGTTAGCCAGAGACCTGACGTTGGATAGGAAAATACTCGGCAAAGCAGGTTTATCCGGACTTCTCTTTAGCCTAGCTAGCAGGCCTCCCCTTCGTCCTCGGCGTTGCTTACGATCACGACGCCGACGTTTGCGCTTGAGGGCTGGGACCGAGAACCACTTTTCACCCGGCGACCTAGCGATTTCGAATGGGATTCCTTGTTGTTTCAAGAATTCCGTTGTTACAGTCCTCTCATTTTGCGCACCAACTTCTAGTAAGTCTAGTCTGCTGTAGGTACTATTTACACAACCGTTCCCTATAAGTACTAAAATAAAAATGTACATACAAATGTACTTAAAAACACTAAAAAACACCAGCGTTGGAGCCACTCCGAGCCGCACGTCTGAGCGCGCCGCCATCTTGAAAAAAAAAAAAAGGGCCAAAGCTGAGCTCTCCTGTGTTGAAATATATCTGAAGTATATCAGGGCTGGATTCGTCATGCCAGGCGATGCTTTCCCCTCTGCATGGCCAGGGAGAACATTGCCTGTGATGTCGACTAGGTCTTTTGGCCTTTGTGTAGAGTATATGCAGAAGGCTTCTTTTCTTTTTTCTATTGTTTGTTCTGTATGACGAACACTTTACACATCCAAATGTCATTGCTGAGATGTCTACAGGACTTCAGAATAAAAAAACATTCCATTCTTGTGTTTGTGGGTTTTATATTTGAGTCTGAAAACAACAGTTTATAACAGGCTACTGTATGTATGTGTTGTAACACTGAAAATGCAAAAGGTCTACTGATAATCTTATCAATTTATCAACCAATATTAAATTGGTTCTTACACGTGTCTATTCATTTGATGGTGTGTGTGTGTCATCTGATGACAAGATTTTGAGAAGACATAACATCATTTGGAATGCAGTGTTTGCTTTTGCAAGAGATTTGTGGAGTTTATGGTTTAGTGTGTGAGTTTATGGTTTAGTGTGTGATTTTAGGGGTTAGTGTGTGAGTTTAGGGGTTAGTGTGTGAGTTTAGGGTTTAGTGTGTGAGTTTAGGGTTTAGTGTGTGAGTTTAGGGTTTAGTGTGTGAGTTTAGGGTTTAGTGTGTGAGTTTATGGATTTGTGTTAAGAGTTAAGAGACAATGAGCCATGCTTCCAGAAAACGTGTTAAAGTCGATAGAGGAAAAACGAACAGTTCTGATGGAACACTGATGTGAATGCAACTGGTTCTGCTGGGTCTGGCTCACCTGCATGATGCATCCTGGTGGTGTCCTGTATGTGCTGGGAGTCTGGGACCCATGTGAGGCTGTGTAGGGGGCCCAGGGCCGGGGGGGGGGGCTGGGGGGGCAGGGGGGGTAGGAGGGGGGGCAGGGGCAGGAACATGTAGCTGTCGTTGGGCAGGGAGTGTGTGCGGCCCACCGCTGACTTCCGTACGCTGAGCAGGTTGTCCTCCGCTGTCTCCCCAGGATCCAGCTGCTCCGCCTGGGACAGAGAGGAGAGGAGTCAGCCTCCCTCTGGAGCTCACAGCCAGACTTACTGTTCTCTCTCTGTCTCTCTCTCTATCTCTCTCTCTCTGTCTCTCTCTCTCTTTCTCTCTCTCACTCACTGTCTCTCTCTCTCTCTCTCTTTCTCTCTCTCTCTCACTCACTCACTGTCTCTCTCTCTCTCTCTCTCTCTCTCTCTCTCTCTCTCTTTCTCCTTCTCACTCACTATCTCTCTCATACACTCACTCACTCACTCACACACACGCACACACACAGATAGGCCGGCACATACTAAGCGACAGATGACTTCATTGCACAGTGCGGGCAGAGAGGAGAAGAGGCGGAGCCAGCACAGGCCACGCCTTCATCAGACAAATGCATCAATAACGTTTTTATCCCTTTGAACTTTTACACTGGGTAAAAGAGAAGATGCCAAACATAGAAATTGAATATGTCGATAGTTGCCAAATCAATGTGGACTGGTATCCCATTATATATATTTTGTTCTACTGATGCTTTTTGGGTATATGTATTTATGTATCGCATATGTTACAGCAGCTGGTGAAACTGGGAACAAGTCACCAACCAATCAAAATGTTCAGACTTGTATTCTTTTTTTTGTGCTAAGTGTGTAAAAGTAAGTGAGTAATCCCCACTACTACCTAGTTAACTAGAACACTACTTTACATTGTTAGCAGGCCCACAAAACAAGCTGTGTAAGTCGACTAGCAATGTGTCCTTGATTTTCAACAACGTTGACATTTATTGAAATTCTTCAGAATAGACGTCGGAACATTTTGATCGGTTGACTTGTTCCCGGTTTCCCCAGCTGCTGTCACATACAGGCTAAAGGGCATTAGCTGACTGCTGCTAGCCTGTGCTAGCTGTCCCAGTGTCCTGCTGGAGTCTCTGCAGGCACACAACGCAGAGCTAACAGCTAGCAGCTAATAGCTAACTCCCATCACCAGAGAGAGGAAGTGGCAGTTACTAATGACTCGTCACATCATTTAGAAACACAGAGAAGACAAAACAAGCGAGAGACAGATCAGAGGAGACAAA
>NC_137681.1:30972192-30987192 GCF_963989245.1 Nansenia antarctica | reverse complement strand
TCATGGGTTCATGTGTTCATGTGTTCATGTGCTCATGCATAAGGACTTGCCGTTAGGTAGTTAGATAAAGTGCATCATGTCATAATCTATCTATAATCTACAGTGATCCTTAGGCACAGAACTATAATAATACAATAACCTTTATTTGTATAGCACTTTTCCAGCAAACTTTGCAGCTCAAAGTGCTTTAATCATTATATAATCATAATTTCATTATTTAGTCATTTAAAGGCAATATTAAAAAGATGGGTTTTTAGTCTTGAATTGAAAATATTTGCTGAGGTTGCATCCCTAGTGTAAACTGCCAGTGATTAATGCATACTTTTGTTATTACCCGTTTGGACTATTGTAACGGTCTCCTTTCTGCTCTTCTGTTGTAACAGTCTCCTTTCTAGTCTTCTATTGTAACAGTCTCCTTTCTGTTCTTCTATTGTAACAGTCTCCTTTCTGTCTTCTATTGTAACAGTCTCCTTTCTGCTCTTCTATTGTAACAGTCTCCCTTCTGTCTTCTATTGTAACAGTCTCCTTTCTGTCTTCTATTGTAACAGTCTCCTTTCTGTCTTCTATTGTAACAGTCTCCTTTCTGTCTTCTATTGTAACAGTCTCATTTCTGTCTTCTATTGTAACAGTCTCCTTTCTGTCTTCTATTGTAACAGTCTCCTTTCTGCTCTTCTATTGTAACAGTCTCCTTTCTGCTCTTCTATTGTAACAGTCTCCTGTCTGCTCTTCTATTGTAACAGTCTCCTTTCTGTCTTCTATTGTAACAGTCTCCTTTCTGTCTTCTATTGTAACAGTCTCCTTTCTGTCTTCTATTGTAACAGTCTCCTTTCTGTCTTCTATTGTAACAGTCTCCTTTCTGCTCTTCTATTGTAACAGTCTCCTTTCTGTCTTCTATTGTAACAGTCTCCTCTCTGTCTTCTATTGTAACAGTCTCCTTTCTGTCTTCTATTGTAACAGTCTCCTTTCTGTCTTCTATTGTAACAGTCTCCTTTCTGTCTTCTATTGTAACAGTCTCCTTTCTGTCTTCTATTGTAACAGTCTCCTTTCTGTCTTCTATTGTAACAGTCTCCTTTCTGTCTTCTATTGTAACAGTCTCCTTTCTGTCTTCTATTGTAACAGTCTCCTTTCTGTCTTCTGTTGTAACAGTCTCCTTTCTGCTCTTCTATTGTAACAGTCTCCTTTCTGTCTTCTGTTGTAACAGACTCCTTTCTGTCTTCTATTGTAACAGTCTCCTTTCTGTCTTCTATTGTAACAGTCTCCTTTCTGTCTTCTATTGTAACAGTCTCCTTTCTGTCTTCTATTGTAACAGTCTCCTTTCTGCTCTTCTATTGTAACAGTCTCCTTTCTGCTCTTCTATTGTAACAGTCTCCTTTCTCCTCTTCTATTGTAACAGTCTCCTGTCTGTCTTCTATTGTAACAGACTCCTTTCTGTCTTCTATTGTAACAATCTCCTTTCTGCTCTTCTATTGTAACAGTCTCCTTTCTGCTCTTCTATTGTAACAGTCTCCTTTCTGTCTTCTATTGTAACAGTCTCCTTTCTGCTCTTCTATTGTAACAGTCTCCTTTCTGTCTTCTATTGTAACAGTCTCCTTTCTGTCTTCTGTTGTAACAGTCTCCTTTCTGTCTTCTATTGTAACAGTCTCCTTTCTGTCTTCTTTTGTAACAGTCTCCTTTCTGCTCTTCTATTGTAACAGTCTCCTTTCTGTCTTCTATTGTAACAGTCTCCTTTCTGCTCTTCTATTGTAACAGTCTCCTTTCTGTCTTCTATTGTAACAGTCTCCTTTCTGCTCTTCTATTGTAACAGTCTCCTTTCTGTCTTCTATTGTAACAGTCTCCTTTCTGTCTTCTATTGTAACAGTCTCCTTTCTGTCTTCTGTTGTAACAGTCTCATTTCTGTCTTCTATTGTAACAGTCTCATTTCTGTCTTCTATTGTAACAGTCTCCTTTCTGCTCTTCTATTGTAACAGTCTCCTTTCTGTCTTCTATTGTAACAGTCTCCTTTCTGTCTTCTATTGTAACAGTCTCCTTTCTGCTCTTCTATTGTAACAGTCTCCTTTCTGTCTTCTATTGTAACAGTCTCCTTTCTGTCTTCTATTGTAACAGTCTCCTTTCTGTCTTCTATTGTAACAGTCTCCTTTCTGTCTTCTGTTGTAACAGTCTCCTTTCTGTCTTCTATTGTAACAGTCTCATTTCTGTCTTCTATTGTAACAGTCTCCTTTCTGCTCTTCTATTGTAACAGTCTCCTTTCTGTCTTCTATTGTAACAGTCTCATTTCTGTCTTCTATTGTAACAGTCTCCTTTCTGTCTTCTATTGTAACAGTCTCCTTTCTGCTCTTCTATTGTAACAGTCTCCTTTCTAGTCTTCTATTGTAACAGTCTCCTTTCTGTCTTCTATTGTAACAGTCTCCTTTCTGTCTTCTATTGTAACAGTCTCCTTTCTAGTCTTCTATTGTAACAGTCTCCTTTCTGTCTTCTATTGTAACAGTCTCCTTTCTGCTCTTCTATTGTAACAGTCTCCTTTCTGCTCTTCTATTGTAACAGTCTCCTTTCTGTCTTCTATTGTAACAGTCTCCTTTCTGTCTTCTATTGTAACAGACTCCTTTCTGTCTTCTATTGTAACAATCTCCTTTCTGTCTTCTATTGTAACAGTCTCCTTTCTGTCTTCTATTGTAACAGTCTCCTTTCTGTCTTCTATTGTAACAGTCTCCTTTCTGTCTTCTATTGTAACAGTCTCCTTTCTGTCTTCTATTGTAACAGTCTCATTTCTGTCTTCTATTGTAACAGTCTCCTTTCTGTCTTCTATTGTAACAGTCTCCTTTCTGCTCTTCTATTGTAACAGTCTCCTTTCTGTCTTCTATTGTAACAGACTCCTTTCTGTCTTCTATTGTAACAGTCTCCTTTCTGCTCTTCTATTGTAACAGTCTCCTTTCTGCTCTTCTATTGTAACAGTCTCCTTTCTGTCTACTATTGTAACAGTCTACTTTCTGTCTTCTATTGTAACAGTCTCCTTTCTGTCTTCTATTGTAACAGTCTCCTTTCTGTCTTCTGTTGTAACAGTCTCCTTTCTGTCTTCTATTGTAACAGTCTCCTTTCTGTCTTCTATTGTAACAGTTTCCTTTCTGTCTTCTATTGTAACAGTCTCCTTTCTGTCTTCTATTGTAACAGTCTCCTTTCTGTCTTCTATTGTAACAGTCTCCTTTCTGTCTTCTTTTGTAACAGTCTCCTTTCTGTCTTCTATTGTAACAGTCTCCTTTCTGCTCTTCTATTGTAACAGTCTCCTTTCTGTCTTCTATTGTAACAGTCTCCTTTCTGTCTTCTATTGTAACAGTCTCCTTTCTGTCTTCTATTGTAACAGTCTCATTTCTGCTCTTCTATTGTAACAGTCTCCTTTCTGTCTTCTATTGTAACAGTCTCCTTTCTGTCTTCTATTGTAACAGTCTCCTTTCTGCTCTTCTATTGTAACAGTCTCCTTTCTGCTCTTCTATTGTAACAGTCTCCTTTCTGTCTTCTGTTGTAACAGTCTCCTTTCTGTCTTCTATTGTAACAGTCTCCTTTCTGTCTTCTATTGTAACAGTCTCCTTTCTGTCTTCTATTGTAACAGTCTCCTTTCTGTCTTCTATTGTAACAGTCTCCTTTCTGCTCTTCTATTGTAACAGTCTCCTTTCTGCTCTTCTATTGTAACAGTCTCCTTTCTGTCTTCTGTTGTAACAGTCTCCTTTCTCCTCTTCTATTGTAACAGTCTCCTTTCTGTCTTCTATTGTAACAGTCTCCTTTCTGTCTTCTATTGTAACAGTCTCCTTTCTGTCTTCTATTGTAACAGTCTCCTTTCTGTCTTCTATTGTAACAGTCTCCTTTCTGCTCTTCTATTGTAACAGTCTCCTTTCTGTCTTCTATTGTAACAGTCTCCTTTCTGTCTTCTATTGTAACAGTCTCCTTTCTGCTCTTCTATTGTAACAGTCTCCTTTCTGTCTTCTATTGTAACAGTCTCCTTTCTGCTCTTCTATTGTAACAGTCTCCTTTCTAGTCTTCTATTGTAACAGTCTCCTTTCTGTCTTCTATTGTAACAGTCTCCTTTCTGTCTTCTATTGTAACAGTCTCCTTTCTGTCTTCTATTGTAACAGTCTCCTTTCTGCTCTTCTATTGTAACAGTCTCCTTTCTAGTCTTCTATTGTAACAGTCTCCTTTCTGTCTTCTATTGTAACAGTCTCATTTCTGTCTTCTATTGTAACAGTCTCCTTTCTGTCTTCTATTGTAACAGTCTCCTTTCTGTCTTCTATTGTAACAGTCTCCTTTCTGTCTTCTATTGTAACAGTCTCATTTCTGTCTTCTATTGTAACAGTCTCCTTTCTGTCTTCTATTGTAACAGTCTCCTTTCTGTCTTCTATTGTAACAGTCTCCTTTCTGCTCTTCTATTGTAACAGTCTCCTTTCTGTCTTCTATTGTAACAGTCTCCTTTCTGTCTTCTATTGTAACAGTCTCCTTTCTGCTCTTCTATTGTAACAGTCTCCTTTCTGCTCTTCTATTGTAACAGTCTCCTTTCTGTCTTCTATTGTAACAGTCTCCTTTCTGCTCTTCTATTGTAACAGTCTCCTTTCTGTCTTCTATTGTAACAGTCTCCTTTCTGTCTTCTATTGTAACAGTCTCCTTTCTGTCTTCTGTTGTAACAGTCTCCTTTCTGTCTTCTGTTGTAACAGTCTCCTTTCTGCTCTTCTATTGTAACAGTCTCCTTTCTGTCTTCTATTGTAACAGTCTCCTTTCTGTCTTCTATTGTAACAGTCTCCTTTCTGCTCTTCTATTGTAACAGTCTCCTTTCTGTCTTCTATTGTAACAGTCTCCTTTCTGTCTTCTATTGTAACAGTCTCCTTTCTGTCTTCTGTTGTAACAGTCTCCTTTCTGTCTTCTGTTGTAACAGTCTCCTTTCTGCTCTTCTATTGTAACAGTCTCCTTTCTGTCTTCTATTGTAACAGTCTCCTTTCTGTCTTCTATTGTAACAGTCTCCTTTCTGTCTTCTATTGTAACAGTCTCCTTTCTGTCTTCTATTGTAACAGTCTCCTTTCTAGTCTTCTATTGTAACAGTCTCCTTTCTGTCTTCTATTGTAACAGTCTCCTTTCTGCTCTTCTATTGTAACAGTCTCCTTTCTGCTCTTCTGTTGTAACAGTCTCCTTTCTATCTTCTATTGTAACAGTCTCCTTTCTGTCTTCTATTGTAACAGTCTCCTTTCTGTCTTCTATTGTAACAGTCTCCTTTCTGTCTTCTATTGTAACAGTCTCCTGTCTGCTCTTCTATTGTAACAGTCTCCTTTCTGCTCTTCTATTGTAACAGTCTCCTTTCTGCTCTTCTATTGTAACAGTCTCCTCTCTGTCTTCTATTGTAACAGTCTCCTTTCTGCTCTTCTATTGTAACAGTCTCCTTTCTGCTCTTCTATTGTAACAGTCTCCTTTCTGTCTTCTATTGTAACAGTCTCCTTTCTGTCTTCTATTGTAACAGTCTCCTTTCTGTCTTCTATTGTAACAGTCTCCTTTCTGTCTTCTATTGTAACAGTCTCCTTTCTGTCTTCTATTGTAACAGTCTCCTTTCTGCTCTTCTATTGTAACAGTCTCCTTTCTGTCTTCTATTGTAACAGTCTCCTTTCTGTCTTCTATTGTAACAGTCTCCTTTCTGCTCTTCTATTGTAACAGTCTCCTTTCTGTCTTCTATTGTAACAGTCTCCTTTCTGTCTTCTATTGTAACAGTCTCCTTTCTGTCTTCTATTGTAACAGTCTCCTTTCTGTCTTCTATTGTAACAGTCTCCTTTCTGTCTTCTATTGTAACAGTCTCCTTTCTGCTCTTCTATTGTAACAGTCTCCTTTCTGCTCTTCTATTGTAACAGTCTCCTTTCTGCTCTTCTATTGTAACAGTCTCCTTTCTGTCTTCTATTGTAACAGTCTCCTTTCTGTCTTCTATTGTAACAGTCTCCTTTCTGTCTTCTATTGTAACAGTCTCCTTTCTGCTCTTCTATTGTAACAGTCTCCTTTCTGCTCTTCTATTGTAACAGTCTCCTTTCTGTCTTCTATTGTAACAGTCTCCTTTCTGTCTTCTATTGTAACAGTCTCCTTTCTGCTCTTCTGTTGTAACAGTCTCCTTTCTGCTCTTCTATTGTAACAGTCTCCTTTCCGCTCTTCTATTGTAACAGTCTCCTTTCTGCTCTTCTGTTGTAACAGTCTCCTTTCTGCTCTTCTATTGTAACAGTCTCCTTTCTGCTCTTCTATTGTAACAGTCTCCTTTCTGTCTTCTATTGTAACAGTCTCCTTTCTGTCTTCTGTTGTAACAGTCTCCTTTCTGTCTTCTATTGTAACAGTCTCCTTTCTGTCTTCTATTGTAACAGTCTCCTTTCTGTCTTCTATTGTAACAGTCTCCTTTCTGTCTTCTATTGTAACAGTCTCCTTTCCGCTCTTCTATTGTAACAGTCTCCTTTCTGCTCTTCTGTTGTAACAGTCTCCTTTCTGTCTTCTATTGTAACAGTCTCCTTTCTGTCTTCTATTGTAACAGTCTCCTTTCTGTCTTCTATTGTAACAGTCTCCTTTCTGCTCTTCTATTGTAACAGTCTCCTTTCTGTCTTCTATTGTAACAGTCTCCTTTCTGTCTTCTATTGTAACAGTCTCCTTTCTGTCTTCTATTGTAACAGTCTCCTTTCTGCTCTTCTATTGTAACAGTCTCCTTTCTGTCTTCTATTGTAACAGTCTCCTTTCTGTCTTCTGTTGTAACAGTCTCCTTTCTGCTCTTCTATTGTAACAGTCTCCTTTCTGTCTTCTATTGTAACAGACTCCTTTCTGCTCTTCTATTGTAACAGTCTCCTTTCTGTCTTCTATTGTAACAGTCTCCTTTCTGTCTTCTATTGTAACAGTCTCATTTCTGTCTTCTATTGTAACAGTCTCATTTCTGTCTTCTATTGTAACAGTCTCCTTTCTGTCTTCTATTGTAACACTCTCCTTTCTGCTCTTCTATTGTAACAGTCTCCTTTCTGTCTTCTATTGTAACAGTCTCCTTTCTGCTCTTCTATTGTAACAGTCTCATTTCTGTCTTCTATTGTAACAGTCTCCTTTCTGTCTTCTATTGTAACAGTCTCCTTTCTGTCTTCTATTGTAACAGTCTCCTTTCTGTCTTCTATTGTAACAGTCTCCTTTCTGTCTTCTATTGTAACAGTCTCCTTTCTGCTCTTCTATTGTAACAGTCTCCTTTCTGCTCTTCTATTGTAACAGTCTCCTTTCTGTCTTCTATTGTAACAGTCTCCTTTCTGTCTTCTATTGTAACAGTCTCCTTTCTGCTCTTCTATTGTAAAGGCCAATGCACACAGCGTGCGATTTCTGTTGCACGTCAACATTCCATTTTGAAGTTTGAATGGAAGTCTATGAGAACATCGCATCTCAACACACACGGCCCCGATTTTAATCGCACGGCGAAAATTTGATTACATTCATTTTGAATGGGACAAAGCACACGGCGTGCGAGTTTTGTCGCACTGTCAAATTTTGCAAATGTTGTACAAGTTTGTGGTGCGACGGATTGTTGCATCACAATGGGACAATTGGGAAAACTTCAACTGGTCTATCTAAATTAATTGAGTCACTCATAACGGGGAGAGAGACTGGAGCATACATTTTTGACTGTCTCCTTTTTTAAAAGAAGTTAAAGGCTGAAGGTCTGACCCAAAAGGTCTGATATAGTACATACACCTACGGTACATGAAGGGTTTATGATGTACAACATTATCATTTCATTTTCATATCATATATTTCAAATACATACTGGACACAACGCATAATGGATGCCATTTGGTAAACCTCATCTTCTTTTCAGTGTGCCAGGCACATCATTCACTAATCACTAAAATATAGTTTTTGGCTGCACGGGGTTGCCAGATTTTCTAATCTAGCACGACTGAATGACCAGCCAACTTATACACATGTTGTATAGACACTGTCCACTGAAAACCGGACATCTGGCAACCCAACATTTATATTTACTCTACTCTAAAATGGATGACGAAAAGCTCATCACGTTTATTCAGTGCCATAGGGAGCTATACGACCCCAGCTATGAGATGTATAAGGACATAAATCAAAGAGACCAATGATGGAGAGCAATATCTCTTGCTATTGGATGCTCTGGTAAGTTAGTTAAGTATCTACTTCAGATAACTAATGTTAGCGTGCAGCTCTCTCTCAGACTAGCTAAGTAGCTAGTTACTTCAGATAACTAGCCTGTGTTAGCCGTTAGCGTGCAGCTCTCACTCAGACGTCTCTCTACGAATGTACCAGGGGTGGGTGTTCACGATGTAATGTAATCTACGTGAATGTATTGCAGTGGTTTTTACTAACGTTAGATCTAGCTTCAATAATTAGATCTAGTTTCAATAATTGATTAACAATGAAAAACGATAAGACCTGATAAGATGATAAGAAGATAAGACCTGTTTGAAAAAGTCTTCACTTTGACTTGCTGAATAGCAATCATTTACACACTGTATTGTTTTGACCTACAGACTGTGTTATTGATTTCTATTCAGATGAGGGACCCTACAAGGCTATTTCATAAATAGTTTGAACTTTTATCATTGCACTCAAATGGCAAACATTTTAAATCGCCCATAATAATAAAGTGGCTTTTATAATACACCTTTCTGGCTGTGTGTTTTGTGCGCTCCCTCTCCTGACATTTTACCAATACCCCTAAATCAGGGGACCCACATATTTTATCACAATATGTCCAGTTGTATCTTGTAGAAATTGTGGAAGCAAGGCAAGCAATATTGGTAGAGCCTATTGTAATCAGCCTGCCTGGTCCGACTACGTAACAATTGAGAATGGAATGTTGAGGTGCAACAGAAATTGCATCGCACGCCGTGTGCATTGGGATGCGATTTTTTATGATTTTCTCATAGACTTCAATGGTGTGAGTTGAAAATGGAATTTTGGGGCGCAACAAAATCGCATCGCACGCCGTGTGCGTTGCAATGGAATGTTGTCGCGCAACAGAAATCGCACACTGTGTGCATTGGCCTTAACAGTCTCCTTTCTGCTCTTCTATTGTAACAGTCTCCTTTCTAGTCTTCTATTGTAACAGTCTCCTTTCTGTCTTCTATTGTAACAGTCTCCTTTCTGTCTTCTGTTGTAACAGTCTCCTTTCTGCTCTTCTATTGTAACAGTCTCCTTTCTGTCTTCTATTGTAACAGTCTCCTTTCTGCTCTTCTATTGTAACAGTCTCCTTTCTGTCTTCTGTTGTAACAGTCTCCTTTCTGTCTTCTATTGTAACAGTCTCCTTTCTGCTCTTCTATTGTAACAGTCTCATTTCTGTCTTCTATTGTAACAGTCTCCTTTCTGTCTTCTATTGTAACAGTCTCCTTTCTGCTCTTCTGTTGTAACAGTCTCCTTTCTGCTCTTCTATTGTAACAGTCTCCTTTCTGCTCTTCTATTGTAACAGTCTCCTTTCTGTCTTCTATTGTAACAGTCTCCTTTCTGTCTTCTATTGTAACAGTCTCCTTTCTGTCTTCTATTGTAACAGTCTCCTTTCTGCTCTTCTATTGTAACAGTCTCCTTTCTGTCTTCTGTTGTAACAGTCTCCTTTCTGTCTTCTATTGTAACAGTCTCATTTCTGTCTTCTATTGTAACAGTCTCCTTTCTGCCTTCTATTGTAACAGTCTCCTTTCTGTCTTCTATTGTAACAGTCTCATTTCTGTCGTCTATTGTAACAGTCTCCTTTCTGCTCTTCTGTTGTAACAGTCTCCTTTCTGTCTTCTATTGTAACAGTCTCATTTCTGTCTTCTATTGTAACAGTCTCCTTTCTGTCTTCTATTGTAACAGTCTCCTTTCTGTCTTCTATTGTAACAGTCTCCTTTCTGTCTTCTATTGTAACAGTCTCCTTTCTGCTCTTCTATTGTAACAGTCTCCTTTCTGTCTTCTATTGTAACAGTCTCATTTCTGTCTTCTATTGTAACAGTCTCCTTTCTGTCTTCTATTGTAACAGTCTCCTTTCTGTCTTCTATTGTAACAGTCTCCTTTCTGTCTTCTATTGTAACAGTCTCCTTTCTGCTCTTCTATTGTAACAGTCTCCTTTCTGTCTTCTATTGTAACAGTCTCATTTCTGTCTTCTATTGTAACAGTCTCCTTTCTGTCTTCTGTTGTAACAGTCTCCTTTCTGTCTTCTATTGTAACAGTCTCCTTTCTGTCTTCTATTGTAACAGTCTCCTTTCTGTCTTCTATTGTAACAGTCTCCTTTCTGTCTTCTATTGTAACAGTCTCCTTTCTGTCTTCTATTGTAACAGTCTCCTTTCTATCTTCTATTGTAACAGTCTCCTTTCTGCTCTTCTATTGTAACAGTCTCCTTTCTGTCTTCTGTTGTAACAGTCTCATTTCTGTCTTCTATTGTAACAGTCTCCTTTCTGCTCTTCTATTGTAACAGTCTCCTTTCTGTCTTCTGTTGTAACAGTCTCATTTCTGTCTTCTATTGTAACAGTCTCCTTTCTGTCTTCTATTGTAACAGTCTCCTTTCTGTCTTCTATTGTAACAGTCTCCTTTCTGTCTTCTATTGTAACAGTCTCCTTTCTGTCTTCTATTGTAACAGTCTCCTTTCTGTCTTCTATTGTAACAGTCTCCTTTCTGTCTTCTATTGTAACAGTCTCCTTTCTGTCTTCTATTGTAACAGTCTCCTTTCTGTCTTCTGTTGTAACAGTCTCCTTTCTGTCTTCTATTGTAACAGTCTCCTTTCTGTCTTCTATTGTAACAGTCTCCTTTCTGTCTTCTGTTGTAACAGTCTCCTTTCTGTCTTCTATTGTAACAGTCTCCTTTCTGTCTTCTATTGTAACAGTCTCCTTTCTGTCTTCTATTGTAACAGTCTCCTTTCTGTCTTCTATTGTAACAGTCTCCTTTCTGTCTTCTATTGTAACAGTCTCCTTTCTGTCTTCTGTTGTAACAGTCTCCTTTCTATCTTCTATTGTAACAGTCTCCTTTCTGCTCTTCTATTGTAACAGTCTCATTTCTGTCTTCTATTGTAACAGTCTCCTTTCTGTCTTCTATTGTAACAGTCTCCTTTCTGTCTTCTATTGTAACAGTCTCCTTTCTGTCTTCTATTGTAACAGTCTCCTTTCTGCTCTTCTAATGTAACAGTCTCATTTCTGTCTTCTATTGTAACAGTCTCCTTTCTGTCTTCTATTGTAACAGTCTCCTTTCTGTCTTCTATTGTAACAGTCTCCTTTCTGCTCTTCTATTGTAACAGTCTCCTTTCTGCTCTTCTATTGTAACAGTCTCCTTTCTGTCTTCTTTTGTAACAGTCTCCTTTCTGCTCTTCTATTGTAACAGTCTCCTTTCTGTCTTCTATTGTAACAGTCTCCTTTCTGTCTTCTATTGTAACAGTCTCCTTTCTGTCTTCTATTGTAACAGTCTCCTTTCTGTCTTCTATTGTAACAGTCTCCTTTCTGTCTTCTATTGTAACAGTCTCCTTTCTGTCTTCTATTGTAACAGTCTCCTTTCTGCTCTTCTATTGTAACAGTCTCCTTTCTGTCTTCTATTGTAACAGTCTCCTTTCTGTCTTCTATTGTAACAGTCTCCTTTCTGTCTTCTATTGTAACAGTCTCCTTTCTGTCTTCTATTGTAACAGTCTCCTTTCTGGTCTTCTCTCAGAAAGCTGTTGGCCAGCTGCAATTAGTCCAAAATGCAGCAGCGAGAGTTTTAACCAAAACAAGCAGACGAGCTCATATAACTCCTATTTTAGAGACTCTACACTGGCTTCCTGTTAAGTTCAGAATAGATTTCAAGATCCTTCTGCTTGTTTATAAAGCTCTCACTGGCATAGCACCAGAATATGTTCAGATCTTTTGCTAGCATATCAGCCCAATAGAGCTCTCAGGTCTTCTGCTAGCATATCAGCCCAATAGAGCTCTCACGTCTTCTGCTAGCATATCAGCCCAATAGAGTTCTCAGGTCTTCTGCTAGCATATCAGCCCAATAGAGCTCTCAGTTCTTCTGCTAGCATATCAGCCCAATAGAGCTCTCAGTTCTTCTGATGCTGGATTTCTCTGTGTACCACATGTACAAAAGAAGAGATTTGGTGAGGCTGCATTCTCATTTTATCCACCCAAATTGTGGAATGCACTGGCAGTTTACATTAGGGATGCAACCTCAGCAAATATGTTCAAGTCAAGACTAAAAACCCATCTTTTTAATATTGAAATGACTAAATAATTAAATGAGTATTATATAATGATTACAGCACTTTGAGCTGCAACGCTATTTGCTATACAAATAAAGGCTATTATTATAATAATTATTATAATTATTATAATTATTATAATTATTATTATTGTTATTATTATTATTATTATTGTTGTTGTTGTTGTTGTTGTTATTATTATTATTATTATTGTTATTATTATTGTTATTATTATTATTATTATTATTATTATTATTATTATTATAGTCTCTATAGCCTGACTCAAACACGACCAATAATTCACTACCACTCCACTCCAGCAGGGGGCAGTAAAACACTACTGAGAAATTGCTCTAAAACCCCCCCAGAGCGACGAAAAGAAAAAGATTGGAGCTTAACCGTTTAACGTTTGTGAGAGTGAGAGCGATGGTATGGGAGAGAGGGGTAACATCGTAGGGACATTATTACCATGGCTGGACTCTCTATTTCCTTATCTTGAAAAAAAAAAAAAACCTGTTGGCTGGAAATAGCTGTCTGGCTGAACACAACATGAAGAGTTGCAGCCTTTCCCATGGCAGAGAGTGACCTGTCCATGGCTGGCATGTCCTCTCCTGGGACCCACACACACACACACACACACACACACACACACACACACACACACACACACACACACACACACACACACACACACACACACACACATGACTTATGGGTCCGAGAGAGGAGAACCAGTCACTGCCAGGGCAGGCCTTGCAGGGGAATTACCCACCAACACAAGTCACTTCCTTACAGATGGGCTACTTTGACCTGACAGAAAGGCTACTTTGACCTGACAGAAAGGCTACTTTGACCTGACAGAAAGGCTACTTTGACCTCACAGAAAGGCTACTTTGACCTGACAGAAAGGCTACTTTGACCTCACAGATGGGCTACTTTGACCTGACAGAAAGGCTACTTTGACCTGACAGAAAGGCTACTTTGACCTGACAGAAAGGCTACTTTGACCTCACAGAAAGGCTACTTTGTCAGACTTTTCTCTCTAACGGCCACAACCAAAACAAACATCTCAGAACGGCACTTTCAGAACGACAGGAGAGATTTGCTGCCATGTTTGTTGAGTTAAATGATAGAGAGACCAGTTGAATGGTAGATAGACCAGCTGAATGATAGAGAGACCAGCTGAATGATAGAGAGAGTAGCTGAATGATAGAGAGACCAGCTGAATGATAGAGAGACCAGCTGAATGATAGAGAGACCAGCTGAATGATAGAGAGACCAGCTGAATGATAGAGAGACCAGCTGAATGATAGAGAGACCAGCTGAATGATAGAGAGACTAGCTGAATGATAGAGAGACCAGCTGAATGATAGAGAGACCAGCTGAATGATAGAGAGACCAGCTGAATGATAGAGAGACCAGCTGAATGATAGAGAGACCAGCTGAATGATAGAGAGACCAGCTGAATGATAGAGAGACCAGCTGAATGATAGAGAGACCAGCTGAATGATAGAGAGTAGCTGAATGATAGAGAGTAGCTGAATGATAGAGAGAGTAGCTGAATGATAGAGAGACCAGCTGAATGATAGAGAGACCAGCTGAATGATAGAGAGAGTAGCTGAATGATAGAGAGAGTAGCTGAATGATAGAGAGACTAGCTGAATGATAGAGAGACCAGCTGAATGATAGAGAGACCAGCTGAATGATAGAGAGACCAGCTGAATGATAGAGAGACCAGCTGAATGATAGAGACACCAGCTGAATGATAGAGAGACCAGCTGAATGATAGAGAGACCAGCTGAATGATAGAGAGTAGCTGAATGATAGAGAGACCAACTGAATGATAGAGAGACCAGCTGAATGATAGAGAGAGTAGCTGAATGATAGAGAGAGTAGCTGAATGATAGAGAGACTAGCTGAATGATAGAGAGACCAGCTGAATGATAGAGAGACCAGCTGAATGATAGAGAGAGTAGCTGAATGATAGAGAGAGTAGCTGAATGATAGAGAGACTAGCTGAATGATAGAGAGACCAGCTGAATGATAGAGAGACCAACTGAATGATAGAGACACCAGCTGAATGATAGAGAGAGTAGCTGAATGATAGAGAGAGTAGCTGAATGATAGAGAGACTAGCTGAATGATAGAGAGACCAGCTGAATGATAGAGAGACCAGCTGAATGATAGAGAGACCAGCTGAATGATAGAGAGACCAGCTGAATGATAGAGACACCAGCTCAATGATAGAGAGACCAGCTGAATGATAGAGAGTAGCTGAATGATAGAGAGACCAACTGAATGATAGAGAGTAGCTGAATGATAGAGAGACCAGCTGAATGATAGAGAGAACAGCTGAATGATAGAGAGTAGCTGAATGATAGAGAGACCAACTGAATGATAGAGAGACCAGCTGAATGATAGAGACCAGCTGAATGATAGAGAGACCGACCAGCTCATGTGACCCGTCTGCCAGCCCCCTCCCCCCCGGCCCCCTTAGTCACATGACCAAGCTGGTGACATCAGCAGGAAAACGCCTCACCACACGGGTCATGTGACACAGGGACATCCTGTGTGACTGGGTTGATAGAAGTTGATACGTTTGTGTAGGACACACACACACACACACACACACATAGCTCACCTCTAGCGGGGGCTCCAGTCCCAGAGGGTCAGATGTCTTGATGTGCACCGAGTCTCTCCTTATATCAGCGGGGTGGGGAGACGAACCCTGCCCCAGACTCCCCCCCCTCCTCCCCCCAGACCCCCAGGAGGGGGGAGACGACCCCCCCCCAGGCTCCATGTCCAACATGCCCAGG
>NC_137681.1:30947192-30967192 GCF_963989245.1 Nansenia antarctica | reverse complement strand
AAGAGAGGATAGAGGGATGAGAAAAGAGGAGAGAAGAGAGGAGAGAGAGGAGAGAGGGATGAGAAGAGAGGAGAGAGGGATGAGAAGAGAGGAGAGAGGGTTAAGAAGAGAGGAGAGAGGATAGAGGGATGAGAAAAGAGGAGAGAAGAGAGGAGAGAGAGGAGAGAGGGATGAGAAGAGAGGAGAGAAGAGAGGAGAGAGGAGAGAGGGATGAGAAGAGAGGAGAGAAGAGAGAGGGATGAGAAGAGAGGAGAGAGGGATGAGAGGAGAGGATAGAGGGATGAGAAGAGAGGAGAGAGGAGAGAAGAGAGGAGAGAGGGATGAGAAGAGAGGAGAGAGGATAGAGGGATGAGAAGAGAGGAGAGAGGAGAGAGGGATGAGAAGAGAGGAGAGAGTGATGAGAGGCCGGGGGAAAGAGGATTAAGAGAAACTTCAATAAAAGATGAGAGAACAAACAGAAGACGTGAGAAAGTAAAAAATACGTGACAGAGAGACAGAAAGAGGGAGAAAGAGAGAGAGAGAGACAGACAGAAAGAGGGAGAGACAGACAGAAAGAGGGAGAGAGAGACTTTCAACTTAAGAAGGATGAGAGAGAGGAATAAGAGAGTGCTGAGAAGCAGACACCGCCAACATGATGGAACAGGGGATCAAAGACACGAGAATCACCAAAAAAGAAAGAAGATTAAATGAGACAGCAGAAAAAGCTCCAGCACAAGGGAGTTAACCAGGGCGCGTTAGGGGGATAGAGGGCTTAGCTACAGGTATTGTAGAGCTTTAGGATGTGCTGTCAGGTATTGTAGAGCTTTAGGATGTGCTGTCAGGAGCTCATCTATCTGCTGACCCAGAAAGACTCACATTATCCTCTATATTAATTATGAGCATATCTGACAAACTTCTGAAGAATTAGCCCTGTAGCCTGCAGCCCAGTATGCACTGTACCAAAACACACTCACTCATTCTCTCTCTCTCTCCCCCTCTCTCTCTCTCCCTCTCTCTCACCCTCTCTCTCCTTCTCTCTCCCTCTCTCTCCCGGCCCCCTCCCTCCCTCGTTCTCTCTCCTCCGTGTGCCCTTCATTCTCCCTCCCTCCCTCCTCCGCCTCTTGCTGTGCTATCCCACCATCTCACACTCCCAGCCCAATCTGTGCTTCTGAATCTCCATAAGGGATTGCTTATGCAAATAAGGGTGCCTTGGAGCCAACAGAGAGGCTCATGGGAAGAAAGGGTAGGGGAAGTCGAGGGGAAGAAAGTTGGGGGCGTCTCGCGGGGATAGAAAGAATATTCTAGAACTTCCCTTAAAGTTGGCAGCTCAGATGAATTCCTGTCTTAGGGAGGTAGTTGTGGAGCAGCCATATTGGGAGAGATGAGAGACGTGCTGCGGAGAAGAGTGTTGTGGTGCATGCTGGGAAGCTGTGTGCTGTGGTATCGTACCTGAGGTAGAGCCTGCATGACCGTGTCCAGCAGGGCTCTCATCCCCACCGCCATCTTCAACAGCTTCAGCACTGATGGGGGGAGACACACACACAAAAACACACACACACACACACACACACACACATTAGCACCTTGATATGCAGCCTTTGTCTGATCTCCTGGGGGGCATTCCATCAAGGAACAAGTCTGGCTGGATTTATCAAAATAAGCCTGGATTTTATTTTAGCGACGTTGATGGAATACCCATCAAGACAGAGGCCTTGTTTGGTTGAGACAGGGGCCTTGTTTGGTTGAGAAAGAGGCCTTGTTTGGTTGAGAAAGAGGCCTTGTTTGGTTGAGACAGAGGCCTTGTTTGGTTGAGACAGAGGCCTTGTTTGGTTGAGACAGAGGCCTTGTTTGGTTGAGACAGAGGCCTTGTTTGGTTGAGACAGAGGCCTTGTTTGGTAGAGTTATTGGCCTTGTTTGGTAGAGATATAGGCCTTGTTTGGTAGAGTTATTGGCCTTGTTTGGTAGAGATATAGGCCTTGTTTGGTAGAGATATAGGCCTTGTTTGGTTGAGACAGAGGCCTTGTTTGGTAGAGTTATTGGCCTTGTTTGGTAGAGATATAGGCCTTGTTTGGTAGAGTTATTGGCCTTGTTTGGTAGAGATATAGGCCTTGTTTGGTAGAGATATAGGCCTTGTTTGGTTGAGATATAGGCCTTGTTTGGTTGAGACAGAGGCCTTGTTTGGTTGAGAAAGAGGCCTTGTTTGGTTGAGATATAGGCCTTGTTTGGTTGAGAAAGACACCATGTTTGGTTGAGACAGAGCCCTTGTTTGGTAGAGATATAGGCCTTGTTTGGTAGAGTTATGACATGACACACTTGGTGTAAACTATGTTGTAAAAGTACATAACTAACTAAACTATGTTGTGAAAGTACATAACTAACTAAACTATGTTGTGAAAGTACATAACTAACTAAACTATGTTGTGAAAGTACATAACTAACTAAACTATGTTGTGAAAGCACCTAACTAACTTAACTATGTTGTGAAGCTACGTAACTAACTAAACTATGTTGTGAAAGTACGTAACTAACTAAACTATGTTGTGCAAGCACGTAACTAACTTAACTATGTTGTGAAGCTACGTAACTAACTAAACTATGTTGTGACAGTACGTAACTAACTAAACTATGTTGTGCAAGCACGTAACTAATTAAACTATGTTGTGAAAGTACGTAACTAACTAAACTATGTTGTGAAAGCACGTAACTAATGAAACTATGTTGTGAAGGTACGTAACTAAGTAAATTATGTTGTGAAAACACTGAACTAACTAAAGTATGTTGTGAAAGTACGTAACTAATTAAACTATGTTGTGATAGTACGTAACTAACTAAACTATGTTGTGAAAGTACGTAACTAACTAAACTATGTTGTGATAGCACGTAACTAACTAAAGTACATTGTGAAAGTACGTAACTAACCAAACTATGTTTTGAAAGTATTTAACTAACTAAACTATGTTGTGAAAGTACGTAAGTAACTCAACTATGTTGTGAAAGTACGTAACTCACTAACGTATGTTGTTAAAGTACGTAACTAACTATGTTGTGAAAGCAACTAACTAGCTAAACTATGTTGTGAAAGTACGTAACTAACTAAACTATGTTGTGAAAGTAAGTAACTAAGTAAATTATGTTGTGAAAGTATGTAACTAGCTAAACTATGTTGTGAAAGTATGTAACTAACTAAACTATGTTGTGAAAGTATGTAACTAAGTAAATTATGTAGAGAAAGTACGTAACTAACTAACCTATGTTGTAAAAGTATGTAACTAACTAAAATATGTTGTGAAAGTATGTAACTAACTAAACTATGTTGTGAAAGTATGTAACTAACTAAACTATGTTGTGAAAGCACCTAACGAATTTATGTTGTGAAAGTACATAACTAACTAAACTATGTTGTGAAAGTAAGTAACTAACTAAACTATGTTGTAAAAGTACGTAACTAACTAAAGTATGTTGTGAAAGTACGTAACTAACTAAACTATGTTGTGAAAGCACGTAACTAACTAATCCAGCGGTTCCCAACCTGTGGGCCGCGGCCCACTGGTGGTCCGCGAGAGTACTGCAAGTGGGCCGCAAAATCATGGGCAAAAAAAGGTTTTATTGACGTTTTTTTGTTACAAAAACGTTTTAATTTTAAAAAGATAAAAAATCTTGGATTTAACAGCCTTGATCGTATTGTGTGTGGTGTGCGCCGATATTTCCATCCGAAAAGAAGAAGTCAGCTCGCTTCTTGATTGGCTACATTCCATCCCGGACTCGCGAACAGGGTTGCCAAATGGGATCGACATTTTCCACCCTAGCCACAGTCTAAAACCGCTAATTCCACCAAAAAAACCCGAGCCCATCTGGCAACCCTAGTCGGGAGTCGGGAGTTGCCCACACACATAAGGATGTTTGGTCGTAAATATTGAACACATACAACATTTACGATCTTGGTATTTGATATATAAAACATTGCCGCTCGGCTTTAATGGTTTAACCGCTATTTATTTTTAATTTGTTTGTCACGCTCCCTCTAGCGCTTTGCGCGCTGCTGAGTGGGCCGCGAATACTGGACATATCTGTAAAGGGGGCCGTGAGTCCTAAAAGGTTGGGAAACGCTGAACTAATCTATGTTGTGTAAACACATAACTAACTAAACTATGCTGTGAAAGCAGGTAACTAACAAAAATATGTTGTTAAAGCACATAACTAACAAAACTATGTTGTGAAAGTACGTAACTAACAAAACTATGTTGTGAAAGTACATAACTAACTAAAGTACGTTGTGAAAGTACGTAACTAACCAAACTATGTTGTGAAAGTATGTAACTAACTAAACTATGTTGTGAAAGTACGTAAGTAACTAAACTATGTTGTGAAAGTACGTAACTCACTAACGTATGTTGTTAAAGTACGTAACTAACTATGTTGTGAAAGTATGTAACTAGCTAAACTATGTTGTGAAAGTACGTAACTAACTAAACTATGTTGTGAAAGTACGTAACTAAGTAAATTATGTAGAGAAAGTACGTAACTAACTAACCTATGTTGTAAAAGTACGTAACTAACTAAAATATGTTGTGAAAGTACGTAACTAACTAAACTATGTTGTCAAAGTACGTAACTAACTAAACTATGTTGTGAAAGTATGTAACTAACTAAACTATGTTGTGAAAGCACGTAACTAACTAAACTATGTTGTGAAAGTACGTAACTAACTAAAGTATGTTGTGAAAGTACGTAACTAACTAAAGTATGTTGTGAAAGTTCATAACTAACTAAACTATGTTGTGAAAGTATGTAACTAACTAAACTATGTTGTGAAAGTACGTAACTAACTAAACTATGTTGTGAAAGTATGTAACTAACTAAACTATGTTGTGAAAGCACGTAACTAACTAAACTATGTTGTGAAAGTACGTAACTAACTAAACTATGTTGTGAAAGTACGTAACTAACTAAAGTATGTTGTGAAAGTACGTAACTAACTAAACTATGTTGTGAAAGCATGTAACTAACTAATCTATGTTGTGTAAACACATAACTAACTAAACTATGCTGTGAAAGCAGGTAATTAACAAAAATATGTTGTTAAAGCACATAACTAAAACAACGGGGTCATCCCTATGTTCCCCGGGTCCTATGTTCCCCGATTTCTTAGCAAAAAAAAAAAAAGGGGTTCTATGTTCCCCGCTTCCGAAAAAGGGTTCTATGTTCCCCGCTTCCGAAAAAGGGTCCTATGTTCCCCGCCTGCCGTTGTGTCAAGCGACCCCAGGTGTCGTTATGTAGTACTGCATGAGAGTTTTTTTTTGTTTTTTTATTATTATTTAAAAAACAACATACACAAATACATAATCATACTGTGTTTTTTATTTATTTATTTATTTATTTAAAAAACAACATACACAAATACATAATCATACTGTGGATTACTAATTGATAAAGACATTTACTGGAAATTGCAGGAACTATTATACATAGGAACAAAATTATTATGTGTACAACATTATTATATGAACAAAATGATTATATGTACAAAACCTTTTGTAGGTAGGACACTATTGGACCTCGGCCCAAATCTAGTACTGAACCTGACCCCCCATGCTAAACCATTTGGAAGTACAGTATACTAGGACTCCAATTCAGACACACTGGGGGGCTGTCACAAATCTACTAACTCTAATCAGCCTGGTCTCACACGGCAGACGTCAGAATTCGACGTTTATGGACAAACGTCGAATTCCGACGTGACATTTGCATCCAAACGTCGAATTCCGACGTGACATTGGGGTAGCTCGTTCTGATAGCGCAGGGGTGCGCCTGTTATGTGCGCCTGTCGAGGCTTCTCTCGGGATTATTCCATTTTGAATTGGAAACCCTATGGTTACCCTAACCCTAACCCTAACCCTAACCCTAAATGTGGCCTAACTAATTAATGCAAGTGCAATTCAAAATGGAATAATCCCGAGAGAAGCCCCGACAGGCGCACATAACAGGCGCACCCCTGCGCTATCAGAACGAGATACCCCAATGTCACGTCGGAATTCGACGTTTGGATGCAAATGTCACGTCGGAATTCGACGTTTGGATGCGATCTCACGTCAGAATTCGACGTTTGTCCATAAACGTCGAATTCTGACGTCTGCCGTGTGAGACCAGGTTGCCCTAATTATTTAAAATAAAAATAAATAAATAAACAAGAATGTGTTGTGTAACAACTCCCCCAAGATTCCCCTCCACCACAGAGAGACTAAACTGTCCTTCTGAAAGAGACTACACTGACATCCTCCATCCCAGACAGACTACAATGACCACCATCACAGTGTGACATGGGAGAGTTACTCCATATGAGAGTGGAGAAACGTATTCTTCAGGTAGCATGTGTTCCTGATGTTGTGGACTACTCTTTTATCAACAATTTCACAGTATTGCCCATTGGTGGCAGTTGAATTCATACCTATCCCAACAAGTTGGCGTGGTTCCCAAAAACATTTATGATGTAGGAACAGGAGGGTGTCAGTGATGGCTGAGGGTGGGAAGAGAAGCTTTGCTCCCTCCTTGTACTCTTCACAGCCTGTCAGGGGATCTTCTCTGTGGAGTGGCAGGAACACAGTCCATTCAAACAGGAGCTGTGGATTCTCTGAAAATAAAAGACATCAAGTATTAAGGTAGGCTATAGATTCCCATCAATATTTTTTATACAAGGTCTTTCAGTAAGACTATTTTACCTGACATGGTAGCCCATATGCCTGTGATTTTCACCGGTGGCCTGTGGTTCCTGTCTTCACCAAGTAGGGTTGGGTTGAGTTGGGTTGGGGTTGTCTCCACAAATGACCCAACTCTGATAGTCTTTATATCAAATCTGAGAATGAAATTCAGTATGCTAATTATAAAAGGGGTATGCTATTGATAATTGATATTGATAAGCAATGTGGAATGTGTTCGAAAGAAACATGGAGCAAAGGACCAATAACCATGTTGAATGTAAGTGTAACAATGACAGATCTGAACAAAAAAAATATAATTTAATCTAATAACTAAATCTGAAGTATTAAGTTAATTATTTGATATTGTTAATATAATATTGTCTGCTAATTATGGGTTAATTCATTCTTATCCTATCACCTCTGGGCCTGTGCGTATATCGAGTATAGGTTTAACTATGAGCCGAAACAAAAATTAACGAAACATCAAACACAGCAGAGGACAGGAGGGCTCTTTAAAACACTACAAGCGCGACGTTTTTTTACCTACTAAAGCGCGACGAGGTGTGGATTCACACGACCACTATTCACAATGGGGGAGTGTGTACTGACCCACAAAAATCGCTGGATGGCGATGTCACGCAAGAAGCGTGAACACGCAACAGAAACACACCGCGGGGGAAACCCGATCTCTTTGTTCATTGATCGGAGAGCCATCAACCCTCCCCCCACTGCCCGCAGCGCAGAGCGCATGTCTTATCGCTGGAACGAGACTGACTGATACACACCACACCTCTGCCATCATACATCGGTCCCACATGTATTTATTTACCATCATATTTTTCAATATAAAACGGTATGATATGGTAGCCTACATTGCAGTCGTCCCGCAGTTCTAGTAGATCGCCGACATCATGTTATTTGATGTACACATTTCACGGCAAGAGAATTCCGATTTGTGGCAAACACCCAACAATTGTTCGTTCACTAAACATTATAACATGAACACAGTTATAGCACCAGTTCCTAGCACCTAGTTTCCTAGCACCAGGGGAGCCCCCCCTCCCAAATTTCGTTGTTTGGTACCTGTGCTATATCAATGACAAATAAAGACCATTCATTCATTCATTCAAACAATGACAGTTACAGTCTCGCTCAAACTGTAGCGAGATTAGGAGACTACTAATTGAGAAAAAGAAAAGAAAATACATGAAAGAAAGGAGAGAAAGAGTACAGAATGATAAATCATTCAGAATGTTATTGGTTTTAATATTTCAAAATCTGCCAGAATAAGCACGCTCCCTCGCACGCCCAGCCCATCATTTTTGATGCCGCTAATGTGTGTAATGAAAAGTGTGACAATGTTGAAAGACATGATGTCATAATCAAAATATAAAACCTGGTTGGATAAAATAAGATTCTGTTGTGATTGTGTTGACATTGTTGTGATGTCAAAAGAGATCTTGGTTATGTAATGTGTAAAGTGGAGAGGAGATTGATCGGAACTGCGGGAGTTTTCATTACTAACGAATGATGGTTGATTATTATTATACAAAAATAATAGTAATAAATATTGCAATATTGTGTTATCATAGTTATGAGCTTCACAGTGATAAAGTCTGTTTATTTGTCGTGAACTTCACGCCGGCCGTGCCCGTAACATCAGCAGACAATCGACTGCTGTAAGCTTGTAAGCGTTGAAACCTGCTTGGCAGCTTTGAAACCCGCTTGGCTCGCTCATGAATTGGCAGCTATTGTTTGCTGATGGGAAACGATCAATAAGATTACCCTCCCCCGTGCATCAACCATTGCATCAAGTGATTGTAACTCACTTTAGAAACTAGTTCTTAGCCTACACGTTTATTTGTCAAATACATGCTATGCATGTTTCTCTAAAATGCATAAAGTTCCTATGAGCAGAGAAGTGGGGAAATTATTAGAGCAATCTGATATGAAGCTTGAGTCAGCTGAGAACGAACTATGGAACAGATTAAATGCTATATATGGAGAGGAGATTGATTGAGACTGCGGGAGCTTTACTAATGAATGAAAGTTGATTATCATTATTAAAAAAGAATAGTAATAAATATTGCAATATTGTGTTATCATAGTTATGAGCTTCACAAAGTCTGTTTATTTGTCGTGAACTTCACGCCGGCCCTAACATCAGCAGACAATCGACTGCTGTAAGCTTGTAAGCTTTGAAACCCGCTTGGCTCGCTCATGAATTGAATCAAGTGATTGTAACTCAGAAGTTTGTAACTTAGAAACGAGTTGTCCCATACAGTGATTTTGTTTGTGCCTACTTGTTAGAAACAGAGCCTAGTATGTTTATAACCAAGTGCTTTAGTTGGCGAGCGGACATGCCACATATCATCCCCGTACCTCCATCCCACATGTATTCATCATCATATTTTTCAATTTATGTTGTATTGTCTGAACGAACATTTATTTCACCATATTACGTGACTTATGCACCTTAGGTTTTTGTGAACGGGACGATCAGAAAGAGATTAGTTTACCACGAAACAAGGAATGCAAAATCAAAAAAACAACGCATTACATTGGCCGTCCTATTGAGATGATAACTGTTTACAGATTGAACTCATTATCACTATTAGGCTACCGAGTCTCGATCTCAAATGGCATTCAATTGTCAGGATTCATCTTTGATAAACAATGGCCTACTAATCAATCGTTGATGATTACATAATCAAATGTAGCCCGCAGCGCAGAGTGCATGCCATTGAATATGTTTGCATATGAACACACTTATTCCTACATTATCAATATCTTATTATCAATTGTCAATACTCTCTCCCTTCTTCTCCTTACTTTCCTGTCTGTCTTCACTATCTGGGACTGCCCCACTCAGAAATATCAGTTCGTTATATCGTTGATGATTACAGGCATAATCATCGCCGACATCATTTTATTTGATGTACACATTTCACGGCAAGAGACAGTTTATTCACCCAACAATTGTTTGTTCACTGCACAACATGAACACAGTGAGGATTCAAACAAACAAAATAATGAATACACTCTGCAATTGGCTACTACTACAACGTGGTCTACAGTGATATACAAAAAAGACATTATATACAATATTATAAATATCCGTTTGTTATATAATATTCGTTGATGAACTACTTTGCTGTGGTACCTATGTAATACCACACAGCTTGATAGGTACATACTGTGCAGTGTATCATTCATAACTGTACATAGGCTACACATATCATAATATCTTATCACTATTGCATGGAACTTGGGTAAACCCGCTGTGAAAAAAAAACCTCAGCTCCAACAAATCTGAAGGGATTGGGAGACATACTGTACAGTTTATCATTTTCATAACTGTCTGTACATATACATCTTATGTATCACTATTGCTATATATAGCCTATATATAAACACATTATGTTACAAATATCAGTCTTATCCACTGTATCTAATTCAGCACTGAAGCCTGAAGGTTGAGCACAGTCTGTGCCCCCTTGCTACCTCTGCTGATATAAAAGAGAATTGCAGCCTTGGAGAAAAAGATGGCAGCCGAATCCCAAGGCAAATACACAGACACAGACAGAAATACTGCAAAATCGCTTTATATGAATGAATGAATGAATGAATGAATGAATGAATGGACTTTATTGTCATTGCTACAGTACAGGTACCAAAAAACGAAATTTAGGAGGGGTGGCTCCCCTGGTGTTAGGAAAGGGGAAAATAAACACTTTTAGAAAAAAAAAAAGAAAAAAAAAACATAAGAAGGGAAGGAGCTGGTTTACATAAATAAAGGCTATGTACACAATCCACTGTACTATACTGTACAGATAGTCGACTAGGGTTGTCATATTGCACAATAGTATTTTTATTCACGTTATTTAAAGTGTCACAGTTTGCAGGCTTGAAATGTACATGTTTGTGCCTCAGCACTACACCTGATTTTTTCAGTCCAGCAGCTGCCATACAATCCGTCCAGACTGTCCAGGGCCCAGAACTTAGGTCTTTGCTGTGTTCAGGGCCTGGACGGCCCTGTGGTAGAAGCAGTTCTTCAGTCTGTTTGTCTTAGCGGCCAGGGTCCTGAACCTCCTTTTCGAGGGCAGCCTGGTAAAGTGTACATGCCCAGGGTGGGTCGGGTCCCTGGAGATCTTTGAGGCCTTCCTGAGACAGCGTGTGTTGTACAGCTCTTCCAGAGAGGGGAGGGGGGCGCCGGTGATCTTCTGTGCTGTTCTCACTACTCTCTGTAGCGCATTTCTCTCCGCTGTTGTGCAGCTGGAGAACCAGTTGCAGATGCCGTAGGTGAGGATGCTCTCCACTGCGCCGCGGTAGAAGGCCACCAGTATCTCCTGCTTGTTGTGTTCCTTCCTGAGGCATCTCAGGGTGTATAGCCGCTGTTGTGCCCTCTTGATGGTGCCTTTTGTGTTGTCCTTCCAGGTCAGGTCATCCCGCATGTGATGTCCCAGGAATCGAAGGGTTGAGACTCTCTCCACGCTCTCTCCGTCGATGAGCAGGGGCTGGATCTCTGACTTTTTCCTCCTGAAGTCTACGATGAATTCCTGGGTCTTTGACTTGTTCAGCAGCAGGTTGTTAACCTTGCACAGCTTGCTCAGTTGCTCTACCTCATCCCTGTACGCCGCCTCGTCCCCCCCCCGAGATACATCCCACCACGGTGGTGTCGTCTGCAAACTTTACGATGTAGTTGCTGGGGTGGACGGGGGTGAAGTCGTAGGTGTAGAGGTTGTAGAGGATGGGGCTTAGCACGCAGCCCTGGGGGGACCCAGTGCTGAGGCTGAGGGCTGTGGAGGTGTGGGGGCCCACCCGCACCCTCTGGGGGCGGTCGGTCAGGAAGTCCTTGATCCACGCACATATAGAGTGTGATAGACCCAGGTCTAGTAGTTTGGACTAGCCTGTGTGGAAGGATGGTGTTGAAGGCGGAGCTGAAGTCCACGAAGAGCAGTCTCGCGTAGCTGTTTCCCCTCTCCAGGTGGGATAGAGTGGCGTGGAGAGTCGTCGCGATGGCGTCCTCTGTGGACCTGTGGGCTCTGTAGGCGAACTGGTATGGATCCAGGTTGGGCGGGAGGCGTGTGAGTATGTGGGCCCGGACTAGTTTCTCGAAGCACTTCATGATGATTGGTGTGAGTGCCACCGGGTGGTAGTCGTTTAGGCAGCTCACCGTGCTTTTCTTCGGGACTGGGATGATAGTTGAGGTTTTCAGGCAGGGTGGGACGGTGGCCTGGGACAGGGACTGGTTAAAGATGTTGGTGAAACCCCGGCCAGCTGGTCGGCGCAGTCTCTCAGCACCCGTCCCAGGACGCCATCCGGCCCCGAGGCTTTCCTGGGGTCCACCGCCTTCAGTACGCGTCTCACTTCATGCTCTGTGAGGGTGAGGCTGCTGAGAGCTGGAGAGAGTGGTGTTTGTGTTGCGGTTACCTCCGTTCGCCCCTCGTCGAACCGGGCGTAGAAGGTGTTCAGCTTTCCCGCCAGCAGGGGAACTAACTCGATTTTGAAAATGTAAAGATGCTGGGTGGTAGAACGCACATATCTAGGAAAAGTCATGAAAGGAGGGTCCTGAAATTTGATCGAGTGCAAAGGTAGATTTTTTTTTGTACTCACTGGTGCTGTTTAACACCTCACGGCTGATTAAGTGTTAAACAGGAGGGCTCTTTAAACAGGTGGACGAGTTGCCAATTGGTCCGGTACAGGCGCGCTAATGATGATGGACGTAACATCAGTCCAATCATGGGCGGGCACCGTGATTGAGAAAGGATTAAGAAAGGATTTAAAATTGTGAAAGGAGGAGACACAGAGGGGAAACTGTTCAATGTCCAATGTCAAATGTTCAATGTCAAACTAATAACATTTAGGGCCTGATTTACTAAGATCCCAAATAACGAATACTAATTGAAGTTCACACACAGGGGAAGTTGTGAGATATACTTGTTATAGGCTATACTTCAAATAAGGCCCGCTATCGTCTACATTGGAAAGATCAACAATCCTCACTGCACACCGTTAGTAGATCAGCTTGCAGATGTAGAACCAGTTTGCACATTAATAGGCCATTAATAGGCTAATAAGTTATAATTCTGTATTTTTGTTCTAGCTTATCATCGTACTCTAAACGATGCTGTCCAAGTGCGCCATCCTTCACTTTGGATATTCCTTCGGCACCTGAAGGATCAGCAAACACTTGCAGAGGATAAGCTGGGGATGGCAGACAGAGGCCACGCAAGGAGACGGAAGTGGAGGGAGTTGGAGGCCCGTCTACTGAGGCTGAAAGGACAGTATATGCAGGGCCTCAGAGATCTGGCTTCGTACTGGAGGGCTGTCAGCCGTAGCGTCCGTATGGGCTAGATCTTTTTGATTTTTTCATTTTTCCACATTTATTTTGATAGCACTTTGGCCTATGTTGTTGTTATTATTATTGTTATTGGCCTAATGTTGTTATTGTTATTATTATTTTATTATTATTATTGTTATTGTTATTATTATGTTATTGTTATAGTTATTGGCCTAAATATTGTTATTGTTATTATTGTTATTATGTATGCACAAACATAGTTTATTTTTTTGGTTGGTTGCAATAAAAGCCTATATTTTGGATTGATATCTCTACTGTATTTATTTGATTCCGTTTGACAAAAATTTAGAAAAAATATTTACAGTTTTTCTCAATTGCTTTGGTGCATTTCTCTGATCAGAATTGAAATTCTCATAACTGTTAGTTTAACCTCCACAGCATTTAGTCATTAATTTTGTGCACATCATAGTAGCAGTTTCTCATTCCTTCAAACAAATTGCAAATGCTTTTGGACATGCATCAATTGCTGTCATACAATTCTCTGCTGTTTTATAACATTATCATTTGCTTATGTCATGTCAGTCAAAATGAACTATACTTTTGGATGCTTAATAGTCATTCCCTATAAAAACTAATAGTCCTCATTTCATTGCTTGAGTCATTACATCCAAAAATGTTGAACAAGTTGTCAAAATCTGTCAAGCAAATTCTATACATTTCTTTATCATTTTTTCCTGAAAAAAATATTTCTCTCAGCTTTCACTGATGAGGAGGAGTGTGTGAAGCATTGATTGTAACCAATGATAAGCCACTTCTCCACAGTCACTCAGAGCTGAGTCCCATGAACCCTCAATTGGCAAGCATATATGAAGCTTACAGTGGGACAAGAACTTGTCACTTTTTACATTTTACATTTAGACTTTTTTACTGCTTTACTGCAGCACATATTTACTGTATTGTAGTGTAAAGTAGTGTTACAGTAAAGATTTGCCATATTTACAGTATGATACTGTACTGCAGCATTTTACAAGTGGGAAGCACTGTTATTGTACACTACAGTAATATGGGTTAAAATCTCATGTTTACTGTACATTACTGTCATTTTACTCTGCACCACATAGACAAGACAAGGCAAGACAACCTTGCAGAGGTGGAAAAGGGCCCCTTTTTACTCCACAACAAGAGGAAGCCATTTGTGCAATGGTGATTGCAAACAATGCCATAAGGTTGAGAGAGATACAAAGCGCTGTTATAGAGGATGACAATATCTTTGGGAATATTGAATCTGTTTCAATCGCTACAATTGACAGAGTGCTCAGGAGAAATGAAATGCGCATGAAACAATTGTACAATGTGCCATTTGAACGGAACAGCGACAGAGTGAAGGAGATCCGTCACCGGTATGTACAGGTAAAACATTTATGTGTTCTATGCATACTCTAATGTCCAGTACTGTAAACTGGTTACTTTGTGTATGTGGGGCACATGGCGCGTTCTGGCCTGCAGAGGGAGCCAGACTGCCGTTGGAGGGGAATATTGGGCTGATTACGGACAGGTGTCAGTGATCAGACTCGTTGTCCCACTGGTCTATTTAACCTGTGTGTGTTTGTTCCCTCGAGAGAGGAGTAGGGCAGGAAGTACCTGCCGCGGAGAGACACTGTGAGACAGAGAGAGAGAGAGAGCCGCGGCGAGGACGCACGAGATCCCGAAAGGGGGTGAGGTGCGGGGAGCCGGGCGGACGGAGCGGGTCCCGAAAGGGAGGAGCAGCGGGGCGAGAGCGAGGGCTCTGCCAGGAGCGGGCGGACGGAGCGGGTCCCGAAAGGGAGGAGCAGCGGGGCGAGAGCGAGGGCTCTGCCGGGAGCGAACGAGTCCCGAGAGGGGGCGGGTCGCGGAGCGGGTCCCGAAAGGGAGAACAGCGGGTGCGGGTCCCGGAAGGGAGAAGCAGCGTGGGGGAAAAGACTCGCTCAGCACGTCAGTGACGGTGCTGAGCTGTGCTGGACTAAATAAAAGCATATTCTGCAACTGTTCCTCTGTGTCGACCTCCCTCTGTGCCTAGAGACTCTTACATCTGGCGCCCAACGTGGGGCACAGAGAGGGGGTCGGCACACACGCCCAGAGGACCATGGACTCATCGATCCAGGTGGTGACACACATGGCGGCGGAGTTGGTGCGGGGACAGGCGGAGCAGCGGGCCATGCTCCGCGAGCTACTGGACCGCACCGAGCCACCCGGGGGAGGTCCCCGGGTTCGGGCCCAGGGGAGGGGGGTGCGGGACGAGCCGGAGGCCGTTCTCGACCCCTTCCCCGACAACCACCTGCCCCGACCGCAGGTTCCAGCCCCGGGCCCAGCCCCGGGCCCAGCCCCGGGCCCGCGCCCTACCCCGACCCCGGCTCCGCGCCAACGGGCCGGCGGGGCGCGGCCTGGGGTACGGCCTGGGGTGGAGCCGCGGCGGGAGCCACCAACGCCTGCCCGGTGGACAGGGCGGGCCACCGGGGGGAGGAACACACACGGGGGGCCAACCTCCACCCCACAGACGGCCCCACGAGCGGTAGAGGAGGGATGCTGGCGATGCGGACAGCCTGGCCACCTCCGCCGGGACTGCCCCGAGATGGAGGTGGGTCAGGTAATCCGCGTCGTCGGCAGTCCGACCCCTCCCGCGCGTCCAGGACAGGCGTTTTACATCCCAGTAAGGGTACAGCGCGAGACGCACCAGGCGCTGTTGGATTCTGGTGCCGGACAGACCATTATCGACCAGCGCCTGGTTCGACCTGGGGCATTGTTAGAGGCATCGCGGGTTGGGATACTGTGTATACATGGGGATTGTCACCAGTATCCGGTGGTCCCCATCGAAATTCGTTATGGGGGGAAAAAATATAGTGTCAAGGCGGCGGTTAGTCCGAGCCTCATGCACCCCCTAATTTTGGGTTTAGATTGGGCTGGGTTTCCGCAGGTATGAGGGGAAACCACGGGGGTGCGTGCACGACCGACAGGGAAATGTGAGGCGTGCGCAGTGCTCTGCGCTGATGCGAGGGCGTCCGACGCTGCCGAGGAGCCGGAGGAGGCGGTGGGTCCGGCACCCGCCGCCTGCGTTCCCTCCAGTAGCCGACTTCCCCCTCGAGCAGTCTCGCAAAGTCTGTTAAAGCAGGTAACTAACAAAACTATGTTGTTAAAGCACATAACTAACAAAATTATGTTGTGAAAGCACATAACTAACAAAACTATGTTGTGTAAACACGTAACTAACTAAACTATGTTGTGAAAGTACGTAACTAACTAAACTATGTTGTGAAAGTACGTAACTAACTAAAGTATGTTGTGAAAGTGCGTAACTAACTAAACTATGCTGTGAAAGTGCGTAACTAACTAAACTATGCTGTGAAAGTACGTAACTAACTAAAGTATGATGTGAAAGTACGTAACTAACTAAACTATGCTGTGAAAGTACATAACTAACTTTAGTATGATGTGAAAGTACGTAACTAACTAAACTATGCTGTGAAAGTACGTAACTAACTAAAGTATGATGTGAAAGTACGTAACTAACTAAACTATGCTGTGAAAGTACGTAACTAACTAAAGTATGATGTGAAAGTACGTAACTAACTAAACTATGATGTGAAAGTACGTAACTAACTAAAGTATGATGTGAAAGTACGTAACTAACTAAACTATGATGTGAAAGTACGTAACTAACTAAAGTATGATGTGAAAGTACGTAACTAACTAAAGTATGATGTGAAAGTACGTAACTAACTAAAATATGATGTGAAAGTACGTAACTAACTAAAATATGTTGTGAAAGTACGTATGGTGTTCAGAAAGAGAGAGAGATTCTGCTGATTGGGTTCTCTTTCATAGTATTCGTTTCGTATCTCACTATGGGAACGCCCCCTGCGTGACCTCATCAGAAACTGAATTACACTGCGCCAGCCCATTGGCTGGCCCAGGCGACGCTTGTGTCACGAGGGACGGGACCCTCCGCCTATATAAGGCGTACACACGGCGTCTGTCGTAATTCAAAGACCTCTTCTCGCTTCTCACTGGAGCTGACAACAACTGTGCGGGTGGCTAGAGCTAAACAGTCCACAGATACGAGCGACCAAACTCGTGCCGACGGGCGCTCTGCAGCTAAACTGCACTTCGTTGACGTTCACAGGAGTAGAAATACTTCTGTTGAAGAGTAGGAATACTCTGACTCGGGGTAGCGATACCCCATGTTACGATTCGAGTAGCAATACTCGCCTTGCTCGGAACGAAAAAAGTAGCGATACTCCTCGTTCTGAATGACGCGAGTAGCAATACTCCCTGTTCTGCGAGTAGGAATACTCCGAACGGTTACGGGTAGCAATACCCAGTGTGAGAGACAAAACGTAGAAATAACTTTATCTCTATAACGCACTGCTAGCGGGTAGATAGAAATATCCCTCCCCTGGCCCCTCTGTTTTCCCTTGATAGCTGACAAGCTAACGGGTGAAGTAGCGAGGCCTGCTAGCAGCTAGCCTACAACCCCTAGCCAGAAATGGCTAACGTTGAGGCTAGCGGACCTAGCACAGCCGAGACTAGCCGGAAGACCTGCTCGTGCAGCAAGTCAATGGCTAGCTGGGACACTCACTCTAAGTGTGCAGCGTGTCTGGGATTAACCCACGCCCAGGCCGCTGTTATCTCTACCGATGAGTGTATCCACTGTGCAGTGTTCCCCAAGAAACTTCTCCGCCGACGGCTAAGTCGCATGGCTAGCCTGTCGGGAGAAGGGCTCTCAATGCCTCTGCACTCCTATCAGCCTAATAGGCTGAGCTGGAGGAGGATATGACCGCTAAACTAGACAATATGCCTACCCTATGGGAGGAAATCTGCGTTATAACGGATCACATCCTCAGTCTCCACAAGACGGCCATTCAAGCCACGGGTAAATCCATGGCTCTCATGGTACTGCAGGAGAGGGTGCGTTGGCTCGGTCTCACCAACCTGTCGTCGAAGGAGAGAGAAGAAATTCTCGACACCCCTATCGTAGCGCAGGGTCTCTTCGGTGCAGCAGTCACCTCAATGCAGAAGAGATGTGAGGAGAAAAAGAGAGAGGATGAGGCTATGGAGCTGTGCCTTCCGAGAAGAGCGCAGCCCGCAGCGCCCGTGACCCAGCCAAGGCAGTCATATGCGCAGGCTATCTCTCGCCCGGCCCCTGCTTTCAAGACCCCCAGAGCGGCTAGACAGCAGGCAGCGCCTCAGGCACCCAGAGGTCCCAAGAAACCATGGGCCAGAAAACAGGCTCCCCGGGCCAGACCTCAGGCGTCCCTGCCCCCTCCCCCGGCCGCCGCGTCGGTGAGGAAGAAGAAGCGGGTGATCTGACAGCCTCTCCTCGGGAGGAGAGCGAGTCCAGTCTGCCCCCCTCGCTGACCGCTCTGTACCCTCCCAGCTCCGTTCCAGAGCAAGTTCGGTACGACATGTTCCATACAAAGTGCAAGACCACGGTCGGCGTCCGTGTTCACACACCTTCCGGGGGAAAGCTGAGAGACTGTTCATACTACAAAGTTGTTTGTCACTCAAGCACGTTAATGCACAATGTATTAAAAATGTCCCGACAAGCGCATCCAGGCAGAGTGCCAAGGGCGTTGTTAACAATGTTGAAAAACATAAAAATAAAAGAGATGTTGAAAAACAAATCTTTCTCTGCCATAACGCAGACCGTGGGACTAGCCCGTCTCGCGGCTGTGATGCAGAAAGCGGCCCGCACGCTAGGCGGCTGTTGCGCGCCCCGGCCACAAGGGGGCGCCAACAACTCGCATGTGACGGTGTGGCCAGTCAGCCCGCTTTTCACGCATCAGCGGGAATGGGCAGACTGCACACAGTCAGACTGGGTGTTGAGGACACTACGAAGGGGCTACAGGCTCCAATTCTGTGTCGCTCCACCCCCATTCAGAGAAATACTGTACTCTCGAGCTCAGGGCGAACGAGCCAATATTCTCCTGGAGGAAATCTCCATCCTAAGGGAGAAAGGAGCTATAACAGTTGTACCTCTCGAGGAGACCCACAGAGGTTTCTACTCGAAGTATTTTCTGGTCCCAAAGAAAGGGGGGGGCATGAGGGCTATTCTAGACCTCCGCGTCTTGAATCAGCATCTCAGAAAATACAAATTCAGGATGTTGACACACTCTTCCCTGCTAAGTTTCATACGAGCAGGGGATTGGTTCACATCAATCGACCTGAAGGACGCTTATTTCCACATTCCGATATATCCTCCACACAGGAAATATCTGAGATTCGCTTTCCAAGGGATAGCGTACGAATATGTGGTCCTTCCCTTCGGCCTGTCACTAAGCCCAAGGGTGTTTGTAAAATGCACCGAGGCAGCAGTGGCCCCTCTCAGACAGAGGGGTATCAGAGTGGCCACATATATCGACGACTGGTTAGTGGCAGCCACCAACCGCGAGGAGGCGACTCGTCACACAGCGGTCATTTCGAAACACCTAACGAGTCTGGGGTTCCGAATAAACATGGAAAAGAGCATGGTGACACCCTCCCAACGCATTGCGTTTATAGGGCTCGCACTGGACTCTCCCAGAAAGAGTGGAGACGATGCGCGCGACTATAGCGCTGTTTCGCAGGGGCAACATAGTTACCCTCAAACAATGCCAGAGGTTGTTAGGCTTGATGGCCTCCGCTGTGGTGGCCATACCCCTGGGGCGCCTGTACATGAGAGGCATCAAGCGCTGGGTGGCCTCTCTGGGCCTGGACCCCACCGCGACGGTCACCGTCGTGTGAGGGTCTCCAGGGATTGCTCACTGGCTCTGCACCAGTGGAAGGACCCAGGTTTCATAACACAGGATGGGACCTGGCCTGAACAGAAAAGTAATCACCACGGACGCCTCTCTGAGAGGCTGGGGTGCCACTTTCGAAAGGGAGAACGATAAACGGGGGTTGGGACCCGCACTTACGTTCTACTCATATAAACGGCCTGGAACTGCTAGCTGTTCACTTGGCTCTGAAACATTTCCTCCCGTGGTTGAGAGGACATCATGTTTTGGTGA
>NC_137681.1:30937192-30939692 GCF_963989245.1 Nansenia antarctica | reverse complement strand
GCAGAGGATATCTTGGACCTTGTGTGTGTGTGTGTTTGTGTGTGTGTGTGTGATACCCAGTGGGAAGCCAGTGATTCTAAAGCGATGACATCATCTCTAGCCGTGTGTTTTATGAGCGTTTAACGAGGCCGTGACTGAGATCCATCTTCCACCTTTCTAAAGTTCACTAAACCTCACGAACCTCCTCCTCCTCCTCCCCCTCCACCTCTTCCTCCTCCTCCTCCTCCTCCACCTCCTCCTCCTCCACCTCCTCCCCCTCCTCCTCCTCCTCCTCCTCCTCCTCCTCCTCCTCCCCCTCCTCCCTCCCTCGTTTATTCAACTAGTGAATACTGCGCCCCGGTATGGTGTCGCAGTGCCCACACCCGCCTCATCGACTCGCCTATAAACGAAGCCTTGCGCATTGTGACAGGATGCCTGCGTCCTATCCCCGTGGACAACCTTCCCATCCTAGCAGGCATCCAGCCCGCAGGCATCCAGCCCGCAGGCATCCAGCCCGCAGGCCTCCGCCGCATGGGAGCCACAGCACGTCTCGCCTGCCGGGCCGTGGTGCTTAATAACCATCTGCTCCATGATAAGCTCACCATAACAGCGGAGCCCTCCCAGCGTCTCAAGTCGAGACACCCATTTGTGCCTGCCGCACAGGATCTCAGGCAGCGTTGCAGAGATCTTAACATCAGTGCGGCAGGATGGGCGGATTATATGGGCCGCGCGGAGTGGGAGGCAAATACCTCCAAACTCCGCGACCACATCCCAGTCGCCGGCCCTGAGCCCCTCGGGATGGACTTGCCAAGGCTATCCTGGGTGAGGCTCAATCGTCTCCGGACCGGCGTCGGGCGTTTCCGTTCATCAATGCACAGATGGGGCTTGGCCCCAAATGCGTCGTGCGAGAGTGGCGCAGAAGACCAAACCGCAGACCATGTTATCCTGGATTGCCCGGTGTACCACCCGCCCAACGGGATGCATGGTCTGTCGGTATTAGATGACGAGACGATGACGTGGCTTCTGGAGGGGTGTCCAGAAATATAGCCCGGGTGAGCCCCTCAACCAGGTCTCGGGGTGGTAAAAGGGTAGCCCCTCGGCCCCGAGCCTGGTGGAGTGGAGAGGAAAACAACAACCCATACGCCGAAGAAGATCAGGATAAGCTAGTATAAAGCTATTTTGCAGTTTTTCTGTGTAGAAGGAGGCAGGCTAATTTACAAGGTGGTCAACTAGTGGTCGTTGTGAGTAAGTAGCAGCTTTCCATTGTAAAGACTATGGTCATTTGACCCCAGAGGCGGGGTATTTTGACCCCAGATGTGGGGTCTTATAGTAGGTAAAAGGAATGTTAACTAACTGTGCAGTAAAAAGAGCATCGTCATCGTTAGCCTACATGGCTAATTTCCAGCTGTGGTCTTCGGACAGTTGTTAATATGCATGAAAGCATGGGACTAATGTACTACATCATTAAACAGTTAACCCATCATCTGTGGCAAGGGTATACAGAACAGTAACTTTCACATACTCCATATGGTTGTGGCCTGTGAACTCTGAACTCTGACCTGTCCTTGAAGAAGCGTCTGAACCCGAAGGCCACCAGCTTGAAGACCGACTCCATCACGAAGATGACAGTGAAGATGTAGTTACAGATCTTCAGAGCCTCGTCCAACTCCTGTAGAGGGGTGGGGGGATGGAGGCGGGAGGGGGGCGGGGAGGCAGGGGCATGTTGAGAGAGGGATAGAGAGAGAGAGAGCAAGAGAGAGAGAGAAGTAGACAGAGAGAGAGAGACAAAGAGAGAGCAAGAGAGAGAGAGAGAGAGAAGTAGACAGAGAGAGAGAGACAGAGAGAGAGCAAGAGAGAGAGACAAGTAGACAGAGAGAGAGGGAGAGAGAGACAGAGAGAGAGCAAGAGAGAGAGAGAAGTAGAGAGACAGAAAGAGAGAGAGATGTAGAAAGAGAGAGAGAGAGTTGTAGAAAGAGAGAGAGATGTAGAAAGAGAGAGAGAGATGTAGAAAGAGAGAGAGAGTTGTAGAAAGAGAGAGAGAGAGTTGTAGAAAGAGAGAGAGAGAGAGTTGTAGAAAGAGAGAGATAGAGAGTTGTAGAAAGAGAGAGAGAGAGTTGTAGAAAGAGAGAGAGAGAGTTGTAGAAAGAGAGAGATAGAGAGTTGTAGAAAGAGAGAGAGAGAGTTGTAGAAAGAGAGAGAGAGAGTTGTAGAAAGAGAGAGATAGAGAGTTGTAGAAAGAGAGAGAGAGAGTTGTAGAAAGAGAGAGAGAGAGAGAGTTGTAGAAAGAGAGAGATAGAGAGTTGTAGAACGAGAGAGAGAGAGAGTTGTAGAAAGAGAGAGAGAGAGATGTAGAAAGAGAGAGATAGAGAGTTGTAGAAAGAGAGAGATAGAGAGTTGTAGAAAGAGAGAGAGAGAGAGTTGTAGAAAGAGAGAGAGAGAGAAAGTTGTAGAAAGAGAGAGAAAGACAGTGAGCAAGTCTACTGTAGGCCTGTAGTAAAACCAATAGACCCAATACACAATG
>NC_137681.1:30924692-30932192 GCF_963989245.1 Nansenia antarctica | reverse complement strand
TATGAGAGAGAGAGAGAGAGAGAGAGAAATGACAGAGGTGTGTATGAGAGAGAGAGAGAGAAATGACAGAGGTGTGTATGAGAGAGAGAGAGAGAGAAATGACAGAGGTGTGTATGAGAGAGAGAGAGGTTACAAAGGTGTGCAGAATGAGTCATGAGTACTGCAGTGAGAGAATGAGGGATAGAGAGAGAGAGAGAGAGAGAGAGAGAGAGAGAGAGAGATCTTTCTCTCTTTCTCTCTCTCTCTCTGACCATTTAGAGAAGCTCAGTGCAGTATTCATAGATACTCCTAAAGGTCAAGGTGCCTCCCCCCCCTCACCCCCCCCCCCTCTACCCCTCCTTCCCTACACCCCCAACCAAGCATGCGTTCATTAAAACAGAACAATCATCAGGAAGGGAGGAAGGGAGGTCAGTTAGTAAAGAGAGGAGGATGATACACAAGCCAGTCTGAAGACATCCCCTAGCCCCTCCAATGTTACCCCCCCCCCCATATCTGGTGTCTGCACCCCAGGGGGGTGGGGGTTGCAGGGGGGGGCAGCGTTGGGGGCTAGGAGGTGTTTTCTCTGGACTGAAACACTCAAACACTCAGGAGGAACATCTAGAACCTTCAGAGGCGGCTCAGTTGGGAAATACAGACACACTGCACTTCCTGGTCATGTGACGAGTGGGGGGGGGGGGGTGGGTGGGTTCACCACGACACAGCACGATGGTGAGACTGTCACAGCCTGGGTGGGTCTGTCACAGAGTGGGTGGGTCTGTCACAGAGTGGGTGGGTCTGTCACAGAGTGGGTGGGTGTGTCACAGAGTGGGTGGGTCTGTCACAGAGTGGGTGGGTGTGTCACAGTGTGGGTGGGTGTGTCACAGAGTGGGTGGGTGTGTCACAGAGTGGGTGGGTGTGTCACAGAGTGGGTGGGTGTGTCACAGAGTGGGTGGGTGTGTCACAGAGTGGGTGGGTGTGTCACAGAGTGGGTGGGTGTGTCACAGTGTGGGTGGGTCTGTCACAGAGTGGGTGGGTGTGTCACAGAGTGGGTGGGTGTGTCACAGAGTGGGTGGGTCTGTCACAGTGTGGGTGGGTGTGTCACAGAGTGGGTGGGTGTGTCACAGAGTGGGTGGGTGTGTCACAGAGTGGGTGGGTGTGTCACAGAGTGGGTGGGTGTGTCACAGAGTGGGTGGGTGTGTCACAGTGTGGGTGGGTCTGTCACAGAGTGGGTGGGTGTGTCACAGAGTGGGTGGGTGTGTCACAGAGTGGGTGGGTCTGTCACAGTGTGGGTGGGTGTGTCACAGAGTGGGTGGGTGTGTCACAGAGTGGGTGGGTGTGTCACAGAGTGGGTGGGTGTGTCACAGAGTGGGTGGGTGTGTCACAGAGTGGGTGGGTGTGTCACAGAGTGGGTGGGTGTGTCACAGTGTGGGTGGGTCTGTCACAGAGTGGGTGGGTCTGTGACAGCAGTGTTGTTGCTATGTAACAGAGGTGTTGCTATGTGACAGCATTGTTGTTGCTATGTGACAGCGGTGTTGCTATGTGACAGTGTTGCTATGTGACAGCAGTGTTGTTGCTATGTGACAGAGGTGTTGCTATGTGGCAGAGGTGTTGCTATGTGACTGCAGTGTTGTTGCTATGTGACAGCAGTGGTGTTGCTATGTGACAGCGGTGTTGTTGCTATGTGACAGAGGTGTTGCTCTGTGACGGGTGTGTTGCTTTGTGACAGGGGTGGTGGGGGGGACAGGGGGTATCTGAGGGAGGGGTGGTGGGGGGGGGTGGGCAGGGGGTAAGGAGATATGAAGCCCTGAATGGGATAATGATGTTTGTGAAAACAGCCGGGCTGAGGTGGTAGAAGCAGTGTGCTGTCAATGGCAATGTACAAACACTCAACAACAACCTTCCGTAGGCTAAGGACGTATGCTAGGCTAAGGAGGTATGCTAGGCTAAGTATTTATACTAGGCTAAGGACGTATGCTAGGCTAAGGACTTATGCTAGGCTAAAGACGTATGCTAGGTTAAGGACGTAGGCTAGGCTAAGGATGTATGCTAGGCTAAGTATTTATACTAGGCTAAGGACGTATGCTAGGTTAAGGACGTATGCTAGGTTAAGGACGTATGCTAGGTTAAAGACGTATGCTAGGCTAAGGACGTATGCTAGGCTAAGGACGTAGGCTAGGCTAAGGATGTATGCTAGGTTAAGGATTTATGCTAGGCTAAAGACTACCACGGATAATTATATGAAGAGAAAACATGTTCAGTGAGTTTTGGTGGGTTCTGTGGCGTTTTACACCCTTACGCCCTCCACGGCTCAGCGGCTCAGCGGCTGGTGTTGAGGGTCAGGGTGTTTCAGGCTGGTGTTGAGGGTCAGGGTGTTTCAGGAGGTGAAGGTTTTGAGTTGTTACCATGACAGCCAACATGAGGGTTTAAAGGGTGCGTTTGTAAAATTTGCTCTGGAAATCTGTTCAGCACTCATGGAATGAATGCCCTCTTGTGTCCAATCAAATGATTTTGGTCCCTTTCTGACGTTGAAGCCAGTGTGGAGCGAATTTACCTCAGAGCGAACTTTAGTATATACAATAACGCCACCAAAACGCCACCAAAACATGGACGTCAAAAAGCAACCACAACACACGATGAAGGAGGTCAAAACATTCTGTTGGATTTCCCAAATGCTCTGCTGCCCTGTTTGACATCAGAAAGAAACAGAGAAATGAAAAAAAGAAAACAGAAAAGGTAGTTTGAAGACAGGACAGGAAAGAGAGGAGGAGCGATTTGAGGAGTCCAGAAGAAAGAGGCATAAATAATAAAGCATGACATCATTCACAATGACAGGGCATGATACATCACACACACATACACACACACACACACACACACACACACACACACACACACACACACACACACACACACACACACAAGAAAGACACACACACACAGACACAGACACAAGAAAGAAACACAGAAATTGTGCTGGGACACATGGTAGACTGACACATCTTTCTGAGTCTGACTTGATGGACCAATCAGAATGGAGACTTGATGTTGAAAGGCAGGCGATTGGACAGCTGTGAGTGGGAGGCGGGTTCACAGAGCAAGAGAGGGGGATGATTGGTGTATGGACAGCGAGGTACAAACCAATGAGTTTTCAGCATGTCAACAACAAAGGACATAAACACACATTCACCTTCCTCCCTCGAAGGGCTCTTGAATATGAAACCACAACATAAAAACATTAACACTCGACTGCCAATGGCCGCTGGCCTGAGCTAGATTACTCTTCCTGCTATGACTGGTGGAATGATGATTACCTTGCTTAGTCAAATGTATCGATTGCTTGGGAATAAGGCGTCTGCTAAATGCTTAAAATGGAAATGGAAATGAAGCCACAAAACTATCTGTCACCATGGTAATAATATGGTAATAAAATGGTAAAATCATGGTAATAATATGGTAATAACATGGTAATAACACGGTCTCCTTCTGTCTCTGGTTTGCTAGAAGCGCTTAAAGCAAACGTTGCCCCCCAGCACAGATTATCCTCCCATTCATTCTCACCTCAGTCATTTGGGAGCAACACCATTCCTGACTTTGTGTGTGTGTGTATGTGTGTGTGTGTGTGTGTGTGTGTGTGTGTGTGTGTGTGTGTGTGTGTGTGTGTGTGTGTGTGTGTGTGTGTGTGTGTGTTACCAGTCTGGCAGCCTGTTCCTGTGTGTTGAGTAATGTTTCGCTCCCTGAAACACACGCTTGGCTGAATCTGCCACCTGGACTCTGCATCTGTCACACCGCTGTGACACTTCCCGTTAACCAGCTCCTCTCCACAACTATACTATTATCTACTGTTAACCAGCTCCTCACCACAACTATACTATTATCTACTGTTAACCAGCTCCTCTCCACAACTATACTATTATCTACTGTTAACCAGCTCCTCTCCACAACTATACTATCTACTGTTAACCAGCTCCTCTCCACAACTATACTATCTACTGTTAACCAGCTCCTCTCCACAACTATACTATTATCTACTGTTAACCAGCTCCTCTCCACAACTATACTATTATCTACTGTTAACCAGCTCCTCACCACAACTATACTATCTACTGTTAACCAGCTCCTCACCACAACTATACTATTATCTACTGTTAACCAGCTCCTCACCACAACTATACTATTATCTACTGTTAACCAGCTCCTCACCACAACTATACTATCTACTGTTAACCAGCTCCTCTCCACAACTATACTATTATCTACTGTTAACCAGCTCCTCACCACAACTATACTATCTACTGTTAACCAGCTCCTCACCACAACTATACTATCTACTGTTAACCAGCTCCTCACCACAACTATACTATTATCTACTGTTAACCAGCTCCTCTCCACAACTATACTATCTACTGTTAACCAGCTCTTCTCCACAACTACACTATCTACTGTTAACCAGCTCCTCACCACAACTATACTATTATCTACTGTTAACCAGCTCCTCACCACAACTATACTATTATCTACTGTTAACCAGCTCCTCACCACAACTATACTATTATCTACTGTTAACCAGCTCCTCTCCACAACTATACTATTATCTACTGTTAACCAGCTCCTCTCCACAACTATACTATTATCTACTGTTAACCAGCTCCTCACCATAACTATACTATTATCTACTGTTAACCAGCTCCTCTCCACAACTATACTATCTACTGTTAACCAGCTCCTCTCCACAATTATACTATTATCTACTGTTAACCAGCTCCTCACCATAACTATACTATCTACTGTTAACCAGCTCCTCTCCACAACTATACTATTATCTACTGTTAACCAGCTCCTCTCCACAACTATACTATTATCTACTGTTAACCAGCTCCTCACCATAACTATACTATTATCTACTGTTAACCAGCTCCTCTCCACAACTATACTATCTACTGTTAACCAGCTCCTCTCCACAATTATACTATTATCTACTGTTAACCAGCTCCTCACCACAACTATACTATCTACTGTTAACCAGCTCCTCTCCACAACTATACTATTATCTACTGTTAACCAGCTCCTCACCACAACTATACTATTATCTACTGTTAACCAGCTTCTCTCCACAACTATACTATTATCTACTGTTAACCAGCTCCTCTCCACAACTATACTATCTACTGTTAACCAGCTCCTCACCATAACTATACTATTATCTACTGTTAACCAGCTCCTCTCCACAACTCTACTATCTACTGTTAACCAGCTCCTCACCACAACTATACTATCTACTGTTAACCAGCTCCTCTCCACAACTCTATTATCTACTGTTAACCAGCTCCTCTCCACAACTATACTATCTACTGTTAACCAGCTCCTCTCCACAACTCTACTATTATCTACTGTTAACCAGCTCCTCTCCACAACTATACTATTATCTACTGTTAACCAGCTCCTCTCCACAATTATACTATCTACTGTTAACCAGCTCCTCTCCACAACTATACTATTATCTACTGTTAACCAGCTCCTCTCCACAACTCTACTATCTACTGTTAACCAGCTCCTCTCCACAACTATACTATTATCTACTGTTAACCAGCTCCTCTCCACAACTATACTATCTACTGTTAACCAGCTCCTCTCCACAACTATACTATTATCTACTGTTAACCAGCTCCTCTCCACAACTACACTATTATCTACTGTTAACCAGCTCCTCTCCACAACTACACTATCTACTGTTAACCAGCTCCTCTCCACAACTATACTATCATCTACTGTTAACCAGCTCCTCACCACAACTATACTATCATCTACTGTTAACCAGCTCCTCTCCACAACTATACTATCATCTACTGTTAACCAGCTCCTCTCCACAACTATACTATTATCTACTGTTAACCAGCTCCTCTCCACAACTATACTATTATCTACTGTTAACCAGCTCCTCTCCACAACTACACTATCTACTGTTAACCAGCTCCTCACCACAACTACACTATCTACTGTTAACCAGCTCCTCTCCACAACTATACTATTATCTACTGTTAACCAGCTCCTCACCACAACTATACTAGCTCCTCACCACAACTAGACTATTACAACTATACTATTATCTACTGTTACAATCGCTGTATATAGCTCTTTCTCTCTCTCCCTCTCTCCCTCTCCATTCCTCCCTCTCTCTCCCTCTCCCCTCTCTCTCTCTCTCTCTCCCTCCCTCTCCATTACTCCCTCTCTCTCCTTCTCCCTCTCTCTCTCTCTCTCCCTCTCTATTCCTCCCTCTCTCTCTCTCTCTCTCCCTCTCTCTCTCTCCCTCTCTCTCTCAAGTGCTTGAGACAGACACACTTAACTAGCTCTTCACCACAACAAGGTACTATTATCTATCGCTACAACCGCTGTAACTCTGTAGACGTTAAAGAGGTTTAAAAACACATTAAACAAGCACACATCCTTTATATGTTAATACATCTCATCCACTTCTACAGCTCCCTGACTTCTTGGTGTGTGTTCTCGTAGAGAGCAGTGTATTCATTAATATGACTAAAATAGAGAGAGAGGAGAGAGAGAGAGAGAGAGAGGGAGAGTGACAGAGAGGGAGAGAGAGAGAGGGATGTGTAGTAGAATTAAGTATCTACGGTAAATAGAAAATAGAACAAGGTAGCCTGCCGTCTTCAGATTTCACAGAAAAGGTATTTAATTATATTTTGCAAAAGGAGGACAGTTTACAAGCACAACAGACCAGACATCTGATAGTCAAACTCTCCTCAGAAAAGTCATGACATAGGGAAGACAGGGATGTTTACACATAGTTAACAGGCATGCCCTCAGGTAAGGTCCAAGCCAATCACAGACACTTCCTGTATGAGGAGGGGTTAGCTGTGATGCAAATTATGCATCCAAGGCCATGAACTGGTCTGGTCTGGTCTGGTCTGGCTTTAGATTGTTTGGCCTGAGGAACACAAAGGCCAGGAACTGCTTCAGATTGGCCTGGTCTAGGTGTAGGTCAGGAGAAAAGAGCAGGTCTTTGTGATCATTTAAATGTGTTTGTTGTCTAGCCAATGTCAAGCTTCAAGTAGAGAAACTGGATTCCATTGGAGAAGACTAGAGGAAATCCGTTTTCTATAGACTGGGGTGTGTTAATGTGTCGATTCACCCTCAGACAGTCACTTTCTCAAAGCAATGACAAGTTTCACAAAATGTCTTCCCACTATACTTATGACAAAACATTTTTTATCAAAATAATAATTTTCTCCTACAGATGGAGAGAGAATGAGAGAGAGAGAGATAGAGAGATGGAGAGAGAGAGAGGGGAGAGAGAGAGAGGGATGGAGAGAGAAGGAGACAGAGAGAGAGGGAGAGAGAGACGGAGAGAGAGAGATGGAGAGAGAGAGAGAGGGAGAGAGAGAGAGGGAGAGAGAGAGACAGAGAGAGAGGGAGAGAGAGAGAGACAGAGAGAGAGGGAGAGAGAGAGAGGGGAGAGAGAGAGACAGAGGAGAGAGAGGGAGAGAGAGAGAGAAGGGACTAGAGAGA
>NC_137681.1:30911457-30918957 GCF_963989245.1 Nansenia antarctica | reverse complement strand
TCCCTCTCTCCCTCCCTCCCAGACCCAGAACTACCAGAGCTGTCTCTATCCCTGAGGTACCACACACACACACACACACACACACACACACACACACACACACACACACACACACACACACATTGGGGGAGGCTGGGGGAGGCTGGTGGAGGTAGACATCGGAGGACGGGATCATAGCCTAGAGCAGGGGTCGGCAATAGGCGGCCCGTGGGCCATTGCTGGCCCGTCACCAATAATATTTGGCCCAGCAGATTATTTTGAGAATCCACTTTTTTTTATTATTTTTTTTATTTATTTTTTATAATAATATCGGACCGACAGTCCCACATATAGCGCCTATAATGTCCGAATAGAGAATCGAACTCCACCTGAATAATGCTTATTGTACTTTTATCCATGTTGAGAGTGAATGACACAGGGACAGACAATCAGGCAGCAAGGTGCACCGAAGCGCACTGACGCTGAACCCCTCAGAGTGAATCATAAGCAGGTGGACAACGCGTCACGGTGCTGAAATAGCCGACATACCGTGTGTGGTTTGAACAAAATAACACGAGCTCAGTAAGCCATTCAAACGTAATGTTTACGTATATGTGACTGCAACACACATATGAACAGTAACAACGCAAATTCTGTTTAATTTTCTGAAAAACATTGAAAACAAAATCGGCGCAAACAAAAAGCATCTCCCATCGGTCAGTATTTGCTTGATATCTGGTGATATTGACGTCACTTTAATCCACAGGCAGTTCTCAAGGTTTTTATGCATCCATCGATTCCTCTCGTGCGTCTTTATCGCATTCATTGACGAAAAGGACGACTCGCATGTATAGAAAGGGAACATTGTGAGCACGGAAAATGTCTCTCACAACGGCTTTGCATTGATGAAACCAGGTAGGATGAACGTATAGTTCGCTGTCCATTCCTCTTTAAATGCCCTGTTTCCACCGTCAACTTTCCTCTTTAGACCTTTGGAGAGTGACATTATGTTTCTCTTGCTAGCAGGTTTAATGTTTGGCTAACTTCACCCGGCACGCAAACAACCAATCCAATAATAATAATGTGACCTTGTCTGGGAGGAGGGGGGAATAATTATCAGAATGAAACTATGTTACATAATTATTAGAATAAGTTAGGCTACGCTACATCGTCAGTCCACACATTTATTATTCAAAAATATGGAAAAGTGTGAAACTACGTTTCAACGTTGTTGAGAATCACAACACCAACTCGCTAGTCAAGCCAAAATACTGCAACATAATGGATTGGACAGCTACCTAGTTAACTAGAACACTACTTTACATTGTTAGCAGGTTCACAAAACAAGCTGTGTTAGTTGACTAGCGATGTGTACAGTCGAAAGAAAAGTCAAAGCATTAGAACGTGTCACATTTTTAAACAATCAATGACTTAAATTAGCCTTTGATTATGTTCGGGCCCGCCATCTAGTGGCTCAAAAAAAATTTGGCCCGAGGCCAAACCTAATTGCCGACCCCTGGCCTAGAGGTTAGAGAGGCCAGCCAGCAGGCGGAAGGTCGCCGGTTCGATCCCCGCCTCAGGAGGGAGCTGGTAACTGGAGGGGTCGCTGGTCTAAGGTATCCTACCACCACGGCCGTTGTGCCCTTGAGCAAGGCACCTAACTGCTCCAGGGGAGTCTGTCAGGGGGCTGAACCTGTACAATAGAGGCCAGAGTGATGTTCTACCTAAGAATGTGCTATGCTGTGTGTTTGCTGTCTTGGGGGTGGGGGCGAGGGGGATTTCTCAAATTTCTGCTTCCACCAGCCTCTCGTGGAGAGGCGATATGAGGTAAAAGGAGACTCACTAAAGCCTGGATCAATAGGATCGATAGGCCTCAGGGCTCAGTTTCAGGCTGAAGTACTACTTAATTCCTCCCGACAACCCCAGCTGTGAGAGAGTAGCTATTGTCAAATCAATATCTGCAGGTCACTCACAATTTTCTTGTTGAATTAAGCATTTTTGGTGGTCTAAGAGAGGTGTGGGCCTGGATCGATTTAACAAATAAATAAATAAATGAATGAAGTACTTAAAAGCTACAAAGCACTGGAAACGGATCCCTGGTCAGCGCCGACATGCCTGATAGACCTGGAGAAGGAGCTGAGGGTTAAGATACCAACACACTGCTACCAACACACTCTCTCTCTCTCTCTCTCTCTCTGTCCCTCTCTCTCTCTCTCTCTGTCCCTCTCTCTCTCTCTCTCTCTCTCTCTCTCTCTCTCTCTCTCTCTCTCTCACACAGGAGTTCCTATTGTGCAGGAGTCACATGCAGTTCCACGGTTTACCAACAGAGGGCAGTGGTGCTCAAGGTCTCTCGCTCTCTCTCTCTCTCTCTCTCTCTCTCTCTCTCTCTCTCTCTCTCTCTCTCTCTCTCTCGCTCAGAAACACAGAGAGAAACAGTCAGTGAGTTCATGGAGGAGAGAAACTTGTCATTCTTGTTTGTACAGTAAAGTGGTTCCTCTCCTCCAGTCACTCTGCCCTTGGTTATGTATCTGCAACAGGACAAGGAGGAATGCTGCTACACACACTCACACACACACACACACACATACACACACACACACACACACACACCACACCACACACACACACACACACACACCACACACACACACACACACACACACACACACACACATACACACACACATACACACGCACACACACATACACATACACACACACACACACACACACACACACACACACATACACACACACACACAGACAGGACAGGATAGTGAAGGTGCTTGTTAGTGAGAGGAGAGGAGACACCAGAGTCTTTCATCACGAGTCTATACACCCTGATGGTACGCCAAGGACACACGCAGAGACATATTCTCCTGCATAATGTCTCCTCGGACGGAGGGAGGGAGGGAGGGAGGGAGGGAGGGAGAGAGGGAGAGGGAGAGACAGACTGGCAGAAAGAAAGAGAGAAAGAGAAAAAAGCGTACGCTTTTCCATAATCCATCTCTATTCATTTCAGTCACACTGGCGTCCTCGTTTGGCGTGTTACACAAAGACAACAAATGAGCTGCTTCCTCCTCCACACCTGCACTCCTCCTATTTGTTCTCTCTCTCTCCGTCTCATCCCTCTCTCTCTGAGGAAAGAGAATAACTCAACAACAACAAAAACAACAACAAGTAGGGCAATAAGCAAAGAGACGCTCCATACACACTGGCTGTGATTAGATGGCTCCAGGCGAGATGGAGGGAGGGAGGGAGGGAGGAAGGGAGGGAGGGAGGGATGGAGGGTGGACGGAGGGAGGGAGGGAGGGAGAGAGAGAAGCAGGAACAGAAAGGAAGGGATGGAGGGAGGAGGGAGGGAGGAAGGGAGGGATGGAGGGAGGGAGGGAGGGAGAGAAGCAGGAACAGAGGAGGGCATGGAGGAAGGAGGGAGGGAGACAGGCAGGAACAGAGAGATTCAGATTCAGATTCAGATTCAGATAACGTTTATTGCCATTATGCATTACACATATAGGAATTTGCTTCGTCATTACAGTAAGTGCGTTTATACTTTTTTCACGTGTCAAAAAACAGGACAACACAACAACAACAACACAGGACAGACAGAGCGAAGGGATGTAGGGAGGGAGGGATGGAGGGAGGGAGGGTGGAGGGAGGGTGGAGGGAGGGAGAGAAGCAGGAACAGAGAGGAAGGGATGGAGGGAGGGAGGGAGAAAGGCAGGAACAGAGAGGGATGAAGGGAGGGAGGGATGGAGGGAGGGAGGGATGGAGGGAATACAAAATGAATCGGGGTGGTCTCGGGGGGTCCGACGCCCTGAGATACATCTGTAAACAACCCAGACCCGCGGGGGCTGACCTCGAGAAGCAGGGGGGGATGTCTGGGAGGGCAGGAAGTGACATAACAGGACAGTAGGTGACATCCAGGTGACATGGAACAGCTGGCCTGTGCTGCCTGGGACCCCGGCTCTGTGTTGATGAATGAGAGCAGGGGTCTGGTGGCCCTGTTAAAGCACACTGATGCATCATCCTGTCACACACACCCACACACACACACACACACACACACACACCCATACACACACACACACACACACACACACCCATACACACACACACACACCCATACACACACACACACCCATACACACACACACACACACACACACACACACACACAACCATACACACACACACACACACACACACACCAATACAAACACACACACAAACACACATACACACCCATACCCATACACACACACACAGAGTCGTACTTCGCTAAACGTCTCAAACGCTGCTTGAGTAGCAGGTTTGGTCTTACATACTATGTACTGTACTTATGTACGTATGTACCCAAGTAAAAGTAAGTGCAAAGCACTGAGATACTTATAGTTGTTTATGAAAGGTAACTCATTTGTGACACTGTTTCATTAAAAGGTCCTCATGTCGGCAATTGTGAAAAACGTTTTTGGCATAGGAAGACAAATGAAGCGATGAAGAACCCACTCAATATCATAACCAATAGTTTTACATTCACTAAATACCTACATGTAGTTAGCAAAGTCGGGTGGGGGGTATTAGTGTGGCAGTGTGTGTAGCCACGCCCACCCCAGCTGTATGTAAGGAGCCATGTGCGTGTGGACCTGTTTGTTGACAAGTTTACAAGATGGAGGCTGAACCTCTCGCTAATGCTATCAACAGAATTTCAAAAGCAGGCAGAAATATCGACAGTGGGCAATTAATGAACTCCTTCATATTGGACTATACATAACAGGAACTCCGAACGGGAACTCCGAACTCCGAATCTGACAATGACAGATGACAACGGAATGTCAGACATTGATCTCCACTTCACTTTCATGGGACAGTCGTCTGCAGACAGACCTTCTGCTGTGTTCTTGGGTAAGTTTTAGTGAGTTCCATGTGTTGTTTACTAGGACTTTGTGTTGTTTACTTAGGAAAGCCAAACAGTTATTTGTTGTTTTGTGAGTAAGGTAGATAGCGCCTTTGTTAGCATCAGTTATCAGACCACTGAAACTGCACACCACAATTATGCCACCCCTCTACAAAACTAATAGGAGATGGTGGGAGGAAGAAATAGGTTGTCAAAGATAAAACATAATGAATGAATACATTTGTTGCAGACCTACTAAACATGCAACATACTGTACAGTATGTTTCATGCACCATTTTAGTGTGTTTGTGTGTACCAGCTAGCCAAACAAGTGTTAGCTTGTTAGCTAGCTAGCTAGCTTCGTTAGAGATGTAATAGATTATAGAAAAAGTAAATGCTTTTGTAATGAACGGTAATGTTGTGTGGAATCAAAAATAATTATTAATTCATTGATATGTAGATTTGCTGTAGAATAATACTGTGGATTTAAATGATTTCACTAGCCTACTTCTTACAGAACAACAACAGCACACTGAGAGTCTATGGAAAACCTACACTAGCAGTGTGTCCACACCTCTGACCTGACATCTGTGTTACAGAATGAGGAGGTGAGAGGTTCTGAGAGATGACACCTTGATGAGTCACCAGCCCTCCAGGTATTTGTCATTGTCATTGTATAAGCAATTCTATTTTATGAACATAGTAGTATTTAGTAAAAGTGGTGTGTTGGTAACAGTGGGCAATCATTTTAAATGTACTGTCTTTTTTTATTACAGCTTTTGATGCCCAGATGGGATGGGAAGGAACTGCACCAAGTCCCACTAGATGCTTTATGGACTATATTGATAAGTGCATATACACGGGCACAACATTATAATTTTTTACCATTCCATTATTGTATTACTCAATTCTATCTTGCCTAATGTTTTCCATTGCCATGAATTTTCTCTTGTACTTGTAATGGGATGTAATACATTTTTGGCACACATGGCAATAAAAAATCATGAATCTTGAATTATTATTATTATTATTTAGCAATTTAAACATGTCAGCCCTGCAAGTTTGTTTCCTGAGGGTTAGCTGACAACCCCACTGACAGATGACAGGTAGGTAATGACAGGTAGTGTAATGGTGGAGTGATTGTCTTGAGGGTGTGGTTGTCTTGAGGGAGTGATTAGGGTGGAGCTATTGTTCCCACCCATTACCTCTGTGAAAAAACTGTGTGAAGACTTTGAGCCTGGTTTTCTCAAAATGGTCATTTGGAGGGTATCAACATTCAAATATCCATGAGTTGTTTCAGATGTCAATGTATGACACATCACTTTAAAGCTTACAATCTACCCTTTCATAATCAGGAAAAAAACAGAATTTGTTTTCACAAAATGATTTTGCTCTACTTGCAGACTTTTTAACTGTCACATTTGGCTTTCTCTTTTCATTTTGTTTCTCAATAATAACAGTTCCAAATATATTTCATGAGCATAGAGTAGCTCACCTTAACACATTACTGTGTTATTATAGTTCTATATCGTACATTAGCTCACCTTAACACATGACTGTGTTATTATAGTTCTATATCGTACATTAGCTCACCTTAACCTCTTCTTATCCACCTCATTTTTCTGGTTTTCTGCTCGAAATGACATGCCCACAGTGAATATAGAATATCTCCACAATCACAAGGGCCTTCATAATGATATTGTTATCAAATGAAAGCTAACACCTGTGGGGTGGCTGTAGAAGTGTCAGAATCAAAATCTATGTTACTGTGTCAGAGCAAATAGAGCTAGAACATTATAAAACATCACAAATTCAGTCTCCGCCTAAAAAAACTACAGCTTTTACAGTGAATATCACCTTGGAAACCTGATAACGAAGCCAAAATCATCTAGGAATCAGTACTCCAGGGTCTTATTAGTACTTGTGCCAAAGTCGATGCTAGTAATGTGAGCAAATGCAACTTTGTACCTATTTTAGTACAGGTATGTTTAGGTGGACACCTATATGTTTAGGCCATTTGGAGATATTTTGGCACCATCTTTGACCTTTGACCTTTCTCATGTATCAACTTTTTTTTTTTTTTTTTTGGGGGGGGGGATTTTTTGGGGTTGGCCGACCAATGGTATGGAAATTCGGTGTTGAAACCGGACATGACACATTCTCCAGTTGGAGAAAACTGGATGTGACTTAGGCCGTGTTTACCGTCTCGGGGAAAAAATGGTGGCATCGTATAGCATGCAAAATTGTGGAAAAAATGTGATATCGATGAAGAGAATTGATCGAGGTAAACTCTTTATATCACTTCGGATCCACCTGTGGGTCCGTTTTTTAACAGATGACTGTGTTATTATAGTTCTATATCGTACATTAGCTCACCTTAACACATGACTGTGTTATTATAGTTCTATATCGTACAGTAGCTAACACATGACTATAGTTCTATAGACATCGTACAGCTTAGTGTCCACTAGTTTGTGGTATTGTCATATGTATGCAAAGCTGCTCATTACACAGACCAGAGTAGCCAGCCACGAGTAAAGCTCTGTCGTATTTTTCAGGTTTTCTGCCCGAAATGACATGCCCACAGTGAATATAGAATATCTCCACAATCACAAGGGCCTTCA
>NC_137681.1:30893957-30898957 GCF_963989245.1 Nansenia antarctica | reverse complement strand
CTGAGCAGGACGCTAAGTCAACACTACTGTGAAGAACACTGCTCAGCTGTGGGCACTTAACACACCTAACACACCTAACACACACTAACACACCTAACACACCTAACACACCTAACACCTAACACACCTAACACACCTAACACACCTAACACACTAACACACCTAACACACACTAACACACCTAACACACCTAACACACTAACACACCTAACACACCTAACACACCTAACACACCTAACACACCTAACACACTAACACACCTAACACACACTAACACACCTAACACACACTAACACACCTAACACACCTAACACACCTAACACACCTAACACACCTAACACACCTAACACACACTAACACACCTAACACACCTAACACACCTAACACCTAACACACCTAACACACCTAACACACCTAACACACTAACACACCTAACACACACTAACACACCTAACACACCTAACACACTAACACACCTAACACACCTAACACACCTAACACACCTAACACACCTAACACACTAACACACCTAACACACACTAACACACCTAACACACACTAACACACCTAACACACCTAACACACCTAACACACCTAACACACCTAACACACCTAACACACCTAACACACCTAACACACACTAACACACCTAACACACCTAACACACCTATCACACCTAACACACCTAACACACCTAACACACCTAACACACCCAACACACCTAACACACTAACACACCTAACACACCTATCACACCTAACACACACTAACACACCTAACACACCTAACACACCTAACATACCTAACACACCTAACACACCTAACACAACTAACACACCTAACACACCTAACACAACTAACATACCTAACACACCTAACACACCTAACACACCTAACACACCTAACACACACTAACACACCTAACACACCTAACACACCTAACACACTAACACACCTAACACACCTAACACACCTAACACACCTAACACACACTAACACACCTAACACACCTAACATACCTAACACACACTAACACACCTAACACACCTAACACACCTAACATACCTAACACACCTAACACACCTAACACAACTAACATACCTAACACACCTAACACACCTAACACACCTAACACACCTAACACACACTAACACACCTAACACACCTAACATACCTAACACAGACTAACACACCTAACACACCTAACACACCTAACATACCTAACACACCTAACACACCTAACACACCTAACACAACTAACACACCTAACACAACTAACACACCTAACACACCTAACACAACTAACATACCTAACAGACCTAACACACCTAACACACCTAACACAACTAACACACCTAACACACTAACACACCTAACACACCTAACACAGCTAACACACTAACACACCTAACACACCTAACACAACTAACACAACTAACACACCTAACACACTAACACAGCTAACACACCTAACACAGCTAACACACTAACACACCTAACACACCTAACACAACTAACACACCTAACACACCTAACACACTAACACAGCTAACACACCTAACACACTTAACACACCTAACACACCTAACACAACTAACACAACTAACACACCTAACACACTTAACACACCTAACACACCTAACATAACTAACACACCTAACACACCTAACACACTAACACACCTAACACACCTAACACACCTAACACACCTAACACACCTAACACACCTAACACACCTAACACACCTAACACACCTAACACACCTAACACACACTAACACACCTAACACACCTATCACACCTAACACACCTAACACACCTAACACACACTAACACACCTAACACACCTAACACACTAACACAGCTAACACACTTAACACACCTAACACACCTAATACACCTAACACAACTAACACACCTAACACACCTAACACAACTAACACACCTAACACATCTGACACACTAACACACCTAACACACCTAACACAGCTAACACACTAACACACCTAACACACCTAACACACACCTAACACACACCTAACACACACCTAACACACCTAACACAGCTAACACACCTAACACACCTAACACGCCTAACACACCTAACACACCTAACACAACTAACACACCTAACACACCTAACACACCTAACACACTAACACACCTAACACACCTAACACACCTAACACACCTAACACACCTAACACACCTAACACACCTAACACACCTAACACAACTAACACACCTAACACAACTAACACAACTAACACACCTAACACAACTAACACACCTAACACAACTAACACACCTAACACACCTAACACAACTAACATACCTAACAGACCTAACACACCTAACACACCTAACACAACTAACACACCTAACACACTAACACACCTAACACACCTAACACAGCTAACACACTAACACACCTAACACACCTAACACAACTAACACAACTAACACACCTAACACACTAACACAGCTAACACACCTAACACAGCTAACACACTAACACACCTAACACACCTAACACAACTAACACACCTAACACACCTAACACACTAACACAGCTAACACACCTAACACACTTAACACACCTAACACACCTAACACAACTAACACAACTAACACACCTAACACACTTAACACACCTAACACACCTAACATAACTAACACACCTAACACACCTAACACACTAACACACCTAACACACCTAACACACCTAACACACCTAACACACCTAACACACCTAACACACCTAACACACCTAACACACCTAACACACCTAACACACACTAACACACCTAACACACCTATCACACCTAACACACCTAACACACCTAACACACTAACACAGCTAACACACTTAACACACCTAACACACCTAATACACCTAACACAACTAACACACCTAACACACCTAACACAACTAACACACCTAACACATCTGACACACTAACACACCTAACACACCTAACACAGCTAACACACTAACACACCTAACACACCTAACACACACCTAACACACACCTAACACACACCTAACACACCTAACACAGCTAACACACCTAACACACCTAACACGCCTAACACACCTAACACACCTAACACAACTAACACACCTAACACACCTAACACACCTAACACACTAACACACCTAACACACCTAACACAGCTAACACACCTAACACACCTAACACACCTAACACACCTAACACACCTAACACACCTAACACAACTAACACACCTAACACAACTAACACAACTAACACACCTAACACAACTAACACACCTAACACACTTAACACACCTAACACACCTAACACACCTAACACAACTAACACAACTAACACACCTAACACACTTAAATCACATAACACACTTAACACACTTAACACACCTAAAACACTTAACACACTTAACACACTTAACACACTTAAATCACTTAACACACTTAAATCAATTAACACACTTAACACACTTAAATCACTTAACACACTTAAATCACTTAACACACTTAACACACCTAACATACTTAACACACAACACAGCAACCGAGCACAGAGCCCCATGTAAGTGATCGGCTACTTAATGGCCTGGCTGGTTAACCTCTTTGTCTAAGGCTGGTTAACCTCTCTGTCTAAGGCTGGTTAACCTCTCTGCCTAAGGCTGGTTAACCTCTCTGTCTAAGGCTGGTTAACCTCTCTGCCTAAGGCTGGTTAACCTCTCTGTCTAAGGCTGGTTAACCTCTCTGTCTAAGGCTGGTTAACCTCTCTGTCTAAGGCTGGTTAACCCTTAACCTCTCTGTCAGAAGGGGCTGAGAAACCATGTGGTACCATAAACAAGGGCTCAGGAAAGAGAGAGAGACAGAGAGAGAGAGAGAGAGAGAGAGAGAGAGAGAGAGAGAGAGAGAGAGAGAGAGAAAGACCGTCTGTTAGCGTAAACATAGGCTCAGGAGAGAGAGAGAGAGAGAGAGAGAGAGAGAGACTGTTTGGTAGCGTAAACACAGGCTCAGGAACGACAACAAGCTAGCCTAGCAGGAATGTGGAGATCCGCTCGCTAGCTTCTTATTTACCCAGCTCCCCCTGTGTCTGGAGTAGAGGACCCCCGTGACCGCCTTTCCCATGTGTGTGTGTGTGTGTGTGTGTGTGTGTGTGTGTGTGTGTGTGTGTGTGTGTGTGTAGGTGGCTGCCATTCCCACGACCTTGAGCTAGTTCCAGCTAATGCTAGCGACACACACACACACACACACACACACACATACACACAGACACAGAGGCATTCCAAAAGTCTCTGGGAATCTTAGCTATGACATCATCAGAGATTGTTTCGAGTTTATGGAATCCGGGGCGGCCATTCCTGTCCTCTGTGACAACGTGTTTTTCTGCTTTCATTCATTATACATAGGATCGTTTAGTGAATGGGGAGGGAGAGAGAGAGAGACAGACAGAGAGAGAGAGACAGAGAGAGAGAGAGAGAGAGAGAGAGAGAGAGAGAGAATGAGAGAGAGACAGAGAGAGGGAGAGAGAGAGAGAGAGAGAGACAGAGAGAGAGAGAGAGGGGGGGGGAGAGGGAGAGAGAGGGAGAGAGGGGGAGAGAGAGAGAGGAAGAGAGACAGAGAGAGAGAGAGGAGGAGAGAGAGAGAGAGAGGAAGAGAGACAGAGAGAGAGAGGGAGAGAGAGAGAGCGAGACAGAGAGAGAGGGGGAGAGAGGGAGAGAGAGAGGGAGAGAGGAGCAACAACAGGAGTCATAAATACATCTGTCTCTTCCACATGGCTCATGTAGCTCGCTGCAGGGGACAAGGAACACACCATCAAACCCCCAGCTGCTCTGAGTGAGAGAAGGAGAGATTCCCAGAGACAGCCAGCATCACTGGGAGGCCTCCTTAAAACACTAGCATCACATCTCCCTTTTCCCTCCACTCATCTATTTCTCATCCCTCTCTCCTCTCTCCAGTCCTCCCTTCCCTTCATGGTGGGGGTCCACCCACCCACAGGC